>NC_140592.1:1221745300-1222162800 GCF_964204655.1 Triturus cristatus
TCAGGCGACAAACACTACAATCTCCACAGGGGCAATGTCCAGTCACGTTGGGGAGACCCCAGGAGTTAAGTACTGTGGCTGTTTGGGACTTGATCTCCTTTCTCAGGCGGGTGTAGACTAGAGAGTCTTTTAGGCTCCTTGCTCTTTTAAATCAGAATAATGGGTTTTCCCATTGAATGTTGCCTGTCTGTAGTTTTCGCCAATGTTTGTTAATGGACTTAGTAACCTGGTTGGAAAGTGTGCTAAAAGTTGTCACACAAGTCAGTGGGACTTCATCAGTGGACCTGGGGTTGTCTTCGAGGAGTACATCCCGTTTTAGTTCCGAGCCGCTTTTGGCAGGTTTTGAGTATTTTATCTGGGTAGCCGCGGGACGTAGGTTTCTTTGAGAGGTCAGTAGCTTGGGTATGATATTCTTCCAGTTTGCTACAATTCCTCCTCAGCTGGAGGAATTGGTCATAAGGTAGGTTTTCCCTTAAGGCCCTAGGGTGGGAGCTATTGAATTTCAGCAAATTGTTTTTAGAGGTAGTTTTATGGTATGTCCTGGTCTCTAGTCTGCCATGTTCTTTAGTGATAGTTATGTCCAAGAAGGCCATCTCTTTCTCGTCAATGGAGTGGGTGAATTTTAGATTCCAGTCCATTGATCCACTCCAGAAAGTCGCGAAGCTCATCTCATGGTCCTTGCCAGATCAACAGGACATCGTCAATATACCTTCTCCAGAAGGTGATGTGGATGCCGTAAGGGTTGTCGCAATGTAGGATGATCTTCTTCTCGAAGTCATAGACATACAGTCATGCCACACTTGCGGCAAAAGTACTGCCCATGGAGGTCCCATTAATTTGTAGGAATGGGTCACCTTCAAATTCGAATTTTCTTTCCTTAAGGGCCAGTTTAGCGCATTCAATAATTGTAGGATGGATTAAGCCACGCCCTATTTACAACACGAAATAATTTTTAGCAAGCCAGCTTGTCATTTCTGCTGCGCTGCACACTACACTGTTGTTATGTGTTATGCATTTTAGAAATGCTGACTCGACTTTGCCTTACAGGATAACAAACTGTTGTTTCACATTCTTAACAGTGAAATGTGTCCTTGGTCTGTACATCATGCAAAGAACGAGTCTGGGTCACTAGAAGGTACAGAGTGTTGTGATTAGATTGATCGTACCACTTTTTAGACATATCATACATACAGCTGCCAATATCTGAAGGACAAGCGTCTTTAATATTGCAGAACAGTTTGGTTTTACATTCATTCGAACAGAAGAGCTGATGCATGAGAGAGCTAGCTGATCCTTTGATGTGATTCTACTAAGCTGATCTATACGGTATGGGGTCCCCCCTGTTAGCCTAAGAGACCTTCTAATAGTCTAATAATAATAATGTATTAGATTCTAGAGAAAGGAGTGTGGCTGTATACCACTGTCATTATTAGTATGATTGCTCCTTTCATTCTGTATGGTATTGTAATAATGCTTATGGTTCTGATCTGTACTGTTAGTCTGCTAGTGTTAGCCAAAGTACTGCATCTTAGGACGCGATGTTTATAAAATAAACTCTTTAAACTTTACCGTGTCTGTATTATTATGTTGTGGACTAACAAATAGATACGAACAGGTATTTCGGATTCCCACCACTCCTGACAAATATCTAAGTCGCTTGTTCTGGTTTGTCTATACATTGGGACCGCCTAGCTAGATCTAGGCTAACGAATGGGATACTAAGCTAGTCGGATAAGGGGTTCTGGGTTCTGAGGGGAGTTTTCTGGTACACCACAATTCTCTGAGGTCCTGGTCTCCTGCGCATAGTTCTGTGCATAAGCAGAATCCCTGCAACATAATGAATGCTTAGGGGGTCTGATACTCCTAAGTGGCCTCAGCTAGAGCCCTGCTGATGACCTCAATTGTGTCGTCCTGCGGGAGGCTTGTGTACAGACTGTCAATGTCAAGACTCACAAGAAAAATTGAGTCCCCCTCTACATTGATTTCTTTAAGAAGGTTCAGAAGTCTCTTTGTGTCCTTCAGGTAAGTGGTAGTGTTCTGTACAAGAGGCTTAAGGAAGAAATCACAGAACCGTGATAACAGTTCTAACAAAGAGCCTTTCCCCGAAACGATTGGGCGTCCCGGAGGAGGGATCTGTTTTTATGTACCTTTGGTAACGTGTAGAAATAGCGGATCCTTTCTTCCCCCATTACCAAAATGGCAGATCCTGGCAAGTGGATCTTTTTTTATCACACCTGATGAACCTAAAAATGTGTTTACTGCTGTGGAATACATGAATGGCCTAAATGAAGGATGCTTTATATCATGTGTCATTTTGTTTTCCAGAACAAATCAGTGATGACAGAACCGTACGTTTTTTGGTTCTGTAAACACTGTATGGGTGCACCTTAGCGTGTGCACTCTTTTCTGTTTCACAGGTCCTGAAGAAAGCCTTGCTACAATGCATAAAGAGGCTGAAACATGTAGACCTTGACACTATTTTACCACGGTTGTCTGTAACAAAGAAAGCCACAGAAGACATCCACCAACTTTGTTTTTAATCTTGTCCTTTGACCCCAGCAATAAAAAATCCTTAAGGAGTCATAGAGGCAAACTTAAAAATCACTTTCACTTACCACTCACCTTGCACCAAAAAAACCCCCATCTCTGCTGTCATTAAGGCGTCGCAGCACACCCAAGAGGCACTCGGCCCCTCTGGTGGGAACCCTATGATGAAGCATGCCACTAACTAGGTTGGTGGGTGAGGGTTCTTCTTAAAAAAGGAATTGCTTTCTTTTTTTAACCACCTTTAGCAGTATTCCTTCCCAGTAATTACTCCTACTTTGTTTTTTGTGTATTTCTCTAGGGGACCAGGGGTAGTTCCAATATACCCTTTCTCTCTTTTGTTAGTTTAGCTCCTTCTTTTAAACCACCACTTAATGCTGCATCTGTTCATAGTTTATAATTGCTTTGGCAGTCTAAGATGGCCAACACATTGGTTCAAAATGAGGCGACCATGCTGGAACTATAAAGCAACCCTAGACTATATACAATACTACTGCAAGAAAGACCCCTGCTGATATAATTAGTTTAGTTATTGAATGTACATTCCCACTGCGTTTTCATAGTAACATTTTTGTTTGCTAGTATTCTTTTAATTTATGTTGCATATAATTTTTTTATTTTTTTTTAGTGTTTTACATTGGTTGGGTCAGAGGGTGAATGCAAGAATGCGTCAGTGGGATGAATGAATGGATGCATAAGTGCAAAGATGAGTGGCAGAGTTTATATATGATGATGTATTGAGTGCCCAACCCCAACAATGACACAGATAGCCTTTTCATTCATAAGCCAGACCTATTAGCGTTGCCAATGTTTGTTTACATGGATGGGGCCTAAAGTCAGGGTTTTGCTTTCCACAAAGGTTTAACCATGTTCACAGTAAGGTTGTAGCTTTGCTACAGGTCCTCAGGGCATCTTGTTTCCAGGTTTGGGGTTTTCTGTTACAAGTCAATGTTTTCAGGTGTGTCAGTCTAGTAGGTGCAATGGAAGCCACCAAAGACTACAACTCCCAGAATGCATTAGGTTGTGAAATATATACTAGAACTGGAACCCGTGCATCCTGTGACATGGGGCTAGGTGGCACCCCTGCGGGGCAGCCTTCACCCAGCTGAAAGGTAGCCCTTCCTGCTTTTCCTAGTCTTCTCTACTATTTGAACCACGCTGCACCCCTGTAGGACACAGTTTGGCACAGCCTGGAAGCCTCTGACTCAAAAGCTCATGTACCTCACGACAGACCTGTCCCACGTCTAAATATGTGGAAGGTGATAAAAGGCCTATATTGGAACTTGTAAAAAAAAAAAAAAAAGAAAACAATTCCACATTCATTCACTTACAGAACCGGCCTAAAAAACACCGTTTCGCCTTGGGGATACATTTGAATTTAATTATTTTGACATGCATTATCCCCAAGCTGTCAAAACATGGGCGCTCATCACAGAAAACACAATGTTCAACAATGTAAAAATGAACGTGTGTTCCCATGGTTATTTCTTAAAATGGGCCAGAAATCTTCAGACGTAGAGTTTAAATGAGGATAGGGGCCCAGAGAGCCACAGCCCAGCCTTATGAGAGAGACAGCATCAAAACAGCGGGTTTGCAACGGAATCTCAAGATGGCGCCCCGTAGGACATAAAGCCAGCTGAGGACGTGTGGGCAGGCAACCGGTGAGCATGGGGTGCTCCCACTACTCTATGTACATACAAACCACCTTGGTATGTGTATGGCATGAATGTTCCTCTATTTCTGGGGCGGCCTCACTATACGTATCAAGCAGCTCCCTATATGCAAGGAGCGGCATACGCATATTTATGGTATAGCCCTTTAGTATGTATGGAAGTACCTTGCCGTTCATATTGAGTGCCTCTGTCTATTTATAGGACACGCCGGTACCCATGGGATGGCATCCCTTTATTAAAGGGATGGCTTCACTCTACATATAAACTCTGCCTTCCTATATCTAAGGGCCGGTGTCCCTTTATCTATAGGACAGCGTTACTGTACATAGGATCCGACAGCTAGTAAGTTAGTAACCAAGTAAGTATTCTATAATGTACGAGAATACCAGTGTATTTTGGCGCTGGCGGAGCGAGCATGTATGGATCGGCTCCCTCACAATACATACAAACCACTTCCTGTATGTATAGAGCAGTGTCCCTCTGTTTAGGAGAGCCATCACTGTACTTCTGAAATAACTCCAAGTATGTATGGAGCTGCGTCCCTCTGGGTATGGGACAGCGTCACTCTATATATTAACAACATCCCATATGTATGGACCTGCATCTCTGGTTGTGGGATAGACTCTGTATACATTAACCACATCCCAGTATAGATGTCACTGCATCCCTGTGGCTGTATACATTAACTAATTACCTGCAAGCGTGAATCCGTGTCCCGGTGTTATAAGCTTAGCCTACTGTATATACAAACCTCCTCCCTGGAGCGGCATCCTTTGCTTATGGTACAGCCTCATTGAATACATAAACCAACTCACCTGTTATAAAATACATTACTTTTTATCCATATGTCCCTTCTTGGAAACCAAAGAAAAAGGACCCTGCCTGTTTGGGACTCTAAAGAGAAATTCGAAGGGCAACGTAGGTGGGACTCCTAGGACATCTCAATGGGTACTTTGGCCCACTGGACGGTAACAGTAAGGTTCTGCTTCTGGTTATGAAGAGATGAGAGTTTGGGTTACTATGAGTTGGTATGCCTGCTATGAGCCAGGAACTTCCAGTTATGATGATGTGATGGGACATTTTTAGTTGATAGAACCAAGTGTTCCAGGTATCACAAGGTGAGATATTCAATTTGGATGAGGAAAGACCTCTGGTTGCCGAGAGGGCACCTTCAATGCAGCAGGCAGGGAAGTCTTCTCTCCTCCTAAGAAGACTTCCTTTGTGGCAAGGCTATAATTTTGGTTAAGATGGGGCTGGACCGGTTATGTCAAAGTAAGATTTACGGGTTTAACAAAGCAAGACTTTCCTTTGTGATGAGCCTGGATGACCAGTTATGATGCGCCAAGACTTCTGGTTGGGGCGCGGTGAGACTCCCATATATGATGCCCCGATACTTCCTGTTATGACAAGGTTGGACTTCCAGGTACGATAAGGTATGAGAGGGTTGGACCGGTGGTTGTTATGAGCCAAAACTTCTGATTTTAAAGAGGCAAGAAATCTGGTGGTGATGAGGCTGGACTTACGGTTATGAAACTACACCTTTTGTAAAGACGAGTCACGGTTTCCAGTTATGTTAAGAAAAGTCGTTGGCTTATGACAAAGCTGGACTTTAATATCTATTGAAATTATGTTTCTTGCTGTGGTAGGGCACAACTTCCATGTACGATGAAGCAACCTCCAGTTAGAATGTGGCCGGACATCTGCTTATGAGGAAATAAAACCTCTGGTTATGAAGACTTGATGCTTCCATCCATGAGACAAGACTTCCAGTGATGATGTGGCTGTATGTCCAGTCAAAATGGGAAGAGTCATCCATTTATGATGAAGAAAGGCTTCTGGCTATAAGAAGGTTTTAGGGTTGGACTGAACTACTGGTTATGAAGAAGCGGTGCCGAGGCTACCCGATTATGACAAGATGCAATTTTCCGTTATGAAGCTGAGGGACATCCTATTATGACCCAAGGAGACTTCTTGTTATGACGAGTAGAACCTCCGGTTATGATAAGGCGTGACGATCCCCTGCAGCTTTTGCTCTATCAATCTACTCCAACCTTCCAAAATGGATGCTCCATTGGACGATTATGGATGTTCATTAACGGTATAGCTTATCCTGCTCAATTGCAACCCACCCCCCTGGCAGCCACGAAAGCAAGTACTGACAAAGCCAGTGGTTTTAGGTTTGTCAGCTCATGTATTTATGGGAGTAGGGTAGGAGAAGAGGGAAGGGGCCGTGCATGGGATGGAGTGTGGTCTTCAGAACATCTGTAACAGGACTGAGCAGGAGGAGACGAGAGCAGCAGCTGTACATGGGAGGAGATGTTCCTTCAGGCAAAGCACCTCTGGGGTGGAGTGGAAGTGCTAGAGTGCCAAGGAGAGAGAAGGGGCATCGACAGCAGAAACCATTAGATATTTCGTTATGTGGGCCACCTAGAGGACATCTTGATGCATAGTCATTCGTTTAGGAATTGGTGCATCGTCAAGCAGAACTGCAGATCGTTGATGGCCACTGTTCATGTTCTTGATACCCCCTGCTTGTCAAGGATGATTAAGACGACAACTTCCTGGTTCTTTATCATATCTCAGGGGGTGTTGAGGACTATTGACATGGAAAACTACTCACTGGTGTAGTGACATTGTCTAGGATGATTCTCAGCTGTCCTCTCTGAAATGTTTCCAACCTGGTGAGTCTTGGTTACTATCTCATGTCTCATCTTGTGAAATGTCCCAGGCTCAGATGTCATTGTCTTCATAATTTGACCTATGCTGTATCACCCTGGACCAGACTTTGGTAGAACAAGTCATCTGAGTACACTAATGCGTATATGACATCCTTATCTCTCTCGGGGAGGCCCATTTGATGACATCTCCAAATCTGACAACTTATCTCTCCCCGATTGAACAGTAGCTGTCTCGTTTTCCGAACTCTAATCCTTTGAAAAGATTATATGTTTTCTTCTACCGGAGAGAACCCCGTATAAATATTTCTCAAGTGGATCACCCGATTAGGCTTTAGCCAGTGAATTTCCAATTCTGCCAAATGTTTGAGCTTCTATCTCAACTTCTGACTTAACTTTCAAAAGCACAAAGTCAAAGTCCTCAGGCACAAATCTTAAAAGTAAGCCATTCATCCATTGAGAAGACCAGTAGCAGCCGGTATCCAGGCAAAGTGGCAGGCGGGGGTGGGGGGACTGGAGGCAACAGACAAACAAAAAATATTTTTAAAACTTACATGCTGCATCGCCGGTCTTCTCCTCCTCTCTGGCTCCAATCCACTGAAGGCACAGTCACCCAGACTCCCCTGCGGCCAATCCTAACATTGCTCTCATGCTGCCAGCAGCATGAGAACAGCGGCAGGATTGGCCTGAGCACCCTCAAATTGCACTCTCGTTGAGACTAGAAGCCTGTGCCTGCTGTCTCCAACCCGGCAACGCAGCTCGGGTTGGAGACAGCTTCAGTGTGCATGTCGGTTTGGCCGTTCTGAGACCGCTGGCCACACTCACATGCGCACATGTGCAACCACTCCCCTCAGTGCCTGTCATCCCCCTGGCCCTGCCCCCAAACACTCAGCCGGGAAATAAAATAAAACTATAATAAACCTGGGTTTATTATCGTTTTCTTTTTCTTTTTGTTATGCTGCTGGCAGGGGGGCGACGCTTAGCAGAGGAGCCATCGCTGGAGAAGACCCAAGCCCTGCAGTCCAATCGCAGGTCATCTGCTCGATGGAGCCAATCATGTTGGCCTTCCGAAATGAGGACCCACTTCATTTTGCAGAATGACTCATAGTGCCTTTCTCAGTAGTCTGATCACTTCCCCCCTCTGGTTGTCTCTCCTCCTTGGATCCAGGACCTCCTTATACATTTCTTAGGTCACTTTCAGAGCTAACTCCTTTTCACATTCCGTCTACCCTAAGGAGAAGCTGGAGACTGCAGACGCCCACAGAGGTACCAGGAGCAGGACAGGTCACTCCCAGGTGTGCTTCATCCAAGAGGTGTGGTCAGTCACCTGTCCTCATCCTCACAGGTGGAACCCTGTACTGTCAGACATTAGACTCTCCCCAGCTCTGCTCCCCTCCTGGCATCAGCTCTTCAAGCCCCTCCCCTCCTCAGGACCAGCTGATGTCATTCTTTAAACCTGTCTTGGGACACAAGAGCCATCAACTTGTCAAATATGTAAAGCGCTCCTTGTTCCTGGGCTGAGCCCCCGGCACTAAACGCTTGTCGGTAAAATAAATGTGTGTAACACACATTACCCATCACTGATGTGATCACTTTGTCATCATTTTCTTGCTGTCTTGCTCACTTTATCTCCCTCATCTTCCCCATTGCTTGGTTGCTCACTGTTTCACTCTTGCTTTCTTTCTTTCTCATTTAATCATGTTCTATCTCCATCTCTCATGTTCTCTCTCTCTCGCTCACTCACTTTATCACTTGCTTCCCTTTTTTCTCTCTTTACCACTCATTTTATAATTCTGTTTCCTTCTATTAACCTTTCTTAAACTTGATCACTTCTTCACTCTCATTCTCTTTACCACTCTTTCTTGCTCGCTCTCATTTTATCACTTTATCTTGCTCTCTTACTTGTTCACTTTATCACATGCTTCCTCTTTCTGTATCTCTCTTTTTAATGCTGTCTTATTTTAATACTTTCTCCCTACCACTTTATCAGTCTCTTTTTCTCTTTTTACCTCTCTCGCTTCATAGCTACATAACTCCTTCTCTAACTTTACCACTCTTTCTCTCTCATTTCATCACTTTAGCACTTCGTCTCTCTTTCACTTGACCACTACCTCTCTCATTCACTTTATTTCTCTCTTTATGACACGCTCTCTCTTTACCTGTCACTGTATCACTCCTTTCTTTCTCTTCTACTTTACAACTCTCTTTCTCACTCGTATTATCACTTTCGTTCTCACACATTACAAATGTTTCTCTCTCGCACAGTAGAACTTTCGTTTTTTCACACTATGACTTTCCCTTTCTCTCTCCCTTTCTCTCTCACTTGACCACTTTCATTCTCTCACATTGTCATTTTCTCTCTCACTTCACCTCCCCGCTTTCTTTCTCCCTCTCTCACTTTATCACTTTCTCTCTCGCTTGATCACTTTCATTCTCTCATATTAACACTTTCTCTCTCACGTTCTCACTTTCATTCTCTCATATTATCATTTTCTCTTTCTCACTCACCTTATGACTCATTCTCGCCAAGAATTTTCAATTCTATTAAGGACACGGAGGCGAGGATTATGCTTCTCTTTCTATTTATTGCTACTCACAGCAGCCAATGAAAACTTTTCTTATGTAAAACAAACTACATTTCCCATGATGCATATACCACATCAATTCCTGCAGAGCCCCACAAGAGCCAGTAACACCGGAACCAGTCCTCTTTCTTTGCTCTGAACAAAAGTCCAATAAGTATTAAAGTTCAACAACAGTTTCCAACGTGGAAGAACACCAGACCAGCTGGGAAGAACGTGAATCTGTACACCGGATTGATCCATCTTCTTGTCAGATCCTGAAAGAACAGAGATAAAACAACCCGTAACTTCTGTAAAAGCAGAATATATACACAACGGGTGGGCAAAAATTACATTACAGTAATTTAACCGGGTGGGATAATCATCGCCTCCGTGTCCTTAATAGAATTGAAAATTCTTGGCGCGAATGCTAGCTAATTTTTTATTCTATTACAGGACCGGAGGCTTCGTATTATGCTAGTTTAACGCTGATTAAAAACAACAGAGGATATATCACCCACCGGTTTATAATAAAACGGCTTAAACGTTGATTCAGACGACCAGTCTGCAGAGTGCATAATATCTTGCACCGTAGAACCCAGCATGAAAGGCTTAGAGGCCATGGCGCCTCGAACAGAATGTGCACCAAACACTTGGGTATCCACCCCTGCTTCATGCATAACATCTTTGAGCCATATGGCTATGGGAGCCGCAGTCACAGGTTTATACGGTTTTTGCAGAGCTATTAACAATTGCGCCACACCATCAGGCCTAATAGACCTGGTACATTCTTCATAAGCCTTGAGGCATTGAACCACACAAAGTTTAGTATTATCGGGAAAAGCATCATAATCCACACTACGTGACATTGTTTTAGTCCTAGCCGTAATAGAGAACGAAACTCCCTCCGGAGTAAATACTCTACCTATAATATCCAGTGCTTTAACATCTGAGGAACGTCTGCAAGCCGCTAAACAAAGCAACATGGCCAGTTTTGCCGACAATTGTTTCCTGGACAACCTGTTGTTGTCCGGCCAGTTATTAAACAGAGACAGAACCAGTGAGACATCCCACAATGAAGTGTACTTAGGTTTAAGTGGATTAGCTACTCTGATACCCTTTAGAAGTTTACATATTAAAGGATGCATTCCGACAGGCTTGCCTTCAATCTGAGAGTGGCCTGCCGAGATGGCGGAACGGAAGTTATTAACCGAGCGATACGCCAAACCCTCCGCCGCCTTCTCTGACAGAAAATTCACGATATAGGGTAATCCTGCCCCCACGGGATCTACATGTTGGACCATGCACCAACGAACCCAGCCTACCCAGGCTGAAGCATACCGCTTCCTGGTAGAGGGGGCCCACGCTTGATTGATAAAGCTTGCAGCCTGGTCCGAAAATCCTGGCATTTGCCAACGTTGCCTGAAAGTCTCCAGGCCATCAGGGACAGGTGCCCCGATAGGACCATCGGATGTCTCTCCCCCTGAGGGCCCTGGAGCATCGTCGAGGACCATGGGATCCTCCTGGGGAAGTCGCAGCTCGCCTCCAGCAACAATGGGAACCAAGGCTGCGACTTCCACAAGGGAGTCACTAGAATCACTTCTGCTTTCTGGCGCATCACTTGAGTGAATACACGCGGAATGAGGATGAATGGCGGGAACGCGTAATTCAATTTCTGAGTCCACTCCTGCGCAAAGGCATCCGTCGCCAGCGCCAGGGGGTCCGGCCTCCAGCTGAAAAACCTCATCATCTGACGGTTCAGTCTGGAGGCGAACAGGTCTATCTCGCAAATCCCCCAAATCTCCTGTAGCCACAGGACCACTCGTGGGAGAAGTTGCCAATCGCTGTAGTCCCTGAGGTGGCGAGAATTCCAATCTGCCACCACATTGGCCTGACCCGGAATGTATTCCGCTATCACAGAGATCTGTTGGTTCAGGCAATAATGCCAAAAGGCTTTCGCTATCTCCACCAACATTGAGGACCTCGTGCCCCACAGTTTGTTGATGTACCGTACCGCCGATATGTTGTCCATCCAAAGAAGGATGCAACATGAGATCCGTTTGGGAGCCAGCGTCCGGATCGCAAACGAGCCTGCCAGGAGCTCTAGACAATTTATATGAAGATCTAACTCCCCTAGGGACCAACGTCCCCCTGTGGAAATATTTCTGCAGCGTGCTCCCCAATCCCAACGGCTGGCGTCGGATTCTATGACTACCTCTGGGAGAGAGCCAAAAATTGCTCTGCCGTTCCACGCCTCGACGTGGGCTAACCACCATTGCATCTCCTCGCCTCACTTCTTGAGAAAGAGGGACTACGTCCGTGTAGGAAAGGCCCTTTTGTAAGTGCTGAATTTTGAGTCGTTGAAGGGCCCTGTAGTGTAGGGGACCCGGAAATATCGCTTGAATGGACGATGCAAGAAGTCCCACTATCCGGGCAATCCCCCTGAGCGAGACCATCTGTTTGGTCAGGAACGAACGAAGCTCCTTCTTTATATCCCGAAGCTTGGAATTTGGGAGACTGAGCTGGGCCGTCTGCGAGTCTATGATGAAACCGAGAAAATCTATCTTCTGTGTGGGAGACAAGACCGATTTCGGTTCGTTGACCACAAACCCCAGGTTCTGAAGAATATGAATGGTCATGCGCAAGTGGAGCGCTACTAACTCCTGAGATTGTGCCATGATGAGCATGTCGTCCAAATAGACAATCATGCGAACCCCTTGTTCTCTGAGGTAAGCAACGACCGGTTTCAGAACCTTGGTGAAGCACCACGGTGCTGAGGAAAGTCCAAAAGGAAGGACCAAATATTCGTACCATCGGTTCCGCAATTGAAATTGAAGGAAGCGGCGATGGGGGCGATATATGGGAACGGACAGATAGGCGTCCTTCAGGTCCAGCCGGACCAACCAGTCCCCCTGCTTTAGTAAGTCTGCCAGCAGATGGATGCCCTCCATCTTGAAGTGTTTGTAGGTCAGAAAGTGGTTGAAATCTTTCAAATTGAGTACCAACCTGTAACCACCGCCTTTCTTCTGCACCAGAAAAATATTGCTGCAGAAACCGCGAGGGCCCTCGTTGCAAGGAGCTCTCGCGCGTTTCCGCAGCAACTCTTCTATTTCTGAATCTATAAAATCGCACTCGAGTTGGGAAAAAGAAAGCTGTCTGGGACGATGTACCTGACAGGGAGTCTGAAAAAACTCTAGGTGGAACCTCTGAACTGTCTGTAACACCCATGCATCTTGTCAGATCTGAACCCAATTGTGATAGAAATGCCGAATACGCCCCCCCCAAGGGAAGAGGAAGTAAATATGGGGCGCTCACCTGAAGACTCGGTGGCTTGGAATCCTCCACGATAGGATCCCTTGTTAAAGCGCCGCTTGTTGAAGCGCTGCCTGGTGGGGTAGAAGGTGCCACCGCGGGTGGAGTCCCAGTCTCCTCTGCCGCGTCCAAAATCTCCTCGCTGAGGACCTTGGGAATGTTGACGGCCAAACGAGTGTCCCCGACCTCGTCCGGCCCTGTTGAAAACACCGGCGTGGAAAACGCGTTTAATCCCGGCCTGAGCCTTGTCGAGGGTCGTGAACGTGCCCACGTATTTTGCAACGTCCTTGACGAATCGGTCACCAAAAAGGTTGCCGTCCGCTAACGGCCCAGGCTCCGCCGCAGCCAACTCTGTAAGATTAGAGTCCATGCGCATCAATATTGACTTCCTGCGCTCCGTTGAAATCGCGCAGTTGGCATTCCCGAGCAGGCAGATAGCCCGTTGGGTCCAGCCTGCCAGCACATGGGAATCAATCTTTCTCCCCGATTCCTGTGCCTCCAGAGCCATCTCCAATATTTTCGCTAGGGGTCGACCACGTCCAGGAGCTTATCCTGGCACCCTCGCCAAGCGCGATCTATCCCCTTCTTGGGATCTTTGGCGAACTTTTTCAGGAACGTAAGCATACTAGGGTCAATGTCGGCGTCTCCGCCACTTTGTCCGAGAGGTCCGTTCTGGGACATTCGGACCGCAGCCTGTTGCGCACCTCCTTATCAAAGCCCTTGCGCAAATTCTCGTGTAAATACGCAGCCACCTCGGGGGCAGGCAACCAGTCCAAGGATCTGGGGTGAACGATATCCGAGGGGTTGAATGTAAAGGGCGTGGGGGCCGGCGGTGAAGGTTCCACATGTTTGACCTTCCGAGACTTCGTCCTGGGAGGGGAGTCATCAGGGGTGTCAGAGGAGGTGGAAGTAGACTCCGAGTCAGTATCCTGTACCCTCTCTCGCTCCCTGGCCGGGCGCGGTAGTGACTCATAAGTATCCGAATGCGGCCAAGACCCCGTCCGGGGTTCTCCTGCCGGCCCCTCCGATGGGGCAGTGAAGCCATGTTGCTTCGCAAATCTCTCCAGCTGCTTAGTGATGGGCTTTAAAGCAGTCGCCAAAGCTTGCTGCACAGTTCCCGGAACTGCTTTTTCCAGGGCCTTGTTGACTGACTCCTGCACCGAAGCGTCCAGGGCCTCAACAATATTATCCTCAATGGTAGGTCCCCCTACCTCCTCTTCATACAAGGTATCATCCTCCTCATAATGCACCCAATTCTCCATGGCAGAACCAAACTTGTACACGTATCTGCTCATAAGGCAACAGCCAGGAGGGAAAATCCAAAGGGGGAGCCAACCCAAGCACAACAGCACCGGTACCTAGCTCCTCAGCAACAGCTGTGATTCTATTATTACAGCCCTCAGGGCGTCGTGGAGCCAAAGAGCAAGAATCAGATCCAATGAGGTGTGCTCCCTCCAAGCCCAGGTCGTTTTTGCAGCCAGCCAGGCGTCAGCAGTGCTCTCTGATGAAAAACGCAGCCTGAATGGCAAAAAACTAAAGCAAAACACCTAAAGCCGGGCAGTTACGACGTGCGTAGCCCAAATCCTACCAAAAATAGCCCAATTGGGCTACGCACGTGGAAACTCGATCGACACCGAAATAAATAAACAAATAAGGCTCCCGGCGTCACTGGCAGATAAGGGAAGCCTGAGCACCACTTTATTCCTTAAAAATCACCCGCCGAAGGCGGGGCGGTACCGGGCCTGCTTAAAACCTGTCAAATACTGATCACGCGCTGCTCGGGGACACCGGCGCTGCGTTCCGAGCGCCGCCTCTCACACGGCAGGACTAAGCGCTGTGTCAGAGCAGCCCTCGCTGCTACCTATGCCCCTGACTCCCCCGCTGTAACCGGGGACGCGTAGCGCATCAGCGCGTCACTCACAAGAATGAAATCGGGGACTGTAAGCAAGCGCGGTAACAATACACATTGAATCGCTTGCGCAACAAGTCTGCAAATGCTAAATACATCGCAATCACATTGCCATAAGCTGAACATAAATCATCAATAATGTCACAAAGAACGGAGTTCTCAACTTAACTGTCTACGTGAGCAGCAAAGAAAGAGGACTGGTTCCGGTGTTACTGGCTCTTATGGGGCCCTGCAGGAAGTGATGTGGTATATGCATCATGGGAAATGTAGTTCGTTTTACATAAGAAAAGTTTTCATTGGCTGCTGTGAGTAGCAATAAATAGAAAGAGAAGCATAATACGAAGCCTCCGGTCCTGTAATAGAATTGTCAGTGTGCTAAAAAATGCCGGTTGCAATCCACTTCTGTTTTGTTGTGTTCTATCCTACCCAAGGCCTCTCAGGAGAAGACCTGAGGGATGAGTGCATGATAGCTCCTTCACACTGAGGCCCACTGTGTCAACCGAAGGCTAACACTCCGCTCTCCTCTGGAAAAGAACTCTTCCCCCTAACCCTCGAGTTTGCATCAGAGACATTCATAAACCAGATTCATCGCACTTTACAGGAGTCTCAACTCGGGTTATACGAAATTACTTCAGACAATGTCGCCTTTCGACATTCTAGCATAAGCTTCCCTCCTTTTTCTCTTCTACATCTCTCTTATGTATCTTTCTCATGACCCCGTCTTCACTCCTGCTCTCCTCGCTCCCCTCTCTCCTCTATCACTCCCCCATGTTCTGCTCTGCTCTTCTCTTCCTCATGCCCACCCTCAACTACCCCCAAACTATATATCTCTATCATCTATCCTCCTTTGTGCTAATTCTCTATGATTCCCCCCTCTCCCTATCAGCTGCTCCCCTTCTCTCTACTTATGCCTCTCCCCCTTTTCTCCTCTGCGCTCACTCCCTTCCCCTACTGTCTCTCTCTGCATGTCCTCTCCTCCGCTGTAGCACTCCTGCACCATGTGTTACCTCTAGTATCCCTCCCTCTTTCTTCTCTTCCCTCTCACTCCTGCATCTCTCCCTCTCTCACGTTTACCTCTCTCGCTCCCTCTCACCCCTTCCTCACTGTCTCTTTCCCTATCTCACCACTACCTCAGTCTCTCATCCTCCCTCTCCCCCCACCTCACTCTCTCACTTCACGTCCTCTCCTCCTGCTACCACTCCATGCCTCCTCCTTCCTTCACCTCTGTCCTCTCAGCGCTTCTTCAATCCTATCTCCCTTGGAGCTACCACGCTCTTTCCCACATTCCTCTCTCCCTTACCCCCTCTCTTTCTGTGCCCATTTTCCTTTGTCCCTCTTCCCTTTCTCCTCTGCCACAGCCCTCTGGCCTCTGCTTCTGCTCCAGAGACCAGATTTCCAGACATCACAACATTAAGGGGTAATTGGCTAATAATGTAAAACAAGCATTGGCATATTCAATAGGTCTCGCTTTTGGGACCTTATAAGTATTTAGTTATGCAGCACAATATCCTTACTGCAACAACATTAACTGTTGCACGTCTAAACACTTAGAAGGTCCCAAAGGCGAGACCTATTGGCTATGCCAATGCTTGTTTTAACCTGCTACTTTATCACGTTTTCTCTCACATACACTACAACACCCTCTATCTTCCTTTTCCCTCTCCCTGTCTCACAACTCAATGCCACACTATTGCTGTCTCTCTTCTTCGACCCTCATCCTCGGTGCCTCTCTCTTTCTGTGTTTCTCTCTGTCTCCTCCTCTCACGTTTTCCCCTTTTTATCCCTGCACCCTTTTTTTACGTATCTTTCCCCCCATCTCTTTTACGCCCCCGCCCCCCATCTTGCTCTCCCCGCTTGCTCTTTTTTTCTAGGTTCTCTCTCTCACTCCCCCGTCTGTCTCCCCTTCTTCCCTTTCACTCAGTCCTTCTCTGTGCCCCTTTCGCATTCCCCTCACCCCCACCCACTTGCCCGCCACACCAGCGTATACTTTATTGGTAACTCTGTAACCCCTCGTCTCTGTTACAGACACGCCGCGTTGTATCCGCACACGGGAGCAGCTGAATGAAGCAGCTTGCTACAGTAACTGCCAGGGAGTGCCCAGTTCCAAGGGGCGCGCGGCGGCCGTCTGCCTCCATCTCCTGTCTCAGAGATAAATGTGTCTGCCTGGGCTTTCCCTGGCCTTGTGAACAGTGCAAAGCCAAGGCGCCCGGGGGAGGCGGGGCATCTGCCCTACAAGGAGCAGGCATGTCAAAGGACTGAGGGGTGGGGCACATGGGCCAGACACCACAGCCTGACGATCGATGACCCTGGTTAAACACCACTGTCTGGACACCGTACGCCCAATTCTGCACAATCAGAATGTTGCGCTTCACAGACCGGTCACACGAAGACCGCGAGCCCATCGCTTCAGAGCCTTTTCAGGGCCCGGGGTCCTGGAGTTACCTGTAGCACCCTCACTCTGCGCATTGGAGGTTACCTCGCGCTACATTTGTGGCACTGGCTTCCACTCACATCCGGTGTAATGCCACCCCGTCCTCAAACTGTAGTGTCATGACCCTGCCACTAAATACATTTAAGGGGCGTGGCCGATCCAATTAAGGGCGTGGCTTAAAACGCATAAGCTAAAATTCTGTGCTTAGCATAGTGTGCGGCCGGACTGGCACTTTGCTGTTTCTGTGATTGAATCCAGATATATAATACACTAAATAAGATTACCTACAACAAGCCAGACGAGTCTCTTTGAAGTTATCTCAAAGGCTGTGAAGGGTGGCACTGCTGCATAGTTAAATTGTTTTTTTTCACCCCGAGGGTCAGGGCAAAAATGGAGAGCCCGATAAGAGACCCGTTTTGGCACCTGTTTTTCGGAGCTGCCGGCGCTGAGCACCGGCGAGACCCGGCCCACTTAAACCCCACCTTTATGTCATCCGCCGAAAACAAGTCTGGTGACATGCTCTTCATGTCATGGATCAAGTGTTTAATTTGTTAAATAAATAAGTGTCAGGGCCCTCGTCAAAAGACCACTGCAGCCTGCACCTGCCGGCCTAGCAAATGGCAGTAACTGAAAACCATCACACACCTCCAGTTGTGACTGTTCAGATCATCCCAGGCTCTCAGCGCTATTTGGAATGGCTTGGGCAGCAGGAATTAGTTATGTGCATTGAATTAATAAACTATCGCTGTTATGCTCATCTCTGATTTGGGCAAACAGCACCACCATGTGGCAGACTGTCATAAGTGCCCCTGCCAGCACCGGAAAGCACCGGCTCAAATTAAGCAATGCATCTATTAACGATCCCTAATCTAATATCATGCCATCTATCCCAGTCATGCTAAGTTCTCACCACCCTCAAATTCCCTAGTGTCACCCCTCCCCCTTTTCCACTTCTTGCAATAATACTTGTCCACCAAATGCCTAGTTTCATGCCTGTTGCATGTTGCACGAGGCTCAGAGGTGCCTTCTCCCGCTCACTCCATAAGCAAACGGTGCTGAACAATGTACGCTGCTGACCACTCGACCAGTTAAGAATAGTTTCTATTGGATGCAGTTGTAGCATATAGGGTTTGGATACTGGGCTATGTAGGAACCGACTCAGAAAGCTAGGTGCACATGCAAGTTCCAAAGTATTTTTCCATGAGTGCAAATTCTCTTTGGTAGTCAAAAAGCGTGAATTTTTACTCGTGAATTCACATTTATGGTATAATTTATGGGAGAACACCCCCAAAAACTGGTGAAGTATAGGGGAAAAGGTTGCAAAAAAGTATCATTTGCAAATTCACTTACAAGTTTATCTGTGCAGTTACCATGGGTAACTCTTTACGTTTGTGAGTACTCCTGGAAAACTGTAACTGTTGCAGCTTTCCAGGAGTAAATCTAGTATGCCCAAAGGAGATTTACACGTTGCATTTGAGAATCATGCCTTATATACCCAGAGGAAATACTAGCATTTAATTTTACTTGTGAAATAATATTTACCCACTTTTACCAATGGACAGAATTAGATACCAGAAAACAGTTCAAGATGCCACTGGAATCATCAGGAGTTGTCCCGATGGAATATGAGTAGATGTTTAAAAAAGAAAAGTCAAAGAACAGCATGTACCCAGTGGAGAAGCTTTGTATCCCATGAGGGCGCGTGAGGAGGAGGCGAGGATGCTGACTGCTGTGTCGGTGCAAGTCAGCCAGAGGAGGCCCGCCCACACTGCGCCAACTCATTGAAGCCGGTGGCAGAAACCAATGTTACCTCAGTGCATGGAGTGTGGCTTGTTTTGTGTTCTGACTGTGATCTCCGTGCTGCGAGGGGCTGCAGTCATATATGTGTATTCAATGGCACCAGTGACAATCGGAAGCACTTAAATCACAAAACTGGTACTGAAAAGATGTCCATGGACAGATGCCGTCCCTGACCTCCTCTACCTGTGACTATCAGAGTGGGTGACGCTGGCAAAGGTCCTCTGGAGAGTCCTGTGGTACCAAAGAATCCATGCAGTGGTGGCGTGGGTGACTCTGGGAGATTAAAAGGTCTCTTGTGCATAGTATGAGCCAACAGAAGCGGTGTAAAGTGGCACAGAGTGGCCACCTGCCCCAAACTCACCTCATTGCCTCACTCCCTGTCCATGGGTCCATGAAGGCCTCCTCTGCTGCCTCCTCTTTTCCACAGTCTCCTCACTCTCAGTCTGCTCCTCTCTGGTGGTCTTCCTCAGCAGCTGGTTGATGGGCACATCTGGTTGACCTAGTGTGCTAAAAGCGCCATCATGATCCCAGTGCACAAGTAGGCTGTTTTCTCTTATTTTATCAGGTGCTGTGAGCTTTGTGTCACTTTCACTGATCATCATTCATTCCTTCATTCACCAGTCTTCTTAGGTGTGAACATCGCATGGAGGCGCCAGAGCGCTGTTCAACAATTCATGTCAATCAATAGAACAGTGCAGCAGCAGTGGGACCAATTCTGCCAACTGTTGATTGACAGTATCACTTCTTATACCTGTTCCATGCTACTAATCGAACATTGAAACAGTGCACTGTTTACAGTATAAAGGGCCTGATTCAGGGATGGGGGTAACGGACAGCTTGACAGTTTCTGTGGGAAGTGCTACATTTAGAGAGAACCCTCTGGTGGAACCTCCCCCGGGATGAGGGATAAACAGACCCAGTGAGACAAGCGAGGAGAGGAGACTTCGGGCTTTTCTTAGTTTCAGTAAGGGCGGAGCTGGTTTCGAAGACCATGTGGAAGAGTGTGCCACACCACTGGTGCCTGGAGGAGGATTACCCCTCTCTGTTCACTTTTTATTTACAACATCCAGAAGTAAATGGTCTTTGTTGATAGAACTTTGACCTCCAGGTGCTTCAGTGTCATCCAAGTTACCTGGGGCTTTCATGCGCACAAACAGAGGAGCTCTCTTGGGGTCCGGTATGGTGCCCCCACACTTCTTCGTGCCTGGCCCCAGTCTGGCTGCAGCCTGTGGTGCATCCCTCAGAGGTGCACAAGAAGGATCAAACCACAGTGTCCAATGTAACCCCATGAGCCGGATCCATGCTAGGGTTTCACGATTACCACCGATTATGTAAATGAGTTCTTTTACATCCGCTTTCTGTACATTTAGCTTATGTGGCTATCCCGAAGATCTGGCGTGGATGCAGCTTATGTGGCTACAATGAAGATCTAGTGCGGATGCAGCTTATGTGGCTCTCCTGTAGATCTGGCGTGGATGTGGCTTATGTGGCTCCCCTGAAGATCTGGCGTGGATGCAGCTTATGTGGCTACAATGAAGATCTGATGTGAATGCGGCTTATGTGGCTCTCCTGTAGATCTGGCGTGGATGTGGCTTATGTGGGTCTCCTGAAGATCTGGCGTGGATGCAGCTTATGTGGCTATCCTGAAGAGCTGGTGTGGATGCAGCTTATGTGGCTATCCTGAAGATCTTATATCAAAGGTAGGGACTAGGGGTGTTGTTATTTAGAGAGGTCCAGTGTACATACCCCAAATGACTAGTAACAAAGAAGGGTACAAAGTTCCTCATGTACAGTGACGGAGAAGAGCCAGTAAGAGAATATCTCAGCTGGTTAGTGCTAAGAAAGGCCGATCAGAAAAAAGGGAGGGAAATTCCCTTAATTTGAACTAGTGCTCTCACACACCCAGCAAGCTAGGTGTCATGGTTCATCATATGAGCACTGCCCCTCGTCAAGTCGGCGCTGCAATCCTTGACGGGCTCCCGAAACCGGGGCTCTTTATCGGGGATCTTTTGTTCCTGCCGAGGGTGCTTGGGGGTGAGGGGCCTAGTATGGTGTGATGTAGCAGAGAAGTGGGAATTAAAAGGGGTTAGTTGGTCCTATTTCAACTTTATTCCAAAGGTCAACTACCCTATTAAAAATGTGTAGAGTGGCTAAATGCTAGGAGTTAGGTATCTAGGCAAGAGCTCTACTCTATATGATCAACATGTTTCTTGCCGCGGAAGTCAGGAGGACCAGGGCAATTCGTCAGGATCAAAATAAAACTGTCTACAACAATATGTGGTAAGGTGCTATCTACATACCACTTCTTATGGTTTGTTCCTGTAGGGGAAAAAAGAAGAAACTCTTTATAACAAATAAAATAGCTCTTTATGCTGTACATAGCTATGAATATTGTGTCAAAGGTGATCACCGTGCTTAGGCGTGCAACACGCAATTTCATTATATAGTGGTGTCTCGAACGCCATTCGGGAGTGTGGGGTGGGGCGGGTAAATTAATATCCAAACAATTCTACGGAAAGCAAAAGGACTCACCTAAAAGGGTTGCTACTGTTGTTAGCAACGGTGCTGGCGGTTAAAAAGGAACCCAATTGGGCCCTAAAGGGGACAAAAAGTTGCCAGAAAACCGTCTCTATTAGTATCTGTGTGTTTTAAAAGAGACGGATTCACCACATAAAAGGTCTAGGTGCCAGCAGGCAGCCGGGCGTAGCCGCAGTTACCATACCCCTAACCGATCCATCCGTAACGGACACAAAGGTCGGGTCAGAGTGCTGACCTCGGTGCAGAGAGTCCGTGGGAATAGACCAGGAAGGTTCCGGTGGACAGTAGGCAGATGTGGCTCCTCGGGTGTAGAAAGGCAATTAAAATTAAAGTCAGTACTCACCGACGTGGATTCACGTCCAGGAAAGCGACCTACCCAAACCGCCAGGAACCGGGGTGGTAGGTTTCGAAGGGAAATACGAGAAGATAAACAGTGGTTCCGGGTACGTCATCGAGTGCGTAGCACGTAGTGACGGAATGCGCTCGGGGAGTACAACCATATGATTGGTCCCAGGCATGAAGGAGCGTTACCGTTGCTAAGCAACCTCGTGACGTTGTCTCTTGGCCAATTAAAGTGTCTCGCTGTTGAGTACGCTGTGTAAGATAGTGCGCGACCCATCGTGGTGTGACGTGTTGCGCAAAGGGAGTCTGGCCAAGTGATTGATTCCAAGCCCAGAGAAGCGTCTCTGTTGCTACGCGACCTCATGACGTTGTCACAAGGACAAGCGATATGTAATGCTGATGGTTTAACCAACCGAAAACTGGTACGTGAACCATCAGGAGGCGCCCAACGCTACTGGCTCAAGGATTGGCGGGTCAGAGACCAGAGCAATATTAGTAATTGGAACGCTCATAAGCAGGGAGGGGGCGTCACAGTGGTGAGTGACGTGGTCGTGTAGTAACTAATGCCTAGGGTGATGAGGTATAAATATATCACTCCCGAATGGCGTCGGATGTAAAACACAATTTTCACTTGTGAAATTCATGACAGTAGTATATCGATCAGGAAGTTGTGGCTCATCATTGGTGAATTCAAGGCACTGCTTAACTAGAGGTCTATGTCATGGAAATCTGTGTGTCTCCAACATGGTATAAGATATAGGTACCAATGTTATGGTCCTTATATAGTCCAACTACCTGGGGGCTGGGTGTAAGACATGGTGTATCAGTAATCACACAATGCGTGGACTGGTCCATTGTTATATGAAACAAGCATGGAAGAGGGGTCCTGTACTCAGTGTGTTCAATTAAAGCAATAAGGGAACACAGGGACAACAAGGGGCTTCGTATCCTGCCATTGAGGAAGTAAATTTCATGAACTATTCAACAGAATGGGCCAGAAATCAGAGTGGGATGGGATCAGTAGATTAGGGCATATAGTTCCCAGTTTAAAATAAGGTATTCCAGGGTATGTCATCATTGAGGCCCTCGATATGACTTGATAATCTATGTACCCATCTCTGTTCGAGTCTGAATAGGGAGGATTTGGATATCTGGGCATGGGATTCTAATATGACCCAACGTAATGAATCAGGAGTATGTTGTGTCTCCATGAAATGTCTGTATAGTTTTGTAGTGGTTCGTTGGCAACGTATGTTACTCCTGTGTTCAGTTATACGTATTTTAACCGGACGCATAGTCATCCCTATGTACTGTAAATCACAGGGGCAAGTAATCAGGTAAATACACTGTTTGGTGTTACAATTCGTGTGTTTTTGTATGCTCCACTTAAAATTGGGTCTTAACGCAATTTCTTTAGTGGCTGTTGTAAGTTTGCACACTGTACACGTACCACAGGGGAAGTGTCCTTTGACCGGTGGAAGTCCCCACAGGGTGGTTTGTGATGGGGTAGTGTGCTTCTTGGGTCTCGTATGAATCAAGATATCTCTGAGGCTACTAGTTCTGGTATAGGCAAACCTAGGTACAGGTATCTGTAGGTCGCCTGTGTTTAGAATGCCCCAATGTTTCAAGATGATCTTTTTGGTGGACGTGGAATTGGGTGTAAAAGAAGTTACACACGTGATGATGTCCTCAGGTTGTTTCTGATGGATTTCTAATAATGCCTCCCTGGGACTATTTAAGGCTCTCTTCATGGAGTTTCGTATCACCTTCTGTGGGTAGCCTCTAGTCTTGAGGTTGTTGGCTAAAGAGGAGGCTTCTATTTTGTAGTCATTTGTGGAGGTACAGTTGCGCCTGATACGTAGGAATTGTCCCACGGGGAGGTTATCTTTTAGCGCTCTGGGGTGATGGCTCTGGTACAGGAGAAGGCTATTGCGATCTGTGGGTTTTTTGTAAAGGCTTGTAGAGAGTTGTTCGCCTGATAGTTTTATGTTCAGATCGAGGAATGGAATGTGTGTGTCTGAGATTGTATGTGAAAATTTCAGAAATGGATTTTGCTGATTAATCCACTGCACAAATCTGTTGCAAGTGTCAATAGGGCCCTGCCAGAAGATCAAAATATCATCAATAAACCTCTTCCAAAGGATAAGATGTTGTTGAAACGGGTTATGTACAGTATTGATGACTTCTTTCTCAAATGTTGCCATGTAGAGGCAGGCCAAGCTCGGCGCAAAAGTGCTGCCCATCGATGTACCCTGGCATTGATGGTATAATTGCCCTTTGTACTCGAAAAAGTTCTCAGTTAGGGCTAGGGACGCACAATCCATGATGAATGTAACTGGGGTAGGAGAATCCCACTCTAATGACTTCAAAGCTGCTTCTACAACTGTCAGTGTATCTCCTTGAGGAATGTTAGTATATAACGCCTCTACATCAAGTGTGACGAGGAGGTCGATACAGGATGAGTCCTCTATGGAGTCTATGATTCTGAGGATATCAGTCGTATCCCTGACGAAGGACGGGATATCCCTCACCAAAGGCTGTAGGAAATGATCCACGAATTTGGAAAGTGGTTCCAAAATTGAGCCGATTCCCGACACTATTGGGCGCCCAGGAACCGGTGTCGTGCCCTTGTGTATCTTGGGTAGAGTGTAAAAGTAGGGCGTCCTTGGCTCTGTGGCAATCAGAAAATCTGCTTCTTTTTTGTTAATCCACCCATTGGTTAATGCCTCATGAACCAACATGGAGATAGTGTTAGAAAGGCAAGGGGTGGGATCAGTAGCGATGGGGGCATAGTATCGGTCATTGTTCAGTTGACGTTTGCATTCCTCATCATAATCATCAATAGACTGAATGACAGTCGCCCCACCTTTATCGGCTTGTTTGATGATTATGGATTCATCTCTTGCGAGAGCATTCGCTGTTTCTGTCTCAAATTTTGACAAATTGTGGAAGGGTGTGGGGGACGGTAATGATGCCAGATCTTTCAGAACTGCCTTCTCGAAGGTAAGAACCTCAACCGGGATCATCCCGTTATGAGGAGTGAAGGTGGACGGTTTGCTTAGTCCTGAGCCATCCACTTGGGTGAGTGGTTTATCCATAAAATAAGAACGTAGCCTTATCTTGCGGAAAAGGTTTTGGACCTCGCAGACATCCCTGAATTTATCCACTTTAGGTGTAGGTACAAAACCTAGTCCTTTTTGTAATATTGATATCTCAGGGTCCGTGAGGACACGCGATGATAAATTCACAACTAATTTCTCTTGTTCACAGTTTTGCTCCTCGTGTCCATCCCAGTGGGGGGGTCTTGCCAATGAACCTGTTTCCGTGCGCCCCTTCTGTTTCGACCTCTTCCTCTGCCCCAGCCTCTGTCTAAAAAAGTGGGGGGAGGACCGTTGTTGAAGAACTGGGGAGGTCCCTGTTGAAATGGTTGGTATTGCCAATAGGGGGGTTGCGGAGGGGGTCCTGGAAACATGGGAGGACCATGAAAAGCCGGGACATTGTAATTATAGTTGGCGCGTGGGTTGCGGCGACCGCTAAGACTGCCCCAACTCCCCGTGCTGGAATTAATGTCGGCAGAACTTCTTCTGTCGGAGTTATCATCGGAGGAATAACTGTTCTTAACCGATGTATAGTCTGCCTTCAAATAAGGATATACCTTTTCTTTATCGAATTTATCGATATCTTTCTGCAGTTTTGTGATTTTTTGTTTCATTAGGTATTCTTTATTTTCGGTGATCTCAGCATTAATCTCAGCGAGTTTGTTCTTGTAAGCTGTAATTTGAACGGTGGTTTTTAATGCGCCTTCCGCAATCTGTATCCTAATGAGGAGAGCATCTGCTAGGCGTCTCGCTGTGTTAATGATGAGGACCAGCAGGTCTCTGGTGCATTTCCATGCGATAAGGGACCATTCCTTTTTGAAGGTCGCATCGTCTAGGAATAGCCTGGGAAAGTTATTGACAATCAACCCCGCTGGGGCGATATTGGCACGTAAATATTCTGTCATAAGTGCGCCATGGAGTGTGATCTTCAACCACTCCCTTTTCAACAGTGTCAGTGAGGTCCAGTCATCTGACTGGGAGCCTGATGCAGCGCTGCCATAATGACCTAAGAGTGAGGGTGTTCTTTCAAGTATGTCAGACACTACTTCGTCCCCGAAGCTGAGTCCTTGGTTATCCATAGGTGAAGGATGGATGGAAGGGGGGGGGGGGAAAAGTCAAAAGTTGACACGGGTATGGTCCAGACTGGCTAGATAATACTAGACCGCTGGTATCCTTTATTGAAGTCCCACGGAAAAACCGTGCAAAGTCTTATATCAAAGGTAGGGACTAGGGGTGTTGTTATTTAGAGAGGTCCAGTGTACATACCCCAAATGACTAGTAACAAAGAAGGGTACAAAGTTCCTCATGTACAGTGACGGAGAAGAGCCAGTAAGAGAATATCTCAGCTGGTTAGTGCTGAGAAAGGCCGATCAGAAAAAAGGGAGGGAAATTCCCTTAATTTGAACTAGTGCTCTCACACACCCAGCAAGCTAGGTGTCATGCTTCATCATATGAGCACTGCCCCTCGTCAAGTCGGCGCTGCAATCCTTGACGGGCTCCCGAAACCGGGGCTCTTTATCGGGGATCTTTTGTTCCTGCCGAGGGTGCTTGGGGGTGAGGGGCCTAGTATGGTGTGATGTAGCAGAGAAGTGGGAATTAAAAGGGGTTAGTTGGTCCTATTTCAACTTTATTCCAAAGGTCAACTACCCTATTAAAAATGTGTAGAGTGGCTAAATGCTAGGAGTTAGGTATCTAGGCAAGAGCTCTACTCTATATGATCAACATGTTTCTTGCCGCGGAAGTCAGGAGGACCAGGGCAATTCGTCAGGATCAAAATAATACTGTCTACAACAATATGTGGTAAGGTGCTATCTACATACCACTTCTTATGGTTTGTTCCTGTAGGGGAAAAAAGAAGAAACTCTTTATAACAAATAAAATAGCTCTTTATGCTGTACATAGCTATGAATATTGTGTCAAAGGTGATCACCGTGCTTAGGCGTGCAACACGCAATTTCATTATATAGTGGTGTCTCGAACGCCATTCGGGAGTGTGGGGTGGGGCGGGTAAATTAATATCCAAACAATTCTACGGAAAGCAAAAGGACTCACCTAAAAGGGTTGCTACTGTTGTTAGCAACGGTGCTGGCGGTTAAAAAGGAACCCAATTGAGCCCTAAAGGGGACAAAAAGTTGCCAGAAAACCGTCTCTATTAGTATCTGTGTGTTTTAAAAGAGACGGATTCACCACATAAAAGGTCTATGTGCCAGCAGGCTTTCCGTAGAATTGTTTGGATATTAATTTACCCGCCCCACCCCACACTCCCGAATGGCGTTCGAGACACCACTATATAATGAAATTGCGTGTTGCACGCCTAAGCACGGTGATCACCTTTGACACAATATTCATAGCTATGTACAGCATAAAGAGCTATTTTATTTGTTATAAAGAGTTTCTTCTTTTTTCCCCTACAGGAACAAACCATAAGAAGTGGTATGTAGATAGCACCTTACCACATATTGTTGTAGACAGTATTATTTTGATCCTGACGAATTGCCCTGATCCTCCTGACTTCCGCGGCAAGAAACATGTTGATCATATAGAGTAGAGCTCTTGCCTAGATACCTAACTCCTAGCATTTAGCCACTCTACACATTTTTAATAGGGTAGTTGACCTTTGGAATAAAGTTGAAATAGGACCAACTAACCCCTTTTAATTCCCACTTCTCTGCTACATCACACCATACTAGGCCCCTCACCCCCAAGCACCCTCGGCAGGAACAAAAGATCCCCGATAAAGAGCCCCGGTTTCGGGAGCCCGTCAAGGATTGCAGTGCCGACTTGACGAGGGGCAGTGCTCATATGATGAAGCATGACACCTAGCTTGCTGGGTGTGTGAGAGCACTAGTTCAAATTAAGGGAATTTCCCTCCCTTTTTTCTGATCGGCCTTTCTTAGCACTAACCAGCTGAGATATTCTCTTACTGGCTCTTCTCCGTCACTGTACATGAGGAACTTTGTACCCTTCTTTGTTACTATCCTGAAGATCTGGCATGGATAAATCCTATGCGGCTATCCTGAAGATCTGCCATGGATGCGGCTAAGGTGTCTATCCTGAAGATCTAGTGTGGATGCAGCTTATATGGCTATCCTGAATATCTGGCGTGAATGCACCTTATGTGGCTATCTTGAAGATCTGGTTGGGTGCAGCTTATGTGGCTATCCTGTAGATCTGGTGTGGATGTGACTTATGTGGCTCTCCTGAAGATCTGGCGTGGATGCAGCTTATGTGGCTGTCCTGAGATCCGGTTGGATGCAGCTTATGTGGCTATCCTGAACATCTGGTTGGATGCAGCTTATGTGGCTATCCTGAAGATCTGTTGTGGATGCAGCTTATGTGGCTATCCGGAAGATCTGGCGTGGATGCGGCTTATGAGGCTATCCTGAAGATCTGGTGTGGATGCAGCTTATGAGGCTCTCCTGAAGATCTGGTGTGGATGCAGCCTATGTGGATATCCTGAAGATCTAGCGTGGATGCAGCTTATGTCACTATCTTGAAGATCTGGTGAGGAAGCACCTTATGTGGCTATCCTGAAGATCTGGTGGGGTGCAGCTTATGTGGCTATCCTGTAGATCTGGTGTGGATGTGACTTATGTGGCTCTCCTGAAGATCTGGCGTGGATGCAGCTTATGTGGCTGTCCTGAGATCCGGTTGGATGCAGCTTATGTGGCTATCCTGAACATCTGGTTGGATGCAGCTTATGTGGCTATCCTGAAGATCTGTTGTGGATGCAGCTTATGTGGCTATCCGGAAGATCTGGCGTGGATGCGGCTTTTGAGGCTATCCTGAAGATCTGGTGTGGATGCAGCTTATGTGGCTATCCTGAAGATCTGGTGTGGATGCAACTTATGTGGCTATCCTGAAGATCTGGTATGGAAGCAGCTTATGTGGCTATCCTGAAGATCTGGTGTGGATGCAGCTTATGTGGCTATCCTGATGATCTGGTGTGGATGCACCTTATGTGGCTATCCTGAAGATCTGGTTGTGGATGTGGCTTAGGTGTCTATCCTGAAGATATGACATGGATGCAGCTTATGTGCCTATCCTGAAGATCTGGTGTGGATACGGCTTATGTGGCTCTCCTGAAGATCTGGCGCGGATGCAGCTTATGTGGCTATCCTGAAGATCTGTTGTGGATACAGCTTATGTGGCTATCCTGAAGATGTGGCTTGGATGCAGCCTATGTGGCTATCCTGAATATCTGGCGTGAATGCAGCTTATGTGGCTATCCTGAAAATCTGGTGAGGAAGCACCTTAAGTGGCTATCCTGAAGATCTGGTTGGGCGCAGCTTATGTGGCTATCCTGTAGATCAGGTGTGGATGTGGCTTATGTGGCTATCCTGAAGATCGGGCGTGGATGCAGCCTATGTGGCTATCCTGAAGATCGGGCGTGGATGCAGCCTATGTGACTATCCTGAAGATCTGATGTGAATGCGGTTTATGTGGCTATCCTGAAGATCTGATGTGAATGCGGCTTATGTGGCTATCCTGAAGATCTGATGTGAATGCGGCTTATGTGGCTATCCTGAAGATCTGTCATGGATGCAGCTTATGTGGCTATCCTGAAGATCTGTCATGGATGCAGCTTATGTGGCTATCCTGAAGATCTGGTGAGGAAGCACCTTATGTGGCTATCCTGAAGATCTGGTTGGGTGCAGCTTATGTGGCTATCCTGTAGATCTGGTGTGGATGTGACTTATGTGGCTCTCCTGAAGATCTGGCGTGGATGCAGCTTATGTGGCTGTCCTGAGATCCGGTTGGATGCAACTTATGTGGCTATCCTGAACATCTGGTTGGATGCAGCTTATGTGGCTATCCTGAAGATCTGTTGTGGATGCAGCTTATGTGGCTATCCGGAAGATCTGGCGTGGATGCGGCTTATGAGGCTATCCTGAAGATCTGGTGTGGATACGGCTTATGTGGCTCTCCTGAAGATCTGGCGCGGATGCAGCTTATGTGGCTATCCTGAAGATCTGTTGTGGATACAGCTTATGTGGCTATCCTGAAGATGTGGCTTGGATGCAGCCTATGTGGCTATCCTGAATATCTGGCGTGAATGCAGCTTATGTGGCTATCCTGAAAATCTGGTGAGGAAGCACCTTAAGTGGCTATCCTGAAGATCTGGTTGGGCGCAGCTTATGTGGCTATCCTGTAGATCTGGTGTGGATGTGGCTTATGTGGCTATCCTGAAGATCGGGCGTGGATGCAGCCTATGTGGCTATCCTGAAGATCGGGCGTGGATGCAGCCTATGTGACTATCCTGAAGATCTGATGTGAATGCGGCTTATGTGGCTATCCTGAAGATCTGATGTGAATGCGGCTTATGTGGCTATCCTGAAGATCTGATGTGAATGCGGCTTATGTGGCTATCCTGAAGATCTGTCATGGATGCAGCTTATGTGGCTATCCTGAAGATCTGTCATGGATGCAGCTTATGTGGCTATCTTGAAGATCTGGTGAGGAAGCACCTTATGTGGCTATGCTGAAGATCTGGTTGGGTGCAGCTTATGTGGCTATCCTGTAGATCTGGTGTGGATGTGACTTATGTGGCTCTCCTGAAGATCTGGCGTGGATGCAGCTTATGTGGCTGTCCTGAGATCCGGTTGGATGCAGCTTATGTGGCTATCCTGAAGATCTGTTGTGGATGCAGCTTATGTGGCTATCCGGAAGATCTGGCGTGGATGCAGCTTATGAGGCTATCCTGAACATCTGGTTGGATGCAGCTTATGTGGCTATCCTGAAGATCTGTTGTGGATGCAGCTTATGTGGCTATCCGGAAGATCTGGCGTGGATGCGGCTTATGAGGCTATCCTGAAGAGCTGGTGTGGATGCAGCTTATGAGGCTATCCTGAATATCTGGTGTGGATGCAGCCTATGTGGATATCCTGAAGATCTAGCGTGGATGCAGCTTATGTCACTATCTTGAAGATCTGGTGAGGAAGCACCTTATGTGGCTATCCTGAAGATCTGGTGGGGGTGCAGCTTATGTGGCTATCCTGTAGATCTGGTGTGGATGTGACTTATGTGGCTCTCCTGAAGATCTGGCGTGGATGCAGCTTATGTGGCTGTCCTGAGATCCGGTTGGATGCAGCTTATGTGGCTATCCTGAACATCTGGTTGGATGCAGCTTATGTGGCTATCCTGAAGATCTGTTGTGGATGCAGCTTATGTGGCTATCCGGAAGATCTGGCGTGGATGCGGCTTTTGAGGCTATCCTGAAGATCTTGTGTGGATGCAGCTTATGTGGCTATCCTGAAGATCTGGTGTGGATGCAACTTATGTGGCTATCCTGAAGATCTGGTATGGATGCAGCTTATGTGGCTATCCTGAAGATCTGGTGTGGATGCAGCTTATGTGGCTATCCTGATGATCTGGTGTGGATGCAGCTTATGTGGCTATCCTGAAGATCTGGTTGTGGATGTGGCTTAGGTGTCTATCCTGAAGATATGGCGTGGATGCAGCTTATGTGCCTATCCTGAAGATCTGGTGTGGATACGGCTTATGTGGCTCTCCTGAAGATCTGGCGCGGATGCAGCTTATGTGGCTAACCTGAAGATCTGTTGTGGATACAGCTTATGTGGCTATCCTGAAGATGTGGCTTGGATGCAGCCTATATGGCTATCCTGAATATCTGGCGTGAATGCAGCTTATGTGGCTATCCTGAAAATCTGGTGAGGAAGCACCTTAAGTGGCTATCCTGAAGATCTGGTTGGGCACAGCTTATGTGGCTATCCTGTAGATCTGGTGTGGATGTGGCTTATGTGGCTATCCTGAAGATCGGGCGTGGATGCAGCCTATGTGGCTATCCTGAAGATCGGGCGTGGATGCAGCCTATGTGACTATCCTGAAGATCTGATGTGAATGCGGCTTATGTGGCTATCCTGAAGATCTGATGTGAATGCGGCTTATGTGGCTATCCTGAAGATCTGATGTGAATGCGGCTTATGTGGCTATCCTGAAGATCTGTCATGGATGCAGCTTATGTGGCTATCCTGAAGATCTCCAATTGGATTGTGGAACGTCGCACTCCTGGTATTAGTGGTAAATGCTGTTGAGTTTATTTAGGGTGCCTGGTAAATAACCTCCTGAGCCAGGAGGTGAAAACTACAATTGTGAATGCGTTGTCTCCCGTAGGAGTAACGTCCTTTACTCGGCACTCCGTTATTGTCAAGATTCAAATAATGGTAGTTCAATTGATGAATTTTTCTTTAACAATTTATTTTCTGATCCAAATTGTAGACAATTTCATTAACATTCATACTATTTCCAGCATAGTATTGTTCATGGTAAAGTTCAAAGTTCACTATGTTTCAGCCCTATGCATTTCGGGCGAACCCTTCTTCAGGGGACTTACATTTCTGAAAGCAAAAAATATTATATTCAAATAACCAGATACAACACATATGTCATCAAACGTTGTAAATACGTATTACACTAGCACCCATTGTGATGGTAAAAAAAGTCCAAAAGTTTGTAAACGGAAGAGCACCGGACTGTGATAATTATAACATTCATGTAATGAAATATTAAGCCAGCAAATGAATTTGTGTAACAACCAGTGACATGAACTGTAATTCAAAAGTGGAACTGAAATTTAGTGTTTATAAAACGAAAACGGTGTCCGACTGTATAAAAAGTATGTATGCATATTGATATGCGCAGGTGAGTTTACGTAAACACACTGTCAATGAAAGAAATCGTGGACTGTAACTGAAAATAAACTCCTATTTAAACGTCTCTATCTTAAACAGTAATGGCTCACTAATTTAACTATAATAATACATGGCTATGCGGAGGATCAAAACTGACCTTTCAAAAAGCAAGCATCCTTTTCTGCCCGTCTGCCCGTCTGCCATGGCAAACAATGATAATCTCTCTGGAAAAAAGGGGAATGGTACCACTCTACTCGACTGACACTTGATCGCGGTAAGACTTTTCCACAACCGCATATGCGGTTCGCACAATTCCGAAAATTGTTGGTATATCCAGTTCACTTATTCGTACCATTCCCCTTTTTTCCAGAGAGATTATCATTGTTTGCCACGGCAGACGGGCAGAAAAGGATGCTTGCTTTTTGAAAGGTCAGTTTTGATCCTCCGCATAGCCATGTATTATTATCGTTAAATTAGTGAGCCATTACTGTTTAAGATAGAGACGTTTAAATAGGAGTTTATTTTCAGTTACAGTCCACGATTTCTTTCATTGACAGTGTGTTTACGTACACTCACCTGCGCATATCAATATGCATACATACTTTTTATACAGTCGGACACCGTTTTCGTTTTATAAACACTAAATTTCAGTTCCACTTTTGAATTACAGTTCATGTCACTGGTTGTTACATAAATTCATTTGCTGGCTTAATATTTCATTACATGAATGTTATAATTATCACAGTCCGGTGCTCTTCCGTTTACAAACTTTTGGACTTTTTTTACCATCACAATGGGTGCTAGTGTAATACGTATTTACAACGTTTTGATGACATATGTGTTGTATCTGGTTATTTGAATATAATATTTTTTGCTTTCAGAAATGTAAGTCCCCTGAAGAAGGGTTCGCCCGAAATGCATAGGGCTGAAACATAGTGAACTTTGAACTTTACCATGAACAATACTATGCTGGAAATAGTATGAATGTTAATGAAATTGTCTACAATTTGGATCAGAAAATAAATTGTTAAAGAAAACTTCATCAATTGAACTACCATTATTTGAATCTTGACAATAACGGAGTGCCGAGTAAAGGACGTTACTCCTACGGGAGACAACGCATTCACAATTATCCTGAAGATCTGTCATGGATGCAGCTTATGTGGCTATCCTGAAGATCTGCTTGGATGCAGCTTATGTGGCTATCCTGAAGATGTGTTGTGAATGCAGCTTGTGTGGCTATCCTGAAGATCTAGTTGGATGCCACTACACATGATTTAGGTAGTCTGGACAGGAACAATGCCTGGGTTACAGCTTAAAGTCACTTCTGAGGCCCAACAGATCTGCGTTTCCTTAGCAGATTCTTAAACTGATGGTCACAGAGGTAGAGGTGTGTTTTGTAGATTTTTGAGTGAAATGCATGGATTTTTCAAATGAGAAAATGAGCTCTCTGTAAGCAGAGGTCAATGGGAATGCCCTCAGTTCTCATGGCAGGAACTGACAGTCTCATCTGAGAGGCTCAGCATAAGAAAATGCACTGCTGCTCAAGGTCCTAATCCCCCATGCCTCCCACCAGGCGTTGCATGCATGACCTCAAGCGGCCTGATCTTCCATGTGGTAGAGATTCTCAGTTATAAATGGGCGCGATCTAGCGGATGGTGCACGGGGGTGACCGATGGGCTCCCTCAGAAGCTCTATGCAAATGTTAGAAAAATAAAAAATGAAGGGGGGGCGTATGCTTAAATTAATCTCAGCCACTGGTAACTTCTGGCACTGCATTCCATTCCATTGTTTTTGCCCACTATGCCAGAAACAGCCCAATCTGAATGGCCACGGCAGGTGTTCTCCAAGTGTGAACAGAAGCCCACCCTCGCCCCTGCCAGCCTGGTTTGGCCTCATTTGGTGCACCTTGAGTCTAGTCACACAGTAAGGACAGCACCCATGTCTGCCATACCCATCCCATTTATGGCATCTCACACACACAGTAATGCGTGGAACATCTGAATCAAGCTCAGCCACTGGTAATCACTCAGGCCTCATTCCAGACCATGTTTGTTTGCCAACTGTGGCATTCCAAACAGATACCACATAAAGATTACACAACAGAGGGGCTACAGTGGGACCCTAGAGAACCCCAAATAGTATATGGTGCTAGTTGTGACTCAGTTTCCTCAATCTCTTGAAAATGATCAGTTAGAAAGAACACAGTCCACTGCTTCTCAGTCAGTCTTGTTTTCACAGGTTGCAATCTCAGATTGTTATCAGCAGCAGGTTTAAGTCCATTTTCCTGTATCTGACAAGTTTTTTCACTATTTTTCATGACTCTGTTGCTGTTTATAGTAATAATAAAACATGTTTTTATGCAGCTACAACTATGACAGGTGTTCCCTCTTCTGAGCCCTCTAAATAACAGGTGTTACTTTTAACAAATGTAATAATACTAACTTTATCCTCCTTGTAAGGATGAAAGGCTGACAAGGCACGGCTAGGAATCAAACACCTCGACCTGCATGTCGCACTAAACATCAGAGAGTGAGCGCTTCACTCACTGATCTAGCTTGCCAACATTAGGCCCGATTCACAAAGGTAACAGTTGCGGCCGGTGCAGGTAAGCGTGGTGGGGCGGTGGAGCGGACGGGCGCTGTGGTGGAGTCGACAGATCATGGAATACGTTTTATTTATATTAATTTTACCAATTCCGTTGCCGGTCGACTCCCCTCCTTCCTACCCCACCGCGCTTACCTGCGCTGGACGTCGCTAAAAGGTAACTTACACTTTTGAGTAAGTTTATGCTTTTGAGTAAGTTTAGTACTTTTCAGTATTCACAACCTGCACTTTTGCATTATAGTCACTTTTGCAATCAGCCCAGCGCTGCACACACCACTGGCACTCCAACACTCTTCCATGGAAAGCTGTTGCAATGGAATATCAGTGGATGTCACGGAGGTAGGGCCTTCGTACAAAAGTATAATTTGCTACTAAAGTTCAGTTTGCGAATAGCGCTTTGCAGTGGGTTCTGTAGCGCTACTCTATACATATGAAACACCGGCCTCACGACTCTATCCGTGCGCACATTTTACACACGCAGTTTATTACGCTGCGATGAGCGGCAGCACGCGGGCATTGCGCGCCACAATGACCACCGCCTCTCAACAGAGCCATCAGCAGGGACGGGGCGCAGCATTTCATCCGTCTCCGAACGCGTCGCACGAGTGAACGCGGCCGCACAAATCACACCGCGCCACGGGTCTGGACGGGGCACACATGCTCCGCTCAACAACTCCAGCGTAAATAAACTGTTTAATTCCAGCCGGATTCCCAGACGATCACGCGTGTCACCATCAATCGTGCGCACGCACACAGTTGGCGGGTCCTCGGCGACCTGCTGCCCTTTGCTCTTCTCCAATAGCACTAAAAAGAAAGGATGCATATGTTCGGGGTTCAAAGGTCAGGAATGGATGTTCTAGCGAGGCGCTGCTTTGAGGGGTCTCAGCTGGTGCCCTCTGAGCGCAGCGGTCCCTAGTGAAAGGCTGCGTGTTTATGGTGCAGCCACCTTAAAGAGAGGTTTAGGGGTGTGAGACGCGAGCTGCTATGACGTCTCCATCAGCACGAACTATATCCCTGACGTCGAACGGATGATGTAACTCCGTAATTATTTTTTTCATATTACCTTCATATTTTGTTTCAGTTGGTACATAAACAGGCCCGCCTCCAGGTTTTTTTTTGGGGTGGGCCAAGGACGCATGTGGGTGGGCCACTGTGGGCCCAATTTGTCGCTTCTTGTGGTAGCCTACAAGCCCTAGATTACATCATATCTACTTGCAGACAGTCACCATGATACAACGGATTGATTCTGTGTGTATGCAGAGCATGTGGAGAGTTATTTAAAAGTAAGAGCAATGTCTGGACCTAGGTGCAAACCCCCAAATTCCAACAGGCCAGGCTTCAAAACAAGTGCTCCCAGGCCCGATTATCTACTTTTCTACCATCCCTCTCCTGTGCACCTTATCTCACAGCTGACCTTGGGCCCCAGCCCCATACCAGCCCCCATCCGGCTCCACTTGCCGTTTTCCCATAAAAAAAACAATAGTAAAATCACCTTCAAACTAAAAACATTGACTATATCAGTAAATATAATTAGCACACACTTTAAAATATGCTCCACAGTTGCCCTAATGACCTGACTGCTAATTAAATAAAACCAGAAAGGCCATGACAGGGCCGGCTTTAGCGCTAGTCTTTTTTGGCGCCCCACCAATGACCTCTTTCTCCACAGATACCATTCCTACCACCCTCCAACAGTGCCATTCAGAGGGAAGAGGTGTGGCGCCGCGGCCAGGGCGACTGACTCTGGAATCTGGCGATCACGGTGCGATCGCCGGTGGCAGATTAGCCCAGCACCATGTGACTCTGGGCAACAGCTTGCTTAATCTTCCCGACGGCCCCCAGCACCTAGAGACCCTTACGGGTGATTGTTTGCGCTTTACAAATGTGGATTATTATTATTCAGCTCTCCGTAGCCTCTCTCATATGCATTTAATTTGTTGTATAGCACTACTCATATCAGTGTAGTGTGTGTCAGCACTTTACACCACACACACATTATACAGAGACAATGAATCATACAAGTATGTAAATCAGTCTATAGAGAATGCCACATAAGCCAATGAGGATTTCAAGGTGTAGGAATCATGTCATCCATACTGGTGGGCAGTATATTTTAAGAGGGTTTGGGCTGGGGAAGCATAAACTCAGGATTTAAAGCATACCCCAGTAGTTGGGGGTTGGCTTTACTAATAAAACTGCATATCGGCCCAAACTCTATTTACACAAGAATCTCTGTGACAAAGGCAGTAACCCACTGAGCTATCCACATAAAATACAGCCTTTTAACATTTCAAAACTACCAACAGGCAAATGTTTGCTCTCCAGCAGGATCATAAATCACCAGTTATCTGGACATTTTTATTCTTGTCTTGCAACCATGGCCATGATAACGATAACATTATTTAAAAGAAACATACACAAAGTATGTGCCTTACTGGGCCTGTGCAGATTTAAAAAATCAAAACAAAAAGTAACACATTCTCTTACCTACTCCATTAGTCAAAGTTTGTGTCACAGCCTGATGTGATATGCAGCTGCAGGGGTCAGGAAAGGTGAATAGGAATAAACAAACTTATTTTCTACAGCACTGAACAGCAGGACAGTAGACAAACATTACTTGTGGCTAAATAAAGAATGTGTCCCCTTCACATGCCCCTATTGTTCCTGCAGGACACAGCCCACCTTTCTAAAAGGAGTTGGGTGAGTGGTGATGGCTGTAAGAAAGAGCCCAGGCCACATCACTCAACTCGCAGAACAAGAAGGAAAACAACCTTAGGAGTAACATTTTAAATTAAAGATGACATTTTGTATTGGCCTTTGCGCTGTCACTGCGAGGGCCAAGGCTCACGTTTGGGTGGGCCAGGCTCATGATTGGGTGGGCCTGGCCCACCCGGCCCCCCCTCTAGAACCGGGCCTGTATATAAAAGATGCCCTTTTTTCAAACAAGACGATATTTACTGGAAAGAGGAAGTTGAATGCTGGCCTATGGCGGTTGCCTGTCCATGTTTAAACGAGCACCCATAGGCCTGGCTTTAAAGGAATGCTGTATGGTGATGAGAAGCATTCGAAGTAAATAGCAGAGGAATAGATATGTATTTGTCTGGAAGCAAAGAACTGTAGAATAATACCGATATAGGTTTAAAGGTCGGTGACAGTTGCATTTCAATGTCATGTGTTTGTCCCTGAAAGGTACAGCTCAGGCAGCTGGATCAATAAACAAAATGAACACATCTGTGTGATGGGCGAGCACTTTTTTTGTGGAAGCACACAACTACTGCCCAATCAAAACATGTACACTTGGTTGCCAACACAGGGCCGGCTTTAACACTGTTGGCGCCCTGCACAACAACGTTTGTTGGTGACTCCCCCCACCCCCCAATGACCACCTCTGTCACGTATTCTCTCACTAAGCACACTTTAACAGAGCAACTCAAGTCTCCATAACCACTGTCTCGCAGATTCATTTAGTTTTATAGCGCCGCTCATACAAGTGTAAGGTATCAGAGCACTTTACTTCACACACACATTGCACAAAGACTATCATAGGTGTGTAAATCAGTGTATAGGAAATGCTACATCAGACAGGACTATAAGGTGTAGTGTAGCAGTGACATGTCATCGACTCTGGTAGGCAATATAGTTTAAGAGTCCTTATTCTGGAAAAGCACAAATTCAGAATTTAAAACATAACATCATTGTTAGGGGTTCTCTTTAATAATAAGAATAATCGTTTTCTACCCAAATGAACCATTTTGGCAAGATTAGGATAATGAAAGACTGGGCAAAAAAACATATAGTTCTCACATATACCGTCCAGTTTGCATTAAGCTCTTTGATGACAGTTAATAGCTCAATGTTCTATATTAGGATTTTCACTTATGAACGACAAGTAACAAAAGGAGCTCTCTTACAGAAATAACCCACTGGCATATTTACATTATATGCACTTTGTTAACTGCATAGTGCACGTTCTTAGCAGCAGGCATTTTAACGCTCTGTGCTACCTTAAAATGAGTCCAAACCTCCACTAGACAAACCTCCAGTCTCTTTCCAGGAAGACGAGTTATCTTGGCATTTTAATGGATGCCTGAAAATTGCTGGAGGCCAGGAAATCGGAAGCAGGAAAATGATAATATACTTGTGAAAATGACGCCCCCAATTCAGCGCCCGGTGGAGTGGCACCGATCGCACTGCCCTAGAGCCGGCCCTGTGCTAACATGTGGATAGAGTTAACTTCCCTCTCTAAGGATGCTCACATAATTGTCTGGCGACAGCTGTGCGGTCAAGCTACACCATAAACAAATATAAAATGGCTAGGTCTGTTCAAAGGGTAGATTCTTCCCGATTCTTGAAGTTGCAGGGACACTTCAGCCGTACTTTGAGCAATATTACAAGTCTCCTCATACACCAGGACACGGAGCCCTGTGGAAAACTGGCTTCCAAACTCGCCTCGACACTACGAGCACCACGGCCGAGCAGTCCACAGCTCAGAGGCAGTGAAAGCACCACGAGTGAAGCAGGTGCAGTGACACCGGGCCAAGAGGGGCCCATTGAATCTGAATATTGCTGTATTTCACTACTCCAACAGCAGTCAAAGGGTCCATTTCCCTTCCTTGCACCAGGGCCTTCAGCATCTTTGCTATGCTACTAGGTGAAAGCCAAGAGTAAATAACCAGGGCTACTGGAATTATGCAGCAGCGTTGGGCGAAATTATGCGGCATGGTTCATTTATTTATGCGGCAGGGAAGGGCAATTAGGCTGCATCTCTTTCCAATAAAACATAGCTCTGTAGAACAAAATAATACATTTCATATTTCTTATTTACAAGTCTAGTTAGGAGGTACTTTAGGATTCAAGGCAAGGTACCTTAATAAGAAATGCCATATATTTGTGATTTTTCTGAAGTTGGATTCCTTCTCTGTATCAACGCACTATGGGAAAAACCGTATGGAACTTCAGGCTGCGGTGCCCTATTGAAACGACTGCAGCTTTGAGAACTATTCTGCGATATTCACAATTTGTATTATTGTATAATAAAAAGATCATGATATAGAAGAAACCACTCTATACTTTCTGCATGAGTTACATTTAATTATTTTAGGTTGTTTCCTACTGCAGACAGACAGCCCTTCACCCCCCCAGTCCATCACATGTCTGAAGATGACAAGTTAACTTTCTTAAACTGTCCGGCAAAGCATTGTAATCCATTTGCACTAATAACTTCAGACTTGTTTGAGCTAGAAATAAATATGCTAAAATGAGCAAATTATGCAGCAGATGATGAATTGTGCCAAATTCATTTTTACATTTAAAGCGCTGTGGTTTCACAATCACATTCTTCCAATCACACGCGGTGTCGCAGTTCTCGCAATTCAGTAAAGACGGAATGTTCATCAAAGATTATTTTGTAAAAAAATGAAAACAACTGTAAATATATAGACAGGTATACAGTGAACAAACAAACCCAGCAACAGCGCCCTCACAAACCCATAAAGCAAAAACAAATAGAACCACAACAGGAGAAACATTACACTCAATATATATACCTTTCATGATCACCTACTTATTGCAAAAGCCTGCTGTTCACAATGATTTGAGAACAGGAGCAGGCTTCTTGCATCACAGCAAGACTTCCCACTATTTGATCCGCTGACACCAGCTGAACAAGACCCTAACATGAAAATCACATGCAACACAAAACAAAGAGGATGTTGCCTGTGAAGCAATTTGAAACAAGTTTCTAACAAAATAAAATCAAGTGTATTGTGATAAAGAGTTATCTGTGCTGGAATTCTGTTCAGTGAAATGTGCAGAATTTGTACCGGCGTGGCGTCCCAGAGCGAGATGTCTTTGCAGAAGATTACTACTGCCGTCTTGTCTGGGTTACACTTGAGGCAGTTGCTTTTCATCCATCTGGGGACTTCAGTCATTGAGGCAGAGAAACTGGTCCGGGCGTTTGATGCTAGTGAGTGGGGTCATGTAGGATAGAACAGAGTGGCTCACATGTATCAAATAGTGTGGTTTCTGCATTAAATAAAAAAAACCTTGGGGAGCTCAATCATTTTATAAAGAAACATTCAAGGCGGTAATGCATTTTGTTGCACAGAATGGAAAAAATGCAGCCATAGGGCCCTGCATCAGCTGTCAGCGACCAATAGACCGATATTTATGTCTCGCCTACGCAGCGCGCAAGCGCTGCATTGGAGTGACCTCTTGGAATCACTCCGGGCTTTTGTGGAAACCCGTGCATGTTCTGCACTGTTTTCAATCAGCCCTCGTGCATGTACGGTGTTTACCTTGCGGGAGTGAGCAGCGGCGCCATCTGTTTGCAATTATCGTGCCTGCCGCTGCTCCCTCCTGCAAGGTAACTACTGTACATGCACTCAGTGTCTACAGGCATCTATCTTGGTCCCCGAGTCTGACTCCAAAATACCAATGCCATTTATTGTGCTCCCACAGCAGTTTCCACATAATAGCAACACTGTCCACTGCTTGCTTATATTAACACAATATTTCTTCCTCCTCAAATGATCAAACATTATTAAACTATCCGTATGCGAAGAAAAATGCCTGACAAACACTTCGCAAAAAGAAACTATTATTTGCTTCTTGCTACAAAATTAAACTTTTTTTCCCATTATGGTATATGACCGCACTTGTAAATATGCAAATTCATACTACCAGTTGTACAAATATATCACTTTTAAAAAGTACTTCTCAAGTGCAGAGCTTTAATGTGCCCTATTGATGTCAAAGCTTCCACATGTTACAGTTTTCTTTTTTACATTGAAGACACTTTATCATAATTTACCAAGTTTGTTGAATGATTACATAACTCATATTTTTAGGGCTCCAATCGTGAACAGGCTCAAAGATACGAGCCAGTCCCTTAACTCGGCTCTGTCTGCTTCCTTTGCTAATGTGTTAGCTCGCCCACCTCCACTACTGCCAAACCCGACTCTGCTCTGCCTAGGCATCAAAGCAGCCCTATGACACGCCCCACTATACAAAGTGTCCCCCCCCTGATCCCGCCCAGTCTATCTCACGCAAACAGATGACGCAGTCAAGTTTCTCATCCTGGCCGCACATTTGCAGAGAGTCCCCCAGCACCGTGTAGCACTGGTTGCACTGAAATACCCGAAGGTCGCGGAGCCTGTAGCCGCCACATGTCGTGGACTGGGAAAGAGCGCTGTCGCGCTCTTCCTACGGCAGCTGGAGCTGCTGCTGCTCCGCAAGTTGTTCTTGCTTGCTGCTCTCGCTGCCTAACGCTCGCCTGGTGACTCGCGACATTTCCCGACATCACCTTTCATCCACGAACGCTGTAGCCCGCCCGTAGTTCAAACCTAGGCTGGATACGCCCACTCGCAGCTCACTCCCTCTCTCATTGGAAAGCAGCGTGAGCAGCGGCGACACCTATGCGTCACATTTTCAGAACTTTATTGTCTTCAACTTGAAATACACAAGTAAGAGTTGACTTTGGGTAAATGCAGGACTTTAAGTGGGATGAAAAAACTGGGAGGGTCTCTCAAAGGGGCATGGCCAATGTAAATAAGGGCGTGGCTTAAAAACACGTAAACTAAAGATCTGTGCTTAGCATAGTGTGCCGACCTTAGCATCTGTCAGCAGTTTGGTATGCCATTCACAGTGGTGATGTCAGACATGCTTACTCAAGCTGTTGTTTTATTTTCGTAATAACATTGAATGGCATTTGATTAGATGTGGAATTTTTTTAGAAGGGCTAGTCGTTTACATCCTACTTACTATCCTACTGCTTTGACCTGGATGCATTGCAATGTCGTTTCACCTTATATAGTTCTACTCATGTTATCAACCTTGCAACTATGTAAGGCCGAGCTAGTCTGGCAAAATCTGACCTCCAAATTACAAGTTAAACAAATCTCTCCAACTATGGCATTACACAACTGAGTTACCCTACCTTGAGAGCACAGACAAAGCTAATATTATTTGTACAAAAAAAACCTTTAAGTACTTCACAATACAGTCCTATAATATGTCTATTACTGTCAAAGTGTCCATGTTAAAGAACAGTACACGTTGTAGCACCCAGGATAATGTGCTGCATGGCTAAAAACGTATTAGGTCCCTAAGGCGAGACCTATTGGCTATGCCAATGCTGGTTTCAGGTTGCAGTGGAGCAATCATAAGGACTCAAAGCTGTATTTCACATTATTTCCTGACACACGTGAAATGAAGATTTGCTTGACTGTATATTGGACCTGGAAATCAAAAGCAAACCCAAAATGCTGACCCATGCTTGTTTGATTTTTTACCTGGAAATTAAGCAAAATCCACTTATTTCCTACTCGAATGCATTGGAAAAAGTGAAGGATATTGGCGCGTGGCTTAGTTCGGCCTGGGGAGAAATGCTGCCTTTTTAAACATGTACACGTTTCCTAAGTTGCCTTCTCGTTCACGCAATCACTTAACACACATTTGCGTGCGTGACAGTGCAGGATTAGTTTCTCTGCAACCACATTGCTTACAAATTCCACTTCGTAGGAACACTTTCAAGACACAAGGAACATCCCGTACAAGGTCTGAACATACATTGTGCAAATACAGTTGTTTGTTATTCGTCTATGAGGCGATGCAGCTATCAATACATCATAAACAATGGCAGCCTAACGAAGGTCTCGGCTCAGAGCAATGGTGCTTTTTGTTATAAATAAACAAACATTTCCGGGTTGGGGTAGAGGGGCACTTGCTGTCATTGCAGGGTCACTACACACTGAAACCCCAGCCCAGCTGTTTGCTGATCCCTCTGCGAGGAGGGATGTCCAACCTGTGACCAAGACGAGGACCGTCATTCTTTCCCTTCAGGTAATGGGGATTGGATCATGCAATAGGAGATTCTTGGCAGAACGCACACACACACCCTAGACATCTAGGTTAGGGAATGCATAGTAGGAGTAATATATATATATAGTTTTTATATGCCTGCATATTTACATTGCCTTAGCAAGATGGTGGAACTGTTCATTCTGTTCACTGTCCTTAAATTGCTAATCACTTTTATCTGCTTCTGTGTATTGATCATCACAGCACATATGTTCTATACAAGAATCACAATGGTTCAATAAATAGTGAAAACGCCCCTCTGTGTACTTCTTGTATATATCTTCAAGAGAGCATGAGTAAATGTAAATGTAAATGTATTTGTACTTATATAGCGCACTTCTACCCAGGGGTCTCGTAGCGCTGTATTCATACCGCTGTGGAACCCTTCCTGGTTTTCCTGTGAGATGTCCACTCCTGGGCACCCCCAAGGTGAAGCCAGGCATCCTAGCGCTGTGGGGGCCGTTGTGGAGATTAAGCAAGCTATTGCCCAGAGTTGCACAGTGGGACCCATGATTAGAATAGGCACCGAGGCGAGAATTATCAGGTCCGGGGAAATTGAATCCAAGAGCCGCCGAGGCAGGAATTGAACCCTGGTCCCGGGCCAGACCTCTGCATCAGGGTCTGCCGCTCTAACCATTGAGCCACACTTCTCCACGAGTGACTGAGCAAAAGCGTCACCACGATTCCTGGGGGGGAGGAGGGGGAGCGGGGAGTCAGGGTTGTCATGTTCAGTGGTTGCCAAAGCCATTTGCCACCTGCCTAGATTTAGGGGTGCTTATGGTGGCACTGTGAGCTAGCTGGTCTCTAGGACAACATATCCTGCGGGGGTGCTTGGAGTCAGTGAGCCCCACCTCTTTTTATGTTGCCCAACAAACGTGCAGTTCCTGCTGAAAAGTGGAAACTACACAACAATATTCCTACTCCCGCTGACGATTATTGGAGCGAAACAGGATCAAAAATGTACTTGGTAAAACAAGGGACATTTACTGTTTCTGGCTCCCACAGAGGCACAGTGGGAAGATCGAGGACACGTGCGGACTCGCCGTTGACAAGCAACGGGGCATCTTCAACTTCCGGCTGAGCTGCATCACGTGCAATAAGGTAACCTATTGGCTCCTCCTCAAACTCACGTGCACTGTTTAACTGTTGGGGAAGAAGATCAGATGTGCCCAAGATCACACAGAGAGTCCAGAGTTTTGGACACCAAGCGCTGCCACTGCTTTTGTTCATACACTCGCTTGAAGTTGTTCCCGAGATGTCCGTGCGATAGTCATTTATGAACATACCTAAATTGTAATTCATCACCTAATAAAATGTCCCTCATTCCGGGAAACTAAAACTGTGTTAATTTTAAACTCCTAAAACTAACAAGTTACACTCCTTTGCCCCACAAAACACACGTCTTTTCTATTTTTAACTTGGCACCAAAAGTTATTGTTTGGAAAATTTGAGCTGGACAGTAAAATGGTGGATCGGGGCAGGGAAGGCTTCCTGTAAACCAGAGCGCTAGCCTCTCGCATCACTATATAAATATTTAACAGAACCCCTGGGGGCTGTCATACACAGCATAAGTCTCTTTGGCAGCAATAGAAACAAGTTACAAATCACTGTCGAGTGATGGCCAAGGATGGACGCGCGTCTCAATCTTGGAAAATATAGGGGTCTTTGCAGTTGGGGTGCTTTGCACGCAGACCTTTGAGATGGAGTGAAATGGGGTGTGGCCAGGGACTGATGAGTGGAGGTCTGTGTATAACTTTTTTGTCTGGAACAATGATCTTTCCTGTTAGTGGAGGATTCCCAGAGGTCGTGAAAGGTCACCACATACAAGATGGACTCCTCATCAGAGGTGGGCCAGCCTACAGGAAACCTTCCAGGCAGGCCACTGTGTGTGGCAGGGCTGGAGCTGAGTCAGTCACATGTAAGGCGGAGCTTGACATGAGGCCCCAGCTTTTGGAGAAATCATCCAATTTACAATGCAAAAATCAAACTATGTTTAAAGTGTTAGATGCACAAGGGCATCCGACGGGCGGATACCTAGAAGTGCTAACAGAGCAGGTTGGCCCAGCGACTTAAAGAAAAATAGTGTTTTAATTCTATGCCAGCAGTCCAGGCCTGATCAGAGTAGGCAGTAAATGGAATCCATCATTCATACTTCTGGGTAGTCACCGGAGGAGGCCAAGCCTCAAAATTCACAGGGAGTGCAACGCCGTAGCTGCCCAGAGGTGTGACCTGCTGCTAGGAGCCCAGCCAATGAAAACCTGTTTGAACTGTGACAGGCAAATATATGGTAAGAATAAAAAATAAAAAAAATAAAAAAATCTTGACCTGTGTGTCAATGTAGTACAATAGATTACGTTCCGACGCCAACCTCGCCAACTCCGAACACCTTCACTTCCAGATCCACACCGACCCCAAGACCACACTCAGAGGCACACTCCTCTACAGGCCACCAGGACCCCGCGCAAAATTCAGTGAAGACATCACGGACTTCATCACCCCACACGCGCTCCCCTCCAAAGAATACATCCTTCTGGGAGACCTAAACTTTCACCTCGAAAAGATCAACGACCACAACACCGCCACCCTCGTGGACAACCTCGCCAACCTCGGACTTAAACAACTGGTCACTTCCCCCACCCACATCGCAGGTCACACACTCGACCCCATCTTCACCTCCATCAATCATGTCTCCTTCAGCCACACTACGGATCTCATCTGGACTGACCACAGCTGCGTCCACTTCACCTACAACAAGCCCAAACCCACCAACCACCTCCAACCAACTCTGCAAAGAAACTGGAACAAAATCACCACGGACCAAATCTCCGCATTACTCCTTCAAAACACCCCAGCCCTCTCTTCTAACGTTAACGAAGCCGCCGCCAACCTCACCCTATGGCTATCCAACACCGCTGATACCTTAGCTCCACTGAAAAAACGTCAAAACAAACCCGGCAACAAGAAGGCCTCATGGTTCAACGATGAGCTTAAGAAATCCAAGAAACTCTGCCGCTCCCTCGAAAAGGCCTGGAAAAAAGACCCTACCACCAGCACCAAGGACGCCTTCAAAAACGCCACCCGTACTCACCACCAACTAATCCGAAAAGCCAAGAAAACAGCATTCAAGGATCGACTTGACAACAACGCCCACAACAGCAAGGAACTTTTCAACATCGTCAAGGAATTCTCCAATCCCTCGGCCAACTCCAACGACATCACCCCCTCTCAAACCCTCTGCGACTCCCTAGCCTCATTTTTCCACAACAAGATTGCAGACATCCACAACAGCTTTGACAACCAACCCGGAAACCAACCCACCCCACCATCTGCTGTACACCTTCCCCCCGTGAACACCCTTAACGCCTGGAACCCAATCTCCACTGAGGACACCATCCGCCTGATGAATTCCATCCACTCAGGATCCCCCACAGACCCATGCCCTCACCACGTCTTCAACAAAGCAGACTCCGTCATAGCACCGCACCTCCGAGACGTCATCAACTGCTCCTTCAACTCCGCTACCTTCCCAGAAGACTGGAAACACGCTGAACTCACTGCCCTCCTGAAAAAACCCACAGCAGACCCTACCGAACTCAAAAATTACCGCCCCATCTCGCTTCTTCCATTTCCGGCCAAAGTCATCGAGAAAGCTGTCAACAACCAGCTCGCCGCCTTCCTCGAAGCCAACAAATCCCTCGACCCCTCACAATCTGGCTTCCGAGCAAAACACAGCACTGAGACCGCCCTCATCGCAGCAACAGACGACATTCGAACTCTACTGGACAATGGAGACACAGTCGCCCTCATCCTCCTTGACCTCTCTGCAGCATTCGACACAGTCTGCCACAGCACCCTTTTACAGCGCCTCAGAAACATCGGGATCCAAGGAAAAGCACTTGATTGGATCACCTCGTTCCTCACCGGAAGAACCCAGAGAGTCCGCCTTCCACCATTCAAGTCCGAGGCCTATGAAGTCATCTGCGGCGTACCACAAGGATCCTCACTCAGTCCCACCCTCTTCAACGTATACATGAGCCCCCTCGCGGCCATCGCACGCCATCACAACCTCAACATCATCTCTTACGCGGATGACACCCAACTTATCCTTTCTCTCACCAATGACCCCAGCACCGCCAAAACTAACCTACACGAAGGAATGAAAGAAGTTGCCGAATGGATGAAACACAGCCGTCTGAAACTGAACTCAGACAAAACTGAAGTACTCATTCTAGGTACGTCCCCCTCTTCATGGGACGACTCCTGGTGGCCGGAAGCCCTCGGAAAAGCACCCATCCCGACGGACCACGCACGGAACCTAGGCGTCATCCTGGATTCCTCACTCTCAATGAACAGACAAGTCAGCGCCGTATCCTCTTCCTGCTTCAACATTCTTCGCATGCTCAGAAAAACATTTCGCTGGATCCCCACCGAAACAAGGAAAACTGTCACCCACGCTCTGGTCACGAGCCGACTGGACTACGGAAACACCCTCTACGCAGGTACTACCGCAAAACTCCAGAAGAAACTCCAACGAATCCAAAACGCCTCAGCCAGAATCATATTAGACATCCCACGCAACGAACACATCTCTGGTCACCTCAAAGACCTCCACTGGCTACCCGTCAATAAGAGGATCACTTTCAGACTGCTTACCCACGCACACAAATCACTCTACGACATCGGACCAGAATGCCTCAACTCACGTCTGTCCTTTTACACCCCCTCCCGCCAACTACGCTCTTCCAGCCAAGCCCTCGCCACTATCCCTCGCATCAACAAGACCACCATGGGAGGCAGATCCTTTTCTTACCTGGCTGCTAAAACATGGAACTCTCTCCCCGCATACCTTCGCCTCACCCAGAACCACCTAGCATTCAGAAAGCAACTTTAAACCTGGATATTTGAAAGGTAATCCTCCTCCCCTTCCTAAGCGCCTTGAAACCCTATGGGTATGTAGTGCGCTATATAAGTTTTGTGACTTGACTTGACTTGACTTAGGGCGTTGAGAAACCTATTAAAATTCGTACGTTTTAGAAATCAACTTAGAGTCATCAAGTGATCTTTGCAGTAAGCCAAGAGGCAGTTACACATTTGGTGCACAGTGTAGATGGAGTCAAAAACGTGCGTGAAACACAACAGTCTAACTCATGTTTTAACGAGTTGTGTTTTTATACCATACTCCGTGCAGTGAATGATCTTCGAGCGCCCGCAAACATTTCAAGAAATGAAACAATGACAGTGTCTATAAGTGAGTTTCGCAGGAGTCAGTCTGGCCAAGTTGGAAAGTGGGATTTGATCCCCGGTTTCCGGTCACGTGACCTGCACTACGGTCACGTGGTCTCCTCGCCTCTGTAGATTTTTACGCAGGGCCAATGCTATAGGCAAGATTGTGCTTCATGAATTTGCAGCGTCTACAAGTTTCATCATAAACTACCTGCACTAAATAAGAAACCTAGAAGCAGAGTGGGACTCAAGCGCAAAACGAACAAGACCTAAAAACGGAACGATTCTTTGAAAAATCAGGCTACACAGTCCATCCCAGCGGTGTAGCCAGAGACCGGGGCAAGGCAAGTTTCCTTCCACTTTTCTTTTCAAATTTTGCGCCCCTTAAAATGCCTCTTTGAATTTTGCACCCGGGGCAACCACCCCTGTGGCCCGCCTCCAGGCTCCCACACTACAGTCCAACCTACTACATGCGTATTGTTCTCCATCGTACAACAACAAATGTAAGCAAAGGGGAACCATTGTTCATGTGTTGATGTCACCAGCGTTCCCTGACCCAACAAACAAAGCTATTGCCAAAGGAGAGCTGCCCTTCAACAGCGGCACTAGTAACTCACACCCTGCTCTCGCGAGACTTGCTCGGGTCTGTTAAGGTCAGCTTGGCGGCAGACATTGCCACTTCTCGGTTTAGGTTTGTTTTTTTAAACTGAAATCTTAGTGGAAGCAGAAACAAGCACATATCATATTTGATTCACGCATATAATGAGTCAGAAGTGTGGCCTTTAAGTACCAGGATGCCGGTGGCCTCTTCTCAAAACTACATTAAGGAAGAGGAAGCGAGAGCAACATGAACTCGTTCGCAGCTCATCCTACAAATGAGACCCAAGGTTGGACTGGGACAGAAAACAGGCCCCGGGCCCCAAAATAAAAGTGGCCACCATTATTGAATTAGATACCTAAAAAGGTGGCCTATGTTTGCAAGTTGGGGAAGTTTTGAACACTCTTTAGAAGTGTTTTGCAAGGTATTTGCTGCAGTCAATGTTTGTTTTATTATCAGGAAAATCAACAGTAAAAACCAGACAACCTGGCCATAAAACAGGCCCACAAACTGCCCCAAAACGACCCACACAATGATCTGTCAGCCCAACTCATAGTGCAGTGCGCGATTGCCCCACTGACCAGTCCAACCTAATCTCTAGCCTGATGGGACCCTGAGCTGTGCCAATGTTAGATCGCGCCCCCTTGGGGTTGACTTTACTAGGCCATCTCCAATGGTCAGCGTGCTTGTTAAGGTACAAAGATCAGGCGTTTCCTTTCAAAACAGCCTTTCACTAAGCCCAATAGGTCTGGTTTGCACGTTCAGTTACAAGCTACCTATTGGTTTTGCCAGAGCCTCATTTTTAGGTCTCGCCTAGGCAGTGCTTGCGCTGTCTATTCGAGATATGTTGTTTTCAGAATATGGGCTTTAAGCTCTGCCCAGCACTTCTGGTTGGTTGGTTGGCCTGCCTTTTGGAAATTCCTGTCTGTGGTTGGTCAATAGTGTCCATCTGTACAGCCTTTGGGTGCTTGGTTCCTTCCCACCGGCTATCACTGATTGTTTCTTTTGGTTGGCCATTTCTGGCCATCTGTTACCTCCTCGCTCGCAGAAGCACCCCCTCCCTCCCATTATTGCTGCCGTCCTTCCTGGTTTTCACCGCACATTTTTTTCTGATTTATTGACTTTTGTGGCAATGGCAGCACGTTGCGCTTTAGCTTTAAACATGTAAAGCTAAAACACGGCGTGTGCCATTGGTACAAATGTCAATTAATAAAAAAAACAAAGGGGAGTGAACGCTGCACTTCTTTTCCATATATTTACTTTTATTCCAATCAGGGCACACCACGCTTTACTTTTAAACATATTAAGGTAAAGCACGGTGTGCCGCAATTGCTACAAAAGTAAATAAATAGAACAAAAATACAGCAGCCGCACAACTTTTTTTCCTATTTATTGACTTTTGTGGCAATGGCGGCACATCGTGTTTTAGCTTTAAACATCTAAAGGTGAAGCGCGGTGTGCCGCCATTGCTGCAAAAGTTAAAACAAAAAGAAAGGCGGGCGGACGCTGCATTTCTTTTCCATTTATTTACTTATATAGCAATCGTGGTACGCTGCGCTTTACTCTTAAACATATAAAGCTAAAGCATGGCGTGCCATGATTGCTACAATAGTAAAATCATTTTAAAAAAAGGCAGACGCACAACTTAAAGCATTTAAAAAAAAAAAACTTTTGTAGCAAGGGCGGCACGCCGCGCTTTAGCTTTCAACACCTAAAGCACAGCGTGCCACCATTGCTACAATTGTCAATAAATAACAAAACAAAGGGCGGCGGACATCGCATTTCTTTTTTATCTGCGTAGCCAATAGCTCTACATTTAACTAATGCAAGACCTATTGCATTGCAAATGCTTGTTTCTATTTTTTTCACTGCAACTCACATTGGTTCACTTTATAGCAAATCTAATGAATTACCAGTCCCCTAAAAATGAGACTCTCTGGTGTCCCTAGCGTCCTCATTCTGACATTAATAGGATTCAGCTCTCCTGCACCACCCTGCTCCTGTCGCTGACCACTGCTGATGTGCAACTTCAGCGTGCCTGGAGGCTCAGGCAAAACCAATAGGTGGCTTGCAACTGAACATGCAAACCAGACCTAATGGGCTTTGTGAAATGTGAGGAAGTGTTCAAACATAGGGACCTTGCCAGGGAGGGTGGTGTCTGTCTAACAACTTAAGAGGGATAGTGCTACTGGTGGGGGTGGGCTATGTGATATGCAAGGTACAGGGAGCCCTTGCTGGAGACAGTAGCTAAGTGAAAGCTGCTCACTTGCTCCCCTTGTGGGTCACCCACTCATGGACACTCAAAGCAACCACTTACCTTTACTGAGCAGGACAATTGGAAATATGCTCCTGTTTTGTAAACTTCACAAACTTTGTACTTTGTTTACAAAACCGATGAGAAAATTACAATGTTTTCTGGTTCTTATGTTATTTTATGTTGGGTGCAGGGAGTGCAGCAGCCCCCAAAAATCTTTGGTATTAAATGTCAGCAAAAGTTTCTAGGTCATTGAATTTATGACCTCCCAAAAGTTGTGCCCATTATTTTAAAGCCTTTTGGAGCTGACGATTTGCGCTCTCAGAATCTGGAGTGTTGGGACCCTTTGTGGCGGGTACTATGGCTGCATTATGTGGCCTGTTGATTGTGAAGAAAGACTTAAACACACTGTTTTGAAATCAAATGCTTTATTGATTAACATGGATATACAACAATAAACGTTTACCTTTTCAAGGAATGCTTATGACTGGTAGTACTGTTTCACTTCATTTAAATGGTGGTGTCATATTGAAACATAATGTGTGTCTGATTTTATTAGCATGATGGCACCCTGATAAAGTCAATGGGGCTGCCTTATTCATAGTATTCTATTTGACAGACTTATAAAGTGAATGGCTACCCTACCGTGGCTTCCCAGCGTTGTCTGGACTAGCAAGAGTATGAGTACCTAAGGAGACTGAAGAAAAAGATGAGTTTGTAACTTCTTTCTAAAGCTCAGGAAGTTCCCTTCCACTCTCAGGTTGATGGGCAAAGCATTCCAGAGTTTGGAAACAAGCAAAGAGAAGGAACGACCTCCACTCCTAGCTCTTCTAACCCTAGGAACTGTAAGAACGTCCCAGTTATTATATCCGAGAGCTCTATTGGTCGAGTGGGGGCTGACCAGCTGCTGCAGAATCTGTGGTTCCTCTTTAGATTTTGCCCGATGTGTGCCTTGAATTGTAGTCTACGGTGAATGGACAACCAATGAAGAGACCCGAGAGCTGCTCTAGCGGATTGCATTTTAGGAATCCCTAACGGTATTCGAGCAGCCACACTCTGAATGACCTGGAGTTTTTTTGTAACTAATGTTGGACTGCCAAGTAGAGTGAGTTCCCATAGTCAAGGCGGGAAAGGATCAGCCCTTGAATAACAATTCTTCGAGGCTCCCTCGGGAGCCATTTCCAGGTCTTTTTCTAAGCTCCCCATATAATAATTTTACATTGACAAAGTATAACATGTGGTTATTTATATTAATGTGGTGACCCCATGAAAAAAGCTAGTAGGCCTGCCTTATTTAAAATAACACACCTTCATATGGCATCTGGTATAGGTAGCGGGTATTGTGATTATAGGGTTCAGGACAAATATGGTTGTAATGTGATATGACAATAATTTAGTGAGAGTTGTTGCGTGCCAGCGAATTGGGATTGCTGGCCCACACTACCCCCCCAGAGCCATCCTTGGACGCTGCGCTTTGCTATCCTGAGAGAGTCAAGTGCTACAATGGGGCACTTGATTCCCAGTAAGAAGACAGCTGTGGACATCTTACTTGTGGAGGACGCACATTCCGCGCAAGTTACAACCCAATTTCCAACAGTGATATAAGAAACAATTCTTTGATACTCTTCCATTTCACATTTGATATCTCACTGTCCTTTCATTTAACCAGGTGCTCTGGATTTTTCTTTTCACCTGTAAAAATAATTTATGCTTTCCTAAGTTCCCTCATGTGCAATAAAAACTCTTTGCGCTCTCGGGCTGTGGCTGTTGCTTACCTGGATAGTCTTGTTATGCCATTGCACAGCTGATGAATCCGTGATCAACTCTTCACCCAACACCTACGAGCTAGAAGTGAGTTATCAATTGTGGGTCGCAATCCCCTTCTTGTTGACGGAAGCATGATAAAGATGACCCTCTCTAGGCGCCACACTACCATCCTTCAGGATTCCTGGATGGTCAGAGGAGAGATGGTGAAAAAGGTACTAAAGAAAAAACAGGAAACCTTGCAGAAAACATAATCTTGGTGAACAAAGCAAGGAGACCCACTTAAGAGAGGAGAAAGCAAGAAGGGATAAAGAACCTCTCACAAAACAAATAAAAGACAAATTAACATCATGAAAGTGGCTAATTGGATAAGAACTACCAATAATACCAAAAACAAACAAGGAAAAAAAAAATCACAAATATGAATTCCTGAACAGAACAGAAATTTAGGACTGCGGGAGAAAAGGGTTCGTAACACAACAAACCCTCCACAAAACAAGGAGAGACACCCTTCTCTGTCAAATGGGACAGGGTAAGAATAATACTAAAAACAAAATGTTTTCCGGTTTGTGCTGTGACCTTACTGGAGCATAAGACTGCTAATAATCAAAGATTAGAAGAAGCACTAATCAATTATATAAAACATGAAAAAGGCCTAAAACCGAAGAGGTCAGGTCAAATATTCTTTATATGATCTTTTTGCAACCATAAAAGAGAACATCAAAAGTTAAGACAAGAAAAACAATATATAATAAAATTCATAATAATAAAATTCATAATAGTCAGTGCAAACTAGAAAATAAGATGATATTTCATCACCTAGCAGCAAATCACTAATTTCCAAGTGTGGACAAAAGTTAAAATTTTGTAACAATGTTCATAAGTCGGCATACAGACAATACAAATATAAATGCTAAAAACAGCGCTGTGTGTGTCCTCATAAAACCATGATATTCAGAAGCAGTTCATTAGGGAAACCATAAGATAAGTAACTGGAGCATGGTGTAATGTTAGCAGTGAATTCAATAACAGTACCATTTATGAATAAATAAAATCATTTCCCAACTAAATTCCGTAAACGCACTGCTGTAGAAATATATCTATACACCATTAGACATGTATATTCATCGTTCAAAAGCTGGAGCTGATACAAGGCCGGCCTGCACTTCCTGATATTTAGAAATCTTAATAGGGGAATAATAAAACCCCTCCTCGGTTTAGTGTAAAGTCGACAGAAGAACAAAAAGTGCAACATGTTCTGGATGGATTTAGAGTCACACGGACATGGTTCGAGTTCGGCATCACAATAAACTTTACGAGGGTAATAGACCAAGAAATGTGCAATGCTGAACCTAAATCTAATAAGATAAAACATTTTCGAGTGACAAAAGAAAAAGGGGAGCGGACTAAAGGCAAATGTTTCAAAACTCTCTTCTTCCCAATCTCCAGATGCTCGCTGGACGTCTTTAAGAAAGATCCCCGTTCAACTGGGTTTTTGAAATCTTGGCAATTCGTTCAGAGTTATAAAAACAATCCACCTTCCCCACTGTCTCCAGCAGCCGTTTTATGTAGCTAAGCCATGGTATCTTCTGCATATGATCAAGGCTAAAGCAATCCAGTATTATTGCTCGGTTGAGGGCCGGCTCATCTTTTGCCCATACTGAGTGCCATAGCAAGATCAGAGCAATTTGTATACGGTGGATTAGAGGAGTCAGACCTAGTTCCTTGTGACAAAGAATAATTGGGAGACTGCCTGGGATTGTTAGCAATCGTCTGAGGAAAATATTCTCGACTGCCTAAGGCGAGACGGAAAGCGTTAACCCCAGAATCCAGCCTCATGCAGGGTTAGGGAGCACGAGCGAGCCTTAAAGATGTTAATAATTTAACCAATAGGCCTGGATCCTAATTTCTTTGTAAACCTGAACAGTGCCGCCAAATGCTGGTTGAAAACCCTAGTTTCAACCAAATGATGCTAGGAACCTTTTTGGTCAAAAGGGACACCTAAGTATGTAAACGTTGGAACGTAAGACATCCTCTCATCATTCATTAGCATCTTTATTCGATTCACAGAACCATAAAAGCATAAATACAAAAACATAAAAATGAAAAATCTATTTACATGTGCAAAACTTTAGTCCATCCATTAATAATTTACAATACAGGGGATAACACCTTATTCTATCTTTAGCAGCAACATAATCATTTCCCTAGAATTCAAATTGCATAGTGCGCAGATACTTTATCATTAGTGGTACTTTAACATATGGGTTACTCCATAGTACTTCAGGGCCATATTTTACAAGTAGCCGGAGGCTAATTATTTCCATAAAGTGCATAGTGCAAAAATAAGAAGGTTATACCTTTTGCATGGCATCGTATATTCATAACTCTTCCAAGATAAAAGTGTATACAATCATCAACTATCAACAGTTCAGCATTTTGATTTTCCGTGTAAGTCTCATATGATTACAATATATCATAAGATTCATAGAGTTAGAATTTGAGCCCTTTCTTCATCCTAGTATAATTGACAGGCAATAAAAATCTACTAATACCAAATACAATGAGCTTTGAGGTGTCAGTTTTTAAAATGCGCAACATTTCACTGAATTTCCCGATACATAATTTCCTGCCCAAGTGTTTTATCCATTTGTTTCTGTGATGTCTATATGCAGGGCAGAAAAATAAAACATGCGCAACATCCTCTTTACTTCCTGAATGGCACTGGGTGCACCTACAATCATTTCCCCCTTTCTGAGCAGTCCCCCACTTAGAAGTAAAAGACTTGATCTGAAGAGTACCGTACCTAAATTTTAGATACAGTACCTTAGCAAGTAGGGGTTCAATCTCATCTAAGAATTGTTCAAAGTAGGGGATTATTTTAAACATCAGAAATTGAGTAGTAAGTGTGCCGACTCCACAATTTAAATTGACATTGTGCCTGATAAAATTCCAGTAAATGGTCTTGATTTCCTGTTTTGAATCGGGGATCAGCAAGTTCGGGTACTCCCAAAACCTGCTCAAACCCAGGTCCAATAACCATTTACGAATGTGAATCAACCACGGGAAAGTAACGTGTGTCAAGGGCCAATAGTTCACTCAATGCTTGTCTATAGGTATAAAGTTCCTCAGTCATCCATATTCTTATCCAGTATGACAAGGTCATCCAAACAGCCCTTTGGCCAATTCGTTTTATGCCCATGTTAAGCATTAGGGGGGTCACAGGTGTGTTGTGGGGGAGAGCAACTAATTTTCTCAATATCTTGTTTTCTCCCGCAATTAAATTCAAAAGAGAGCCCCTCCCCCCCTCCCCCCCCCCCCCCACAGCTCTGAGCCATATAGGGCAGCGGATTGGGCCCTAGACTTATAAACTTCTAGGGCTGGAGTGATGGCCTTTGACGTGGTTGCAAAAAGTTTCTTTAAATCTGGTGCAGAGTTTTGTATTAAAACTGATCTTCATTTCGTTATCTGTGGGTTCCAGGAGAGTTTGGAATCAATATTCACTCCAAGATAAATAAAATTAGAGACACGCTCTAAACTCGCTCCATTCAGTTTTATGTCATTCTTAAAACACCTGTGGGGCCTTATCGACATATATTTAGTTTTTGCAGGATTAATTTCCAGGCCTTTTAATTTGCAATATTCATGGAGTGAATTTAGAAGGCATTGCAGACCCTTCGGTGTTTGTGACAACAATATTGTGTCATCGGCAAAGGTTAATGCACAAACATGATTCCCACCCAATTTCAACTCAACTCAACCATGTCATTGACATATAAAAGGAAGAGGGTTGGCGCCAGGACACAGCCCTGGCGCACACCTCTATTGACTGGTATCTCTTCAGTGAGTTCTCCCCCTTGGCCCCAACGCACTCTTGCAAAATTATTCTCGTGTAACCTGACCAACTGCACTAGAATATTTTTAGGTACCCCCTGTTGTAATAAATTTAGCCATAAAAGGTCTCTAGGAATTGAATCGAATGTGGCCTTTAAATCAATAAAGGCCACGTATAAATGGCCAGATCTTAGCCATGTGTATTTCCAGGCTATCGTTACCAATCTAAACACCTGGTCTATGGTACTTGTCCGTCTTCTAAAACCTGCTTGGCATGGAGAGAGTACATCATTTGCAGTCATCCAATCATTCAGCCTATCCAAAATCTGTTTAGCATAGACCTTTTGCAATATATCTAACAAGCTAATGGGTCTATAATTAGCGAGGGCGTCCCTACTACCCTTTTTATATATGGGGACAATCTCCGCTCCCTTCCAAGATTCGGGTATGGGCTGCCCTCCTGCAATTGCATTACATAGCAAATTAATATATGGTGCCCACACCTCCGGAGCATGTTTAAAAAGATAACCCTGTATCTTGTCAGGACCAGGCGCTTTTGATGGCTTAATAGCAGCCAAGACCAATCTAGTATCTTCTATACTAAAAAACAACGGGACAATCTCATCTGATGACATGAGGTTTTCAATACTGCAATAATGGTCACTCATCGTAGGAGCCAAAGGAGCATATAGATGAGCAAAGTGCCTATGCCATGTACCAGGATCCAAGTTGTAATCTTGAGCTAGATTACTTGATTTGTTACCATTTGCAATAATCCGCCAGAATGAAAATTGGTCACCCGATTTTGATGCTATTATCAATTCTTCCCAGCTTGCATCTTCCCAGTTTCTACGGGCTGCATTCAAAACTTTATTATATGTCTTCCTTGCTTCCCTAATAACAATTAGGTCCTTAACATGCAAAGCCTTCATTAGGCGTTGTTTCATTGCAGCACATTCGATATTAAACCAAGGGTTAGTTGGTCTTATCTTAATAGTGTGTTTGGGCTTTGCAGTCCCCGATTTAGTTAGATATGGTCTTATTTTTTCTACCAGTTTTAGATGAATCTGTGTTATAGGTGTGATCCCAGGGCATTCATTTAAGTTAGACGATACTAGGTCACTAAAGATATTATAAATGCAAGTAAGTGGTTCTATCTTTCCCATTACGGAAGGTCATTTTACTGCCCTCCTATTATTGCTCACTGTAGGCTGTATAACTTCAATCCCTGTTCGAAAATAAATCAATGGGTGGATTTGAAAATATTCCACTGAGAGATCTAAACATAAAGGGAAGTGGTCACTTTCTCTTCTGTCATCTACTTTGAAATCTTTCACATAGGCCCAGTAGGCAGCACTTATCATGATGTAATCAATACGAGATGGAGAGGCCTCTCGAAAAGGTGTTAGAGCAACCGAGATCAGACGGGGTTCTACCATTGCATGACCTTAGTTCTTTCGCTACAGTGAAGTTAAGTAGTTGTAATGCAGAGGCAGAGCATCTGGGGGCTTTTTCCGTCCTTAAAGATGGAATACCCAAAGCTATATCTTCATCCTCAAAGATTTCATTTAAACCTGACAACGGTTCGTAACAACAATTAAAATCACCACCAATTATAGTAGGCCCATTAAGCGATATAGAATCTAAGGCTTCTTCCAAAAACTGTAGTATTATTGATTCTTTTGAGCTTACTCTTGGCCTTATATATACATTAAATAGATATAACCATGATTTATTTGTAAATTTAAAACTGAAGCCCAGGATATCCTCTGTCTCGATAGGTATAATTCCTATGGAGGCATTTATATTATTCCTTACCCAGATTAGGAGTCCTCCTGATGGTCTTCCTCTAGTTGGTTGTTGGGCCTCTACACTAAATGTTCTATAACCCACTCAATGCAAAGGTTCCCTAGCCCACGTTTCTTGAAAGAGGTAAAGGTCAAATGCATCAATGTACTCCTGCCAATCTGGTTCCTGGAACTTTTTTATAAGACCAGCTATGTTCCAGGACACCATCTTCACACAATTTGGGGCTGGACAGGTGGGTTTGGTAGTGGGACCATTGCAGCCTACTATTATGTGTGTTGGTTGAATAATATGGTGACTATCGCCATTAATACATTCAGAACCTTCAGACTCCACAATATTAATACTTTGTCTTTCCTCAGGGCATAATATCTCATGAGGTATATCCACCTCAGATGGTACAACAATTACACTTCGGGCCTCAGGGGCTATAGAGAACATCCCTCCCCCAGGGGGATACTGGTTCCACACTTGACTCAGTCAATCTATAGCTTCGAGATTCCTTTGCCCTCCGCAAATGTATGGCTCAGTATCCGTGCTATATATACAAGTTCTTTTTTGGCTAATGCCGATTCTAGAATTGAAAAGAGAACGAGATCTTAAGTTCATAGTTATTAAATTATCAGCAATGATTTTGGAATAGAATGTTACCCTTATATCATCTAGATCTCCCTCATTTTGCTGAATCAGTTCCACATTTTTTATATCTGATCTAATTATGGAGAGGCACTGGCGTTCCTTTCTAATCCAATGTATGACTTTATTTACAAGGGAGTCCTTATCCTCCCTATTACCCAACGTTAATCTTGCGACATTTGTAAGGAACACACTACAAAATTCCGAATCCTCCGTAATTGAGGGATAAAGAGCCCGATCTAGACCATGTTTCCGCTCTAATCCCCCGGACCCCCTCCAGGAATCCTGGGCAGTTTGTAATAATCCATTTGTACGTGAGGTTCCTGGGTTAACGTGAGTACGTTGTACGTGGTGTTGCAAAATAGGTTTGTTAGAGTGTTCATATCTATTAACCAAATTTCTTCCAGGAATGGATGGAGAATATGACTTTGGAGCTATATTTCTACTCAAAATTGGTTTGTGATTCGTGGGATGATTTGGGATCACTTCAGGTAATGGTTTGATCAGATGACTCTCCATATTACTGCAATGGGATTTCTTCTCTATTTGGATATGCTCCTCCAATGCAGGAATTAGGCCTCCCAGGTATCTTGGCAAGTTAAAACCTCTAGCATTCTTCTAATTGTCCTTACCTCCTCTTGAACTACATTGAGTTTGTTATGAAGATCTACCACAAGAGTATGGGTATCATACGACCGTACGTGGTTGTCATCTTCAATCATACCAGAGTTTGATGGACCAATTTCATCCTCCCTGCTCGTGTTATCCATATGGACAACCTCTGGGTTAACATCCAAGAGTAAGTATCTATTCGAGCAATCTACATTAATCACCTCTCTACTGGTGGTTCTTCCTGGAATCCTATCTAGCTTGTCAGTATTGTCTGGCCTTTAGGGACATGTCGTATCAGTACTCAAACTCAACTTCAGGGGTGATGTAGTTAGCAATTGTGGCTGAACTTTAGTGTAAATTTGATGGACTATGACAGTTGGACTAGTAGGCTTTGCTGGTACCACCTTTTCTCTTCTACCACAGTAAGATAAAATTTTATTTTTCCCCTTAGTATTAGTCTCTTTGCCACATGTCAACATGTTTTCAACTTCTTCAATCAAATCATCAATGGCAGCCAAAGTACAATTATTTGCAGCAGATTTAGCCAATTTTTGCGTCTTTGCCATCTTTTTTTCCCTGTCATTGGTTCTGCTGCTTTCTTCTTCCCCATTGTTACCCTAGGGATATTATGCGCAATTTACAAATATAGCTCCTTAACTATGGCCAAATGCCTCTCATCATTGATAAAACATGATTTTAAAAGGGGATGGGGGTTTACCTACCAGCATGGTATAAGACTTGGCCGTATTGGTCTTTAGACCCAAATCAGACATGAAACCATTAAATCTGGTTACAAGCATTTGCAGGCCCACACCGGTTCTAGACATCAACACACAATCATCGGCATAGAGTAACGCCGGAAGATTTCTAGTACCTATCTTGGGGACGTCAACATGCCCTTGGTTAATATAACTTTCCAAATCATTAATATAAAGACAAAATAAAAAAGGGGCAAACCGTTCATTTTGATGGGAGAGGTAAGTTGGCCATCTGCCCCATACCTGACCCTCCCAGTCTCATCCTGGTGCATCTGAGCTAGGAAATGAACTAGAGATGGGTCAGTGCCCCAATCCAGCATTTTTTCCCAAAGTTTCCCTCTCTCCACCTAGTCAAATGCCGATGTAAGGTCCATAAAACGCAGATCAAGGGAACCGTTCTTAACTGTTGGTTACTTGCTTATGATCAGGTGGAGGTTGAGACTCTGCTCGACAGTTCCCAGGCCCTCCTGAAGCCATACTGTATATCGTAGAACTTCCCACTTTCAGTTACCCAGGTCTCCATGCGGTCTAGAATGACCCTGCCCATCAGTTTACATGTCCAATCAATTAATGAGATTGGGCGGTAGCCCCTCGGGTCAGACCTGTCCCCTTTTTTAAAGATGGGTACTATGATCACAGTGTGCCTCGATTTTGGAGGGCCCTGGGAAGCTATACAGCTCAAAATATTGGCCAACAGTGGGAGTCAAAGGACAGGATTGGCCAGGAAGAGGTCAGCGAGGACGCCATTCAGGCAAGAGGCCTTGTTCTTTATGGTTTGATTTAAGGCTTTTTAACGTCCTCAAGAGTTGGAGGCGCCACCTCTAAAGGCCCGCACCTATTTGCTTGTCCCCGTGTTATATAGTGCAATAGTGCTCACCCTCATTGCTATAGAAGCTAGAGAAATGTTGAACCCGTGCAACCGGCATCATTGTAGCATCAATGCTAGTGTTGTGGGAACTTTGAAAAAAAAGTTGAATTTACAGTTTTCCTAAAGAGTTTAGGGTCTTTATTGACACTAGCTTATGGAGTTGTTACCATGCCTCTTTTCTTATGGCCATTTTATGGTTCAGGATAGCCTGTTTATATTCATCTCGGAGGTGTCTCACGACGAAGTTATCCCTAGGTTTTTCTTTTAGCGCCTTGATGAGGTTGCTGCGAGATCGTGAGCAATCACTGTTAAATCATTTGTGGGGCCTTTAAAGTCTCAATTTCCAATCCCCTCATAATCCAACATTAATTGTCTCTGTTATTTCAGCTAAAGCCATTAACACGGACTGTGAATTTATTCTGCTTTCTAGAAACTCCAAAATTTGTACCTTATTGGAAATCAAAATCTGCTGAAGGACGGAGCCTGGGTCCACCAAGGCCCACTTGCGCAGGAGACCCTTATTTTTATTGTAAGTTATGGGATGTAGTTTTGATTTCCAAAGGGAATGACCAATCTTTGTCTCGAAATAAATGGCTACGGGGAAGTGGTCGCTGAAACAGACCTTTAAGATATAAAAAAATCACTGAATGGGTTTATAATATTCAGAGAGGCAATAAAGTCAATGAGGCTACCTTGGCTCCTGCCCATATTGGAAACATGGTCTGACCCCACTTGTTTAATGAGATCTATTGTTAAAAGAAGTGAAAATTTGGAAAGTAAAGAGTTACAAGATGTGCACACAAGGGTTATGCTCAAAGTGACAGCCACCATCATTATTCCCACCTTCCAGGCTGCATGCGGACTGCTTAGATAAAGGGCGTCGTCTACAGTTAAATCCCCCCCCCCCTCCAAAGTAGGATAACATTTGTTTTGAGTTCCTGCAAGTGTCTGCTGAGTGATTTTTCTAACGCCTCAGCGATATCAGTATTTTTAAGAACAAAGTTATTATGATAAAAATGACCAATAACCAATGTTACACTCTGCATATAAAATATTAATGATTTGAAAATGTGGTGATTCAAGCTGTATCTTTTTTTTTTTTAAACAGATTTTATTGGCATTTAATATCAAGCTGAATCATTTTACATCATGAAACACATAAATTGTGAACTGATCTAAAGGCAAAATACCGTACGGCCCAGCTCGTGGTCCCTTCCTTCAGAGTCCGTTTTCTGTCTTCTCCTCTCGGTGCCTAAATGTGGACCACTGGATATGCCCCTTTTATCCCTCCTCCTCCCCCACCCACCCAAACGATTATTCAAGCTGTATCTTGCGAACCTTGTCTGCTAAAGCAGTTGCCAACGAAGTGAGTAAGCACCCCTTGAGGTGACCACCCACTGCTGCACCTGCCGGGGTATGAATGGAGACATAACCATCAATAGGGACAGTTTCCCTGGCCCAGGTTTCTTGAAGGCAAGTCCTTGTTCCTCACCTTATTTAATAAACCTGCAATGTTCCAAAACAAGCCTCCACGGACAGTAAAATTATTGCTGGCAGGTGCGCCCCAGCTAGGTGCATGGCCACCTACCCAGCGATCATCACGGAGCTTCTGAACTGTGTTGGGGATATCATATTCTGGCCTATATCTACAGACATTACCATTACCGATGGCCACAGGCATATCAACACTACCTTCAGCGTCTATCACGACTAAATCACAATTAGTATCCAATGTGGTTCTTAGCCCCCATTGATGTTGTCAATCCACCTGTTCCAAGGGAGAAAATCGATTAAAGGTTGGAATGATGAAGGGCCGATGCATACTGTAATTGACATAATGTAACTTCGAGTGTGTCTGTGTACTTGGTTTATAGAAAAAGCCGAGGGGTACTGCCATGATGGTGCCCCTTAAATTTGTAGACCTAGAGAGCCTTTCCATAAGAGAGCTTCCCAGAAAAATATTTTTAAAATTAATGACAACACAGTCACCAACATCAGCTTTAAATTTGGGAGCCCACCCATGATACTCGCTCGACATTATTTATAATCCTAAATAGTTCCTCACAGTTCAACCAGTTTGTGGTTCGTGCGATCCTGTGCACAGTTTTATTCTTTAGTTGTAGCATGTCTTCTTTCTTGTCAGGTAGGAAGGGTGGAACGATTTTGAGGACTATGACCAATGGAGTTGCTTCCGGTGGAAGGCGAAGAACTCTGTTAGGGTTTCTCCTCATTTCTAGGTGACTTCTATGGACTGGTTCAATGTTTCCAACGACGTTTGACCCAGTTGCAATTGTTGATAATCCCGACCATGTTCTGGAGTTTGGACGGCATTTGCTCCAGTTTGAGATGAGCAAGACACATTTTATTAGCCATGATGTTAGACTGATGGCCGGGTATGAGCCTCTGATCTGACATGACCGGCCTCTGAGGAGGCAAAGAGGTGTGCCGGATGGGCAAGGGCTCAGAATCCGATACCTTGTTAGACCCACTGCTTAAACTGGACACATTTGAGCCAATCAGAATTTTCAAAGAGGTATCAATATTGTTAAGAATGCTCAAAATGGGGTCGAAAAGTGTTTCCACAGTTATTTCCAGAGAGCTAACAAACTGAGTATAAGATAGGGTCTCGCCCTGGCCATGGGATCCTGAATCTGCTCCCAAATTAGTCTCCCTTACGTTCTTCTTTGGATTGGTTGCAGAGTTTTTTTTCCATACTGCAGGTGGCATTGAGTCACTTTTAACTTTATTACAGGCTTTTTCCTTTTTCGGAGGAGGCAAGCATAGAGTATCAAATTGAGGACCATGCGAGATGTTGATGGCAGACTCTGGGTCACAAGAATGTGGGTCTGCCATAAAGGGCTTGGGGCCAATGGAGGGCTGGATTTGGGGTAAACTAAGTGAATCTGCAAGGGGGCTCGTATGTAATGCCCTCTTTGTAGCCCCCAACCTCTCCTCAACACACTCAATCTAGATATTAATAGCCCCCATAGCGGTGAGAAAGCTGGTGATAGTAGTACTTAATGTACGGTCCTTGGTGGGAGGCATAACGGACTTTCGCTTCCCCATCCTCTTACTTGATCTGCAGACCGAATTTCGCAGGAGAACCAGGGCCTCAATGCAAAGCCAAGAGAAAGGGCCCAGCCCAGCCTTGGACGGGCGCAGTCAGGCCCGCCCTTGGCCTTGCCTGGACATGCCCATGTGTATCCAACGCTGCTAAAGAGCGCCTCTGGGCGCGAAGTGGCGTTGCCCCATGCGGCTGTGGCCGCGGGCATTGGCATTGCTGGGGCTTGTAGGATCCTGCCCCCTCGCCAAACACCAAAAGAACCGGGCTCCCCACGCTGTGGGAAACCTGCACTGCTAAAGAGCGCCTCTGGGCATGAAGTGACGTGGTCCCGTGCGGCAGAGGGCGTTGCTGGGGCTTGCAGTGTCCTGCCCCCTCGCCAAACACCAAAAGTACCGGGCTCCCCGCGGTGCGGGAGACCCGAGCTGCTAACGAGCTCCTCTGGGTGTGAAGTGACGTGGTCCCGTGCGGCGGCAGCCACTGGTGTTGCTGGGGCTTGTAGGCTCCTGCCCCCTCACCAAACACCAAACATTAAAAGTACCGGACTAAATCAGAACAATTATTCACAGTTCCAAAGAATTACATGTTTCACTGATTGTATAAAATACATTCAATTTTTATTTATTATTATCAATTAAAACATATCTTTTTTATGTAAAAATTATTTATGTATATAGTAACACATTTAATCCACAATCCACATCACAGTCATTAAAAGATCTTATTGTAATCACATTTTTACAACACACTATTAATATTCCTTTCTCATAAACACATATTAAAAACCCATACTTTTTTTATTTTCTGTCGACGTGTCCTTTTGGTGGTACATAGAATGGTTCACCCCACCTTCTTCAGGACATATTGTAAAATATCTAAAAGACTAAAAAGCCAGATTCACTATTTTTGGCCCCATATTTCACATCCTTATAAATCCAACTTTATATGTACATTTTCATTTAGTGCACATCCTTCCCCCTATCAGCTCATGCTTCTGATCATATTATAAACATCATGTGTGTTCAAAGATATACCTAATTCATGATTCCAAGTTTGCAAATATTTCAAACCCAGGACCCTTTATTTACATTATATGTATTTAGGGATACATGTTATATTTATTCTTATTAAAGACCTCCTTTTTAAGATCTCTATATTAGGGGTTTAAGAAACCTAATTTGTCATAGGACTATGTTGAGGCTTTTTGTTGTCCAGACATATCACCACAGGTTTCAGATCCTAAATTCGGTAACCAAATTGGATACTATATTAATTGTTTTTGTAGCATCTCACCCTCTCTCCTCTTACTTTGGGACACTCAAATTGAGACTTTCTATTGTAACAACTTGAAGTATCATGAGCAAGTTTATGCCACTAGATCTCCATACAATTGGGGAATTATTCTGGAAACAAAGGGTGTAGACGCTTAGTTCAGAGATCACCATCAAGGAATCATATTTTATTTATATAAATATCCACTTACCATGTGTGCTCTATTCCATCTCTTTATATAGAGTCACCGCAAACCCTGGAAGTTGCCACTCAATAGTTTTGGTGGAATTAAAAAATGTATTCCTGAACTTTGCAGTACAGGTTTCAATTAGAACTGCAAGAGATCCACAAAACAACGGGTTGGGAGGTTCACATTTCGAATGCCCGTATTTTATAAAAACATCGACTCTCACATTTTTATTCATCCTCTTACATCCATCTATCTCCACTTCCTATATTGTCAGGCACATGGATTAAGTCAATATTCATTTGTTATGCTCTATGTATATGCCATAACATAGGTTAAAAAACCATATTTGTATCCTGGTACCTCATATGCGGCTCAAGTATCACTTTTTATATTTAGAGCAAACTGGATATTTATACTTTTTTTATGTCATCTTATTACCCATGTGAGCACATCTTTTTGTTTTTATTTATATTTCATTTGGCACGACGTAAATCTTCTATTTTCCTAATCAACTACCGGTAACTCACTTGAAATGACATCAATGCGGGCGTTCACCATTCTTTCGTTGTCAAGCTGAATATTTATATTCCGCTGGACGCCAAACTATTTTAACTCCCCGGGTCGGCTCGATCATTGCGGGCTGTATCTGTCTTCACTTAACATCTCCACCTGTCATTCGCTTTAACATGCAGCGTTTCCACACTCACCTCACCTCACATCTGCATATTCCATCAGTCAGATTGGAGACGGAAAGCCTCCATCTACATTGTTCCGCCATATATGCGTGTCAATTGCTTCGCATGTGGGTACCCATATTATCATCAGTCAAATAGTGGTGTTCTACTAAACACTGCTTTCAAATCCCCGAGCATTCAGGTGTTTATGTACTAAGATACTCTTCCATACTATTATTCATACCTTCTGCTGGGTCATATTTCTAGCAATTTAGTATATACACTTCGTGCTACAAACACTGGTCTTTATTATCCCCATATTCCTCATTACAACTACCTAATCTTGATACATCCCATTATCCAAACCACTAAATAGTTGCTGTATAGTATTTACCCAGACAGACCATTCACGGGCAGCTTATAGCTCCCATTCTATACCTATTTAGTGATGTTAATACCAAGTCTGTCCTATTTGGGCGCCATTTTGAGGTCATGTTGATGGTTCTCATGTTATCATTTCATCCATCCTATATATCATAGTGGCCTCCTGAGGGAATTGGTCCTATTGAGCATACTTCTTTCCTTCTCTATATTTGCTTTTCTATCCCTCGCATGATCTATTCTCCATGTGTCCATAGATCATTGTCACTAATTTAAGACCCCCTTACCGAGATGGTCTTTTCCTCTATACTGGGCTACCTTATCAAACGTTCCCACTCTTCTTTATTGTTCAACCCATATTTATAGGTACTGAATTTACACATATAGTATTGTTCTCTCTTTTTTCTTCTGTTGTCAACATCCCATAGCCTTACTGTGCTATTAATCCTTTCCACAATACACCTTTGGAATTCACTGTCCTCTTTTGTGCTCAAACCAATGTTCCTCTAGGGGTGCACCTTTCTTCATAGTTCTAATTGACAATCTAGGTTCATTCAATCTTCATCTTATTTCTCTGCTTGTTTCTTCTACGTAGCCTTTTTAGGTCTCGCCTAGCAGCGCGCATGCGCTGCCCTGCGAGACTTATTGTAAGGGGCTTCAAAAAGCTCACCACACACTTGTGCGTGTGTGGCCTATTGCTTGCGGTTACCCGCACAGGCACCATCTGTTTTGAATTATCGTGCCCAGACGTGTGCGCGATAATTCAAAACAGATGTCTCGCTATGGCGTGCATGCGCACGACTCGCGTGCTTGTTCTTGGTAGACATACATACAGCAGCGAAGGAATCTGCAGTGACCGCGCTGATCGTTCAACTGAGCACTCAACCCCTAATGATTAAAGGTGATATAATATGAACAAAAACAAGAAATGGCATATTTTTCTTTTTCACCTCAGGATCTCGATAGCATTATCCACGTGGAACTAATGAGATTAGATTAATGACTTTTAGTGATTGCACGCAAGTAAGTTATACGGCATTTGACCTGGGTTTTTGCAGAGTTGGGGAGGGCGTGGGGGCTGAGTTGGCTCTAATCAGGGCCTAATCAAGCTTCTCTTTAGGGGACAGAGGCTAAGGGAAGATAAAGGACTCTGATTCAATCCATCCAGCATTTCGAAATCTTGTCTCATACAGTGGGCTCTAATGTCTGACTCTACAATTTTTCAAGTAGCTCAGACATTTTCTCTGTGAATGCCAGATTTATTAAAACATTCTAATCTTCGAATGCTCTTGATAGAAGCTGGCTTCGTATATCACCACTGGGAGCTTGCTGGCCTCAAAGATGCCCTCCTGGCCCCACAGCTGTCACCTGGATCCACCTCTTGAAGGTGTCTTTTGGTGATTCCTTGATTGTGATCTCGCAGAACTAAGCAAGCTGGGATGTGTTGCTCCCCTTTTCCCGTTATAGTTCTAGGCCTACTAGTCCCAGACTGCTTAGTACTGAAGGCTTAAAAAGACACAGGACTGATTAAAAGTTGCTCATACAAAAGTGATTCGATTGACAGTGAAAACGTTTTGTAAGAAATACATACCAAATTATTCCCAGCTCTTAAATAAACAATTCCTATTTGTAAAGCGCGAACATATCGCGCATTAAGGGTTTTAAGTTGCTGAAGGGCCATCGGGGAGTTTAAGTGAGCTATTGCCCAGAGTCACATGATGCTGAGCTAGAGATCCAACCTTGATCCCCGCGCTCTGGAGTCAGCTGCTCTGGCCTCTGCACCACAACTCTCCCAGAAGGTTCTTAAACATGGTAGTACTACACTCTATAACTGGTAAAGTAACAAGCATTGGCATAGCCAATAGGTCTCGCCTTTGCGACCTTGTAAGTGTTTAGCCATGCAACAGTTAATGTTGTTGCAGTAAGGATATTGTGCTGCATAACGAAATACTTATAAGGTCCTAAAGGCGAGACCTATTGGCTATGCAAATGCTTGTTTACATGAGCAGACAATTCGATATATTCAATTTTTTGTTCTACATGAAATAATAAGAGATGTGGATTGTGTATTAAATGCGAATTTGTGCTACTATATACATAAATAATTTTAACATGAAAAAAGGAATTGTTTTAATTGATAGTAATAAATAAAAATTGAATGGATTTTATACATGCAGTAAAACCTGTTGTAATTCTTTAGAACTGTGAATAATTGTCCAGATTTAGGCCTCTTTCATGTTTTATATAATTGATTAGTGCATCTTCAGATCCTTGATTATTAGCAGTCTTATGCTCCAGTAAAGTCACAGCACGAAAGGAAAACATTTGAGTTTTTAGTGGAACACAACAAAGACAAGATCACGAGCATTACAATGCAGACACTTCAGTTTCACTGCTTTTTATACTGCCCAATGTTGATGAAGTCCATGAAAACCTGGAAAGACTTCCCCCACCATCTTGAATTGGGATTCGCTCATTGAAAATACTACTTCCTGTAATGGCTTTTAAGGTGTGTTATGGTACTCCTTCCACTTGTTGTTGTGCAAAAGCAAAGTTGTCGTCTCCTGTTTGCCACAGCCCAAGCACATGAGAAGACCAAGAAAAAGAGACTCTTGCTCCTAATCTTCTATTCGTCGCGTGTCCAAAGTCCATGCAACATGAGGCAGAAAACAGCTGGACACCTTAACGTACATACGGGATCCTCTTTCCTCTCACAGCTGGAAATGGAACCTCAGAAAATCGTAGGTTTGCGCCTGCGCCGTTGGGCGTGGGGCCATAAGAGAGCTCTCGGAGCCTTCAGCTAGATAATCACTGCTCTTATCTGGTCAATACAGTTGAAAGCAGAACGTTTGTCTCATTATTACAATGTAGACGGGCTCCTCAAAACGTGTCCGGTCACTTGAAAGCCTCCATCACCCACCCGGGTATTCTCTGGGAAATCCAAATGTTACGCTTCAGGCGAGCTTGATCACAGCCTTGAATGAGCGCTGACTGAACTCCTAAAAGGTCCAATAATCTGACCCCAAAATGTAATCCAGTTTCTGTGAGGAACCCATGGCTTACACCTGACAGCTTAACTCAAGCGGGAAGACTTTGCAAGAACTAACCACAACAACATTATTGTAAAGACATTTAGGAACCTAAAAGGGTCCAAACCAATTAGGATTAAAACACAAGTATAATGCCACAAAATTTAAAGCACTTTGCTATGGAGATCAAAACATATGCAAAAAACCCAAATTTTAGTTTTCATGAGTAAAAATCAGCTTATGGTCAAAGTACAACAGTTACTTCCTCAGGAGCTACCACAGCGGGGAACAGTGCATTTATTTTTGGCAGTGAAACCACACAGTAAGCCCCCATTAGATTATTCCTATGAAAGGTAGGTTTGGTTAAGAACAAGTCCTTCTTATCTGCAACACAAGTGGACAACTTTATGACAAATGTTTTTGCTAAAAGGTAATTGATAACAAGTGTCCATATCTACGCGACTTGTACTTCAGACACCAGTCCATGTGTTTTTTCAGTAGCAGGAGGCTTCATGCAAAATTCAAGGTCCCCTACAACATGTTCTCCTCAATAGGGTCTTTGGGATCCCTCTGCAGTAGCACCGGCTTCCTTTGTCCATGGGAATTCCCACACTGCACTTAGACGTCGGTGAGGTAGACGGGAGTGGGCTGGAGAAATGTGTAGTAGTAACAGGTCAATTGCTTTTTGTCCATGTGGCAGGAAACTGCTTTCTCTATTCCAAGACCTTCTTCAATCTTCAGCCATAGGAAGGGAGGAAGTTACAGAAGGACAAATAGGTGTAACCAAACCCCCAGTGTTCTTGGAGGTCTGTAAGAAGTTAAAATCATCATCAACAAGTGGTAAAGGTTGTCCTTCACATTTGCATCCCATATGTGCATTTTGTAGGATTGTGGAACATCTCTGCATATATGCAGTTGATTTACCTGCAAATGTAGGCTAAAATGGATGCATTTTTTAAACAGAACACGTGTGTCAGAGCTCCTTTAAGAAGCTGTGGCCACTGCAGAATCAAAAGCACTGGATATGCAGGATGGAGAAAGTATGGAAACCCAGTAAAAAGTTCCTCTTACCTTTACTAGCATGCTATTGTCCCTTTTAGAGCCAAAGTCCTAATGATCTAAAGCCCATAGTTAGTTTTCAAACAGCTGCCTCCAATTTGATCTTGACACCCAGGTCATCCTCTCCCTCACGAAGAACCCACAAGACACCAGACTCTGCTTCCAGGAAGGAATGAAGGACGTTGTGGCCTGGATGAAAGATAGCTGCCTGAAGCACAACTCGGAGAAGACTGAGGTCCTCATCCTCGGACACTCCACCTCCGCCTGGGACAACACCTGGTGGCCCTCCGCCCTCGGGAATCCTCCCACCCCTACAGACCACGCACGGAACCTCGGCATCATCCTCAACTCCTCCCTCACCATGACCCGCCAGATCAACTCCGTCGCCTCCACCAGTTTCAACTGCCTTCGCAACCTCCGCAAGACCTTCAAATAGATCCCCTCGGAATGCAGGAAAACTATCACCCACACACTCATAACCAGCAGGCTGGACAACGGCAATGCCCTCTTTGCCGGAATGAACAGAACCCTCCTACACAAGCTCCAAACGATCTGAATGCCGCAGCCAGACTCGTTCTCGGGACCCCACGACACGAACACATGACCCAACACATACGAGATCGCCACTGGCTCCCCGTCGAGAAGAGAGTAACCTTCAAACTGCTCACCCACGCCTACAAATCTCTCCACAACATTGGACCCAAATACCTCAACAAGAGTGTCTCCTTCCACATACCAAAAAGGGACCTCCGCTCTGCCGACCTCGCCCTGGCTGAAGCCCCCAGCATCTGCAGAAACAGAGCAGGCGGAAGAGCTTTCTCATACGTCACAGCCAAGGCCTGGAACAAGCCCCCTGTCAACATCAGACGCTTGTAAGAAACTGGCTCTATATATACTGCACCAAAGTGAGGTACAGTGTGTATAGAGTCCAAGGGTCTCCAGAGGTTTGGCAGAGGTTAAAGTTAGATAGAACCTTACTCTCTAAAGTGGTAGCTTGGTCGAGCAGTAAGGCAGTATCAGAGGACAGAGTTAAGTATTTGATATACACAAGAACTGAACTCTAGGCCAATTGTTTTTGTATTAAAAATATACTGTTGTTTTATTTCTAGAACCAAGCAAGCCTGGTACAGGTAAGCATATAAATACTTTGCAGTAGTAAATTACTTGTATGAACACAGTTCAAAATTGCAGTACAACTTGTACTGATTTTGGTTACAGTTTAAGTAAGCAGTTTGAAACTCTTAGTAGGCATAGTACATTCAAATGAATGGGCTTTTTAAGAAAAATGCTATTCATTCCTTTTCAGGTTACTTTTGCTAACACAGGGCTGGATCCTAGATCCTAGATTCAGCACTGGGACATTTCCTGAAAACAGTTGAGTAAATTCGTTTTAGTTAGAGGAACGATTTTTAAAAAATATTATTGTATTTCAAAAGTTGACACTTAGAAACTTTTTCACATAGAATCACCAATGTTATCCTATGGGAGGAAATTCACTTAGCAGGTAAGTTACTTTTGCGTTACGTTTGTAATCCAGTGTTGGACACATGGGTTCCGCACTGGGACCTTTCCTGCAAACAGTTGAGAAAATTCGGTTAGGTTATTTGTGCGATTTTTAAGGAATATTCTTAGTTTTCAAAAGTCGACAAAACTTTTTGGGAGAAAAAGTGTCAATGTTATCCTCTGAGGAAAAAACAGGTTATCAGTTTCGAGGTAAGTATTCGGTCTTTGAAGTTAGGGTTCTGGGGCAAGACTCAGGGGTCTCCCAGGGTCAGTGATGCACTGTTGTTGCACCCCCAGTGGCACTCGGGCGGCCGGGTGCAGAGTGCTGAGGCCCAATGTTATCCTATGGAGGATAGGGGGACTCCGGTTGGTGGCTGCTGGGAAGCAGGCCACAAGGTTGTGGGAGCAAAGCTCCTAGGGTTAAGCTCAGGGCAAGTTGGGGACCAAGTTAGCACCAAAGGGGCACCCTCAGCGGCACTAGGGCGGCCGGGTGCAGGGTGCTGTTTTGGTGCCCTGTTGATTTCAATGGAGATTCTCCAGGACAAAGAAACACTGCAGGCTCGGGGACGAGGATCTTCCAGGAGTGACCACCACTTCGAGGGGTAAGTTGGGATGCTGAGGGTTGGTTAGGCACCGCTGGGTTGGGCACACAAGGCCGTGGGGCGTCTGGTGCAGGGGTACCTTGGGACATCGGATTTTCTTACCCGCTCTGTTCGCGGTAGGGGGGTTCTCTGGATTGAGGCAGCAGGTGTCGTCGGGAGGCTTGAGGCAGGACAGGGGTCACCAGATCTCATGTCAGGATCGCCAGGGGGGACCTCCTCATGGTATTTTTCCGCTTGGGCCGGGTTTGGCGGGTGTAGAGTGGGCTGGATTCGCGGGTTCTGCCTGGCACAAGAAGCTTTAGTTCAAACACGTCCAGTGAGAAACAGCTTGGAAAGTGAAGGCAGGCAGGTCCTCCGGGGATTTAGGTCTCGCCTAAGTAGCGCGCATGCGCCGCATAGGAGGACCTTAAGCAGTCGCTCTGCTCTTTTTGGAAGCACATACTCGTCCTTGTGGCGGCATCCACCTTGCAGGAGCGAGCAGGGCCGCGCCCACAAGCACGAGTATGTGCTTCCAAAAAGAGCAGACTGCGCGCGCATGCACGCACCACTCCGGGGCCAGCAAACACACGATTGCAGTGCCAGCAGTGTGTTTTGCTTTTACTGTGACAAGCACGCGTGTGCTTTAAAATAGCAGCATTAGTTATTCACTCGTGCACAGCTATCATTTACTCTGTGTTTTGCGTTTACTGTGACAAGCACGCGTGTGCTTCAAAATAGCAGCATTAGTTATTCACTCGTGCACAGCTATCATTTACTTTATGTTTTGCTTTTACTGTGACAGTTTTCTCATCATTTCTTCCCTCGTGCTCTATCTTGCTTTCTTTTTTTTTTTTCATCATTCACTCTGTGTTTTGCTTTAACATTTTCTCACTATTTGTCACCCCCACGCCCAGCCCCACCATATCACCCACCACTACCACTTCCACCACCACGTCCACGTCCACCACCACCACCATGTCCACCACCACCATGTCCACCACCACCACGTCCACCACATCCACCACCATGTCCACCACCACCACATCCACCACCATGTCAACCACCACCACTACATCCACCATCACATCCACCACCATGTCCACCACCATGTCCACCACCACCACATCCACCACCATGTCCAACACCATGTCCACTACCACCACCACGTCCTCCACCATGTCCACCACCACGTCCACCACATCCACCACCATGTTCACCACCACGTCCACCACCACCACATCCACTACCACCACCATGTCCAGCACCACCACATCCACCACCACATCCACCACCACCACGTCCACCACCACATCCACCACCACCATGTCCACCACATCCACATCCACCACCACCACCATGTCCACCACGTCCACCACCACATCCACCACCACCATGTCCACCACCACCGCCATGTCCACCACCACTGTCCTCCACCACCACCTCCACCACCACTGTCCTCCACCACCACCTCCACCACCGCGCCCTCCACCACCACATCCACCACCACCATGTCCACCACGTCCACCACCACCACGTCCACCACCACGTCCACCACCACATCCACCACCACTTCCACCACAATGTCCACCACCACATCCACCACCAGGTCCACCACCACCACGTCCATCACCAACACCACATCCACTACCATGTCCACCACCACATCCACCACCACCACATCCACCACCACCACATCCACCACCACCACGTCCACCACCACCACGTCCACCACCACCATGTCCTTCACCACCCTGTCCTCCACCACCACCATGTCCACCACCACCACGTCCACCACATCCACCATGTCCACCACCACCATGTCCAGCACCACCATGTCCACCACCCCCACGCCCACCCCACCATATCCACCACCACTACCACTTCCACCACGTCCACCACCACCACGTCCACCACCACCACCACGTCCACCAACACCACCACATCCACCAACATGTCCTCCACCACCACGTCCACCACCATGTCAACCACCACCACCACATCCACCACCACATCCACCACCACATCCACCACCATGTCCACCACCACATCCAGCACCATGTCCACCACCACCACGTCCACCACCACCACATCCACCACCATGTCCAACACCATGTCCACTACCACCACGTCCTCCACCACCACGTCCTCCACCACCATGTCCACCACCACGTCCACCACATCAACATCCACCACATCAACATCCAACACCATGTTCACCACCACGTCCACCACCACCACCACGCCCACCACCACCACCATGCCCACCACCACCACATCCACCACATCCACCACCACCACATCCACCACCACCACATCCACCACCACCATGTCCACCACATCCACCACCATGTCCACCACCACATCCACCACCTCCACCATGTCCACCACCACCACATCCACCACCATCACATCCACCACCACCGCTACGTCCACCACTGCGCCCTCCACCACCACATCCACCCCCACCATGTCCTCCACCACCACGTCCACCACCACCAGCACGTCCACCACCACATCCACCACCACATCCACCACAATGTCCACCACATCCACCATCACGTCCACCACCACCACCACATCCACCACCATGTCCACCACTACCACGTCCATCACCAACACCACATCCACCACCACGTCCATGTCCACCACCACCACATCCGCCACCACGTCCACCATGTCCTTCACCACCACCATGTCCTCCACCACCATGTCCACCACCACCACGTCCACCACATCCACCATGTCCACCACCACCATGTCCAACACCACCATGTCCACCACCACCATGTCCACTACCATGTCCAACCCAACCATGTCCACCACCACCACGTCCACCACCACACTGTCCACCACCATGCCCACCACCACCACGTCCACCACCACATCACCTCCACCATGTCCTCCACCACAACGTCCACCACCACCACCACGTCCACCACCACATCTACCACCACCACCACGTCCACCACCACATCCACCACCACATCCACCACCATGTCCACCACTAACACCATGTCCACCACCATATCCACCACCACCACGTCCACCACCACCACCACCACATCCACCACCACCATGTCCATCACCAACACCATGTCCACCACCACCACATCCACCACCCCATCCACCACCACCATATCCACCTCCACCATGTACTCCACCACCATGTCCAACACCACCACATCCACCACCATGTCCACCACCACATCCACCACGTCTACCACCACCATGTCCACTGCATCCACCACATCCACCACCATGTCCACCACCAACATAATGTCCACCACATCCACCACCACATCCACCACCACCACATCCACCACCACAATGTCCACCACATCCACCACATCCAGCAACACCACATCGACCACCACCATGTCCACCACCAAGTCCACCACCACGATGTCCACCACCGCACCCACCACTACGTCCACCACCACCACGTCCATCACCAACACCACGTCCACCACCACGTCCACCACCATGTTCACCACCACCATGTCCACCACCACTATCCACCATCACCACGTCCACCACCGTGCCACCAGCACATCCTCCACCAGCACATCCTCCACCACCACCACGTCCATCACCACCACGTCCACCACCACCACGTCCTCCACCACCACATCCTCCACCACCATGTCCTCCACCACCATGTCCACCAGCACGTCCACCACCACCACATCCACCACCACCACAATGTCCACCACATCCACCACCACCACATGCACCACCATGTCCACCACCACCACCCCTACGTCCACCACCACCACCATGTCCACCACATCCACCACAATGTCCACCACATCCACCACCACCACATGCACCACCACCATGTCCATCACTAACGCCACATCCACCACCACCACGTCCACCACCACATCCACCACCACCATATCCACCACCATCACCACACCCACCACCACATCCAGCACCGCCACATCCAGCACCGCCAAATCCAGCACCGCCACATCCAGCACCACCACGTCCACCATGTCTACCACCACCACGTCCACCACATCCACCACCACCACGTCCACCACCACCACGTCCAGCACCATGTCCACCACCATCATGTCCACCACCATCATGTCCACCACCACCACGTCCACCACCATCATGTCCACCATCACGTCCACCACCACGTCCACCACCACGTTCACCACCATGTCCACCACCACCATATCCACCATGTCCTCCACCACCACGTCCACCACCACCACCTCCACCACCACATCCACCACTACAACATCCACCACATCCACCACCACGTCCACCACATCCACCACCACGTCCACCACAACCACATCCACCACCACCACGTTCACCACCAACACCATGTCCACCACCACGTCCACCATGTCCACCACCACCACTGTGTCCACCACCACCACCACCACGTCCACCACCACCACAGATGGCTCTTCCTGGCCAGGGGGGGGTGTGAACACCTCCGCCCAGAAAAGGCTTTGTTTCTGGGCTCAGGGAGCATAGGCTCCCACCCTAGGGGTCCAGAAATGTCTCATGGTGGCAGGCTGGTGTGTACCAGTCAGGGAACCCACCAGAGGCTGGTCGTTTTTCAGGGGGCATCTCTGAGATGCCCTCTGTGTGCATTTTTCATTAAATCCCACGCTGGCATCAGTGTGGGTTTAATGGGCTGAGAAGCTTGATACCAAACTTCTCAGTTTTCAGTGTAGCCATTATGGTGCTGTGGAGTTCGTAATGACAAGCTCCCAGCACCATATACTCTTATGGCAGCATAGCACAAAAGGATGTGTGCCATGTCTACTCTTTACTTTGGTCTGCACCAAAATGCGCAGCCTGCAAAGGCAGTGTGTGTGTGTAAAGGTACAGGGCTTCTAAGGGTGGCACAATAATTTCTGCAGCCCTTAGAGGTCTTCCCTGGTCACAGTACCCTGGGTACCTCTGGTACCATTTAGCAGGGGCTGACCAGTGGCCAGAGATGCCAATTGGGTTAGTTTTGGGGAATGAACACAGGTCCTGGGAACCCGATTGGCAGGGACCCAGGGCACACCAAGAAAAAGTGCATCAGTAGTCTGGCAAAAAGTGGGGGGGTTACTGCAACAGAAACCCACTTTCCTACAACGCTCCCCTACCCTGCACACCTTCCGGAAAAGCCTCAAGACCTGGCTCTTCAACTGACCGGAGCTTGCCCCCCCCACCCCCTCCCCCCCCCCCCCTCTGCGCCTTAAGACCCTCAAGGGTGAGTAGTGCACTTTATAAATCCCTGATTGATTGATTGATTGATCTGTTGGTACAGGAGACTCTACATGTCTTTTTTAAAGGAACAGATGTCACACGTTCTGCAAGCCCCTCCATGTGCAGATACATCTGTGTTTTAGTGATACACTCTCCCATTTGCAAAGAACCTTGGTGCAAGACGGTGGCGACTGCATTCCACTTGGCTAACGGCATGCACCGCATGCAGTGGGTTGAGTGCGGTCTAGACACCCGGGTCCACATGCCACAGAGGCTGCATGTTCATGAAGATGATGCGCTCTTTAAGGTACAGCTCGGTTGTGTGCACCTAGGATTCATTGCCACACACCGGCAGCACTCCAGTAGAGGTTCTTCTCTTGCACACTGGGGAAATGTTTAATACTCCACATCTTTCTCTCCTGGGGACCTGATGTGGTGAAATGTCTAATCCTTCTTGCAAAATGCTTCAGCCTCCAGATCTGGCTCTACAGGCAGAACCCAGGGTCATCTGAACATAGAAATCCTTTTGAGGAACATTATGACCCCACGCTTCTATTTCCTTTTCGTGGTGTCACCTGGCTTGGGCGGGTCACAATGGTTCTCAAGGGCTTTGTTTGCCCTGCTGAATATTGCCACATCTTGCACCAGATGCTAGTGGCCCTGTCAATCACACGATAGGACACACCCTCTCGAGTTCTAACGGCATACGTCAAAGGCTGCTTCGTATCCTGCATCTTGGGACCAGTGTAGACCTGTGGACCCCCTCTGCTTCTTCTCAGCAAGGTAAGACGGGGAGATCTCAGTGGCTTTCTCTGATCAAGATTTGAATGGATCTTTAACGTCCTGATGGAGTTTCAAAGGAGAACACTCAAGTGATATATATTTTTTTTAGCTGTTGTGTAAGGACTCACAACCCCTCCCCCATCTTAGAATGCAGAAGAAAATGCAGGCTCTGGAACGAGAACACTGCTTCACTAAGGACATTTGACATTTAGCCAGGAATTAAATTACTATTTTAACATGTAGAAAGTAAGAGGAGAACAACAAGTATTCATGTGTAATAACTAGCTCTTTCTTTAGAATAAAGTGAACCCTCAGGCCGTCAGGCTCCTGGTAAAAGGACTATAGAAACAATGCAGCATCTGTTCCTTTAAAAAAAATCATATTTCATGAGGTTAACATGGGAAGAACTTCTGCTTTTACAATAAATACATTGCCTTGTACACCACGAGAAACAGGAGAATTTGAAGAAATTAAATGTGTTTTTGCCACAAAAAAAAGAGGGTACCCATTGGGTACATTGTGCAGCAAAACCCTTAGGTGTTCACATTAATACATAGAATTGGACGTTTAAGTGAGAGGCGGTTGTGAGAAGTTGGCTTGGCATATGCTGGTCACTAGTTATAGTGGCCACCTTGCACCAGTCCAATTCGACTCTTGGTAGATAGGTTTTAAAGACAACCTTTTAAAGAAAGCTATCCTAGTGGTAGCTGTGGAGAGCAGCCTTCAGGCTAAGTCTCTGAGGAATGTAAAGCAGCTTGTTTTACCTTATAATCTCTTGAATTACCAAATCAAAAGACACCACACAGGTATATATATCAAATATATATGTATTTATTTCTGAATATACTCTACTAATCTCTTTATGAGATTAGAGCCAGGTAAACATTCAAAAGATCAACAGTTCTCAATAAATTAAGCACAAATATGGCTGTAGCCCTAGGGGCGTACCAGACCATATACTAAAATAGTGGTTTAACAAACTCGACTTGCAATATGAAGAGGCCTAGGGCCTTGGGAATCGCTGGGGCTTCACTTCTGCAGTGTTAGCAGGTAAGTAATCAGCGCACAGGAGACGCGTGCAGTGTCTAAACACACACGCGGGTTTCAATGCGTTTCAATGGCAAATGTTGCGGTTTGTATTTTACAGTTCTAGGTCACTTCGGAGTGGACAACAAGCAAACAACTTACAGGGTAAGTACTTCGAGAGCCAATGCACACTTGGGCACCGTAATGCAAGAGTTACCTCACCCAGGGAAGCCGGGTGCATACGTGTCCTTTGGTGTCGGGTCGCGATGCTGTTTTCAATGGAGATCACTGAAGACTTGCTGCTTGCGTCGTCGAGAGAAGTGTCCGCTGGAATCCGAAGATGGATTGGAGTTGCAGAGGACCTAGAAATTGAGGGGACAGAGTTCAAAGTCACTTGCCAGTGACCGGTGGCCAGCAAGATGGATGACCACAGCTGTCGCGTCTCTTCAGGTCGCTGATGTCGTTTTGTCTCTTCGCTCACGAGGACAAGGAGGGATTGAGGAAGACCAGCAGCTGGATTCGGAGGGTCCCACAATGTCTACAGCTGTTAACGGTGTCGGCACTCGGTTTGGAGCCAACAAGCCCTGGCAACTGCAAGTCTTGTGTGGATGAAAGATTGTCGATGGAGCAGACCAGCAAGGTCTGATGGACTTACCCAGCGAAGGTAAGTGAGGGCAGGCCCAGAGCAACCAGGCGAGCCCTTGAAGGTGATGTGGAAGTCTTCTGGAGAGTCACTAGCCAACGGGCAAGCAACCGCAAAGACGCCTTTGCAGGAAAAGTTCACCCACGGTCACTCGGGACGAGGTAGGCCGCTGATCTTCGGTACTAGACCTGCTCGGGACTTGGACAATAAGTGGTTCAAAGCACAACTTCGTTGGACGTAGTTTAGGGCTTGCACTCGAAATCAGTGCACGGTTCCCTGGTATTGCCGTTCCTCGTCACTCGTGGGGTCCAGATGCCACAGCTTCGCTGGGGACTCAAAATGGCCATCGAGAGGTCAGGAAATCCACTTCAGGGGACGCAGGGACTTCGGGCTCCGGCGGGAGCGGTAAAGTTTGCAACCGTAGTTCAGTAGTTTTGGTGCCTACCAAGCAGGGGAGTCACTCCTTGACTCCAAGGGAGATCCTTCGGTCTTCTAGAGATAGTAGAAAGTTGAAGGGCCAGGATTCTTCTTCATAGAGCGTCGTCCAGGTGTAATCTAAATTGCATTGGCAATGTGTGGTATCTTATAGTGAAAAGATGGGAGGGACTAGCTCTATGACCACTCCTCCAGGAGGGTCAGGGTAGTGGGTGGTTACACCCACTTCCCTTTGGCCAGTTTCGCACCAGAGCAGGGGCAGGTAGCCCCTGAACCGTTTTGAGCTGGCATATGCACAGAGGAGCCTACTGCTCCCCCAGTGCAGGACTTCAAAGCACTCTAAGAGTGCACCCACCCAGCTCCAATACACTAAATCCTGTCTGGGAGGTGGTGACACCTCCCTGTGGCAGGAAACCCTTTGTTGAGCTCCCTCCACTGTGAGTTTCGGTCAGCAGCAGGAGGGCAGCCCGGTGTCTGTGCTGGTGGCATCCATTTTGTGATGCCAGGGCTCTAGATGATTTCTACCGTGTAGTACAGTGTGTACATGTCGTCCCCTCTAGAAGGGTGGGATCCTACTCCCACACCAGTTACTGGTGTGGGGGTAGGATTCCAAGTTGTTTGACACCAAACACGACATGTTTTGATGCAGTCATTCTAAAGTTAGCATTTACTGCGAGGTTATAATGCACTTAAGAGTATATGGTTTAACCACATCCACAAACCGCAGCAGAGAATAGACTCTGCCAGCTGCAGAGGGGTCCTGCTCAGGCAGAAGCACCCCCTCACATAGTAAACCATGCACCCTGCCCTTGGGATTGATAGAGCCTACCATAGGGGTGACTGATAGGTTCATATGTGTGTGTATGGTGAGATATAGGAACCTATACCTCAGTGAGGAGTGCTAACACTACCTCACACAGGCTGCAGTAGCAGGCCTGTGGTGTCAGATTGTGAGTGCTTCCCAGGGGTGGCATAATACATGCTGCAGCCCCTGGTAGGCCTGCGAAGTACCAATGCCCTAGGTACCTAAGGTACCATATACTAGGGGCTCATAAGGTACCACAGTATCCAATCACTAGTGCATCTAATATGCACACCAAGTTGTTTAGAGAGATCAGTTCGACTGGGGCCCTGATTAGCAGGGACCCAGCCAGACTATAGCTAGAAACCAGTGTATACATCAGAAAAAAAGTGGGGGCAACACAAGTGCAGATCCTACTCTCCTACAGCGGTGCCGCTGGAAAAACTGGTGGAGCTGGGGCAGAATCAGTCAGATATTAGACGGGTAAAAATATCTGGAAATTATTACTCCCCTCCCTGTCTCCCCGCCTCTCCCCAAAGCCTTCCAACCGCCCTTAAATTTTTCCATCTTCATTCAAAGGCCAACTGTTTCCATCGTCAACCTTTTGTTGTTTATATACTTAATACACAATTTGGAAATAATTTTGCTTTGCTGGAACATCCTTCTCGAATTGCTATTTTATTTTGTTTAATGGCCATTTTATATTGCCTACTAAATTTAGAATCCTACAGCAGTGCTTTCACCTCTCTGTCCAGGTTGAGCAATCCCTTTTCTGTGCAGTTTCTGTGTAGATTTAAGGTGCTGTAAACCATTTTTCGGTTTATTTTTTCAACTCCGATTTCTTTCCTAATCCATGAACGACAAAAGCCCCTTGACATTTAACCTGGGTAATGAACTGTAAAGATTTAATTTTAAAACTGGACTTCTTAGGTACACTAACTCTCTTTCCAGTCTTAGCCTTTCTAATGTTGAGGTTACTGTTCCATACATTATCCATATGTTGCGGGTGAGTTAGTGTTCGTTGTTCCCAGATATAGCTTTGCGAGGCGGCTACGCAGGCATCCCTCAATACTTTCTCAAAGCATTATTACCTGGGCGGTCAGGTTAGCTGAGAGGGGCATTTTGCCCGCTCAGTCCTGCAGGACTTTCAGGCTTGAGTCCATCCACAGACCCTCCTACAAATAGATACTGCTTTGGTATCTATTCAAAGTTGAGGAATCTACCGCTAGAAGTCACTATCAGGAGAACAAGTTACTTACTTTTGGTAGCGCTCTTTCTGGTAGAGACTCTGTCTAGCCGCAGATTCGTCACAGACTTTCCTCCCCGTCCTGTGGTTGAACTCTGTCCATTGATAGGATCCCACCTTTAGGAATCTGCACTCTATCTACCAATTCGCTTTTGGGGCTCTGCGTCTGGGGGAACGGTCAGTCTCAAAAGGCAAGTAACTTGTTATTTTCCTGCCATTACTAGGGGGTCCCAGTAATTCTGAGGACGGGGCAAATAACCGAGATTACATGTTTTTGGGCAAATCTGTGTTTCGGCGCTGATACCCGCATGTTTCCTTCTTGAGTTTCACGCAGATTTCCACGGCTGTCCATGTGCAAAACCAAAACTCACAACTGTGATGGGCCCTGTAACGCCCTCTACTGCCCCCATCGGAATTCACAGGCCTCTTGTAATGAGAGCTCCACTGTGATCCTGGGCATCGTTTGTGAAGGTAAACTCGAGTTTTGCAGCACTTGACCTATTGGCACAGATGTTGGGTAAGAAGAACTTTATTACAAAGCAGAAAGATTTACTCATGCCCTCCTTGGTTCCTCCTTTACACACTGCATAACATGTATTTGTAAAGTCTGGCTGTATAGGGTCCAGATTTCTTTCTCGCGTTGTACATTTGTTCATTATCATCGTCAATAAACACAGCAGGGAAGCGCCCAGAGGCGATGTAGTGCTCCTTGCGAACTCTATAAATTGGCAAACTCACATATATAGTGCCAAACAGTTGTCACTGTGCAGCTAATGTGCCCTTTAAATTGCATCCCAGCATGGTTTCATTCAGCTTTTATCTGTGTGAGCATGGTTGATGTTGGTAACCCGGGTCACCTTGGTGTGGTAGGCCAAAGAGAAGCAGATCACCACGTGACAACAGGGGCTGCGAGCAGAAAAAGACGACTCCAGATCTAGAGGGGCAAGATCTTGGTTTTAGTGGAATTATACCTTTGTGTATATGAAGTAAATACAGGCGGTGATGGCATTTACTGTTGATAAATTAGACTTACACAGCCCATGCTCGCTTCCTTGTACCATTACGACCCACTGTAAATGACAGATTCACCTGTCACCCAAATAATGGTACTCAAAATAGGGAATTCAGGAGGATGAAAGGCTGAGTTGTTCTTGCAGGGATTCAAAGCTGTGAACTGCAGGCCAGCAGGGAGCGCTGCGCTCACAAAGGCGCTTCTGTTTGAGGGAGTGACAAATTAACCCCAATGTTGGCTTAGAGAAAATAAGTGATTTCTCACCTGTGAAGGCCATGGGGAGGTCATCTTTCACCCGTGTGAGGGTAAATGTGCCCCCAGTGACAGTCCACCATGTTTACTTATGCTAGGTCCCTGGGAAGCAGGATGAAAGAGCCAGTGTAAGAAAGACGTCTTCTGCATGAGTAAATCTTTCTGCTTAGTAATAAAGTTCTTCTTACCCAACATCTGTGCCAATAGGTCAAGTTCTGCAAAACTCGAGTTTACCTCACAAACGATGCCCAGGATCACAGTGGAGCTCTCGTTACGAGAGGCCTGTGAATTCCGATGGGGCCAGTAGAGGGCGTTACAGGGCCCATCACAATTCTGAGTTTTGGTTTTGCACATGGACAGCCGTGGAAATCTGCGTGAAACTCAAGAAGGAAACATGCGGGTATCTGCGCCGAAACACAGATTTGCCCAAAAACATGTAATCTCTATTATTTGCCCCGTCCTCAGAATTACTGGGACCCCCTAGTAATGGCAGGAAAATAACAAGTGACTTGCCTTTTGAGACTGACCGTTCCCCCAGACGCAGAGCCCCAAAAGCGAATTGGTAGATAGAGTGCAGATTCCTAAAGGTGGGATCCTATCAAAGGCTAGAGTTCAACCACAGGACGGGAGTCTGTGATGAACCTGCGGCTAGACAGAGTCTCTACCAGAAAGAGCGCTACCAAAAGGAAGTAACGTGTTCTCCTGATGGTGACTTCTAGCGGTAGATTCCTCAACTTTGAATAGATACCAAAGCAGTATCCATTTGTAGGAGGGTCTGTGGATGGACTCAAGCCCGAAAGTCCTGCCGCACTGAGCGGGCAAAATGCCCCTCTCAGCTAACCTGACCGCCCAGGTAATAACGCTTTGAGGAAGCACTGAGGGAGGCCGGCGTAGCCGCCTCGCAAATGTTGAGGCCAGGACTAGCCGGCCAACACTGTTGCAGCAGAGTTGACCCCAGCAGAGTCCTTCCGCAGGCTGTTTGTGGCCAGTGCATGGCAGGTCTTAATGCAGAGCTCGATCCAGCGGGAGATGGTTCTCTTCTGCACTGCCTTGACTTTTTTCGCAGCAACTGGAGGAAGGTCAAAGGGGTTCAGCTGTCGCCGCTCAATCTCCACGCATAAAGGTGAAGCTTGCGAAGGTCCAGATGCAGAACCCTGCCCGGTTGCTGAGACGGCGGGTCCTCCCACAGGGGGCAGCCTCATCGGAGGACATGTGCTCAAGCCCAGGAGTTCTGGATACTATACTCTCTGTGCCCAATCCGGAGCCACTAGGATGACTTGTGCCCAGTCTGTCTTGATCTCCTTGAGAACTTAGGGCAGGAGTGGTATCGGCAGAAAGACCTAGTTCCACTCGAGGCGGAACACGTCTCGGAGTGAGAGGCACCTTGGAAACTCTAACAAGCAGAAGTGCTCACATTGCGCACTCTCGATGGAGGTGAACCAATCATGCCAAGGTTTCCCCCCCATTCACGGAAGAGACCTTATGCCACCTTCGGGTGCAGCTGCCATTTAGGATCGGTTAGACGTTGGTGACTGATTTCATCCACCGTGGCATTCAGTGATCCTGCCAAGTGGTTCACCATCAGGAAAATCCCTTGATGGTCCAGCTATTTCCAGATCTGTAAGGCCTCCTGGCACAGTATCAGTGACCTCACCCCGCCATTTGTTGCAGTACCACATGGCAGTGCTGTTGTCCGTGAGCACCTGTACCAGTCTCCCTTTGATGGATAGCAGGAATGATTTCAGTGTCAACCGGATGCCGCAAACAAGGCCCAGTAACCACCACTGCAGATTGTTTGCAATCTCCTTTGATATCTGAACGTGGTTGGAGAAGTTACCCTGATGTTGAACCTACTGGGACTTCACAACCCAATGCAGACCTCACATGTCACCTGGCGTGCTTGATCAGCAGGATGTAGGAGGGAACCAGTCCCAGCAGCCTCAGACTCGACCGTACTGAAATCCAGGACTGAACCGTGTCCAGAATGGCTTGAAGAAGGTGAGAGTGATGCAGCGGAGTTTACCAGCTCTATACATACAACACTCATTTGTCCCATATACATTCATACACTCACTGAGCATGCAAATATCCGCTGGTCATCAATTTTTTGTTTACCCAAAGAAACCTTAACACCAATAATCTTACCATTCCTGTCTCCTGAGTAAATGTACATTCGAAAGATCTAGTAGTAGATTAGAATAGGGAGGAAATACATTTATGTTTATTTAAAGAACCACAGACTCAGAAGGAGTTTTAAAACTTTATCTGAATTAATAATTTTGTGAGTCAAATCAGAATACACATAGACACATCAAGATTCTCCATCAGGAATAAAAGTTCAATTCGTTTATAAGTTCAATTCACAATAATTAATCTCATATGATGACAGTACCTGAGGAGAGAAAGAACAGAGAGCAAATACGAAGCACAACCCACAGAACTATATTTACCTAGAATGGTGTGAGGACATTGACAGAGTATCAAGGATTCAGGACAGGTTCAGGACAGGGAAAGTGGCCTCTTCTAGTGTAACACCAGCGTTACACCCCTCTCTAGTGCTACTCTCTCCGGCTAGGGCTCGTCCGGACCCCTTCCTAGATGTGCCTCCTCGATTGTTCCGCGACTTTTCCCTAGTGTTGGATTCCTCAGTCAGATTGCAGCAAATCGGGCAGCATCTCAGCATAGCATCAGCATCTCGTGGGTCAAGTGTGGCAAGTGGGTCTAACTATCTAGAACTTACCTCTGTTATACTAAATTCAAATGTATGATCCACCCCCAAAAGTTTCAATTCCATGTTCACCCGCAATTTGATTGGGCCAAGCAGTGGGGTGAGGGCATCATACCATACTAAGTTCAATACTCTTCTTTGGTTCTATTGTCTAATTCCCCGCCCCTTAATTTTAATACCACAAGCTTTATTCCCACAGGCATTTCATATGTGGATCGATAAATCTGTAAAACTATGTTTCAAGTTCTTCCTCTTGTTGGGTCAAGAGTTGATCTTCTCATGTCCTTGCTGGGCACATGGATTGGCAGTCACCCGATGACTTCATTAGTTTCAGAACAAGGAGGTTGCGCGCATGCGCAGCTATCTCAGCAGATAGGGACATCGGTCTCCCTCCAAGGCCCAAATCCGAACTTGTAACAAAGTCAGAGAAAAAACATGTTAGAATACAAAATTAAATGAATTCACTGTATACCACTTACTTCTACTCTAACCCCATTTACTTAATATTTCTTTTGCATTAATAGCTTAGTAAAACTTGCATAGGTTAGTTTCAGCAAAGCATGCGCGTTAGTGCAAGGGTTTTCAGGCAGTCATGTTAAAAGCTATTGCGCAGCTGCAAAGATTTCCCCCAAGCGACAGAAGACATCATACTACATAGATGTAGTAGACGCATGTGCAGGAGATTTCCCGCGTTTTTGGCAGCCATTTTAGGACACTCGGTTTACTTATTCGGAAAGCACATAGAAAAGCTTGCCCTAGATATGATTATGTAAAATGTGGTGCAAAATTAGTATTCACGGACAGGTTGGTTATAATGTTACTGGTTATTCGAGATGATTGCGTATGAGCAAGTTTCATTTATGTGAAACCTTGCTCCATGAAGAGTCTGGGGAGTCGGGCATGACTTTGGCACATTGATAGTAAATCCCAGAGAGGATAGGAAGTTCACCAAAGTCTGGAGGTGGCTGAGAACTGCCTGGAGCGTGCCCACCTTCTACAGCCAATGGTCGAGGTAGGGAGAAGCCTGGCACTCCTGACCTCTGAAGGTTTGCTGCCGCCGCCACCACCATCACCTTCTACAACACTCGAGGCATGCTGGTGAGACCAAAGGAGAGCACAGCAAACTGAAAAGGCTCCTCTCCCACCACGATCACAGGGAGCGCAGATGGGCTGGCAGGACGGGAATATGGAAATAAGCATGCTGCAGGTCCAATGCTACCATCCAGTCCCCAGGGTTGAGGGCAGACAAGACCTGTGCCAGGGTAAGCATTTCAAACTTCTCCTTCCAGAGGAAGGCATTGAGAGGGTGCAGATCTAGAATAGGTTGAGCACCTTCATCTTTCTTGGGCACCAGAAAGAAGCAATAATAACCATGGCCAATTTCTGGTACAGGTATCTTTTCGACAGCCTCTCTATCCAAAAGAGCTTGCACTTCCTGCCGAAAAATTGAGAGATTGCCCTTCATCAGTCACTGACAAGACAGTGGACGGTGCGGCAAAGAAAAAGGGTAAGACAATCCTTGTTAACCATCTGTAGGACCCACCTTTCCAACGTGATTGCTTGCCAACCCAGTAAGAATCGGTGGATTCTGCCTCACACCAGGTGGCTGTGTCCCTGCAAGGGCATGCTAAAGAGGTTTGGCAGGTGTGTCGCCAGGCTGTGCAGCACTATGAAATTGACCACAGAGAAGTGGGCACCACAGCCTCTACGGTGAAACCTCTGAGTTCCCACTTGGGGTTGTATGGGTTGGAGGGCCAAAGCCACAATAGGAGCACTGGAACTATTGCAGTTGGCGAGGCGGGCTGAAAGGCCCAGCGAGTGAGCGGTAGACCTTCTCTCCCAAAAGCACTCAACATCGGAATCAGCTTTATTCCCCACCAGGCGAGTTCCATCTAAGGGTACATCTATCAGGGAGAGCTGGACCTCTCTGGAGAACCCAGTTGATCGCAGCCACGCATGATGGCGAAATGCAACATTGGTGTCTGTTGCCCGCCTAATCGAATCAGTGGTGTACAAGCCGCACAAAATTGTGAACTTGTCACTATCACAATAGTCTTGAAGTGGCTGAGATAGTACAGGGCGAAGGTCTTCAGGCACACCAGGGAGGACTTGTGCCTCCGAATCCCAAAAGGCTTGTTAGTATCGTCCCAACAAAGAGCCAGCATTAACAGATCAGAGGACCAAGTTGATAGAAGAAAAGACACTCTGCTGAATGTTTCCACTCGCTTAGATTCCCCATCAGGGAGAGCGGTGAGAAATGTTTTTGGATTGGAGCATCTGGTGGAAGCCTGCACCACTACGCTTTCTAGTGAGGGGTGGTGGGAAAGAAAATCTGGGTCACCAGGTGGTGGCGCCCAACATTTTGTCCATTGACTGGAAGCCAGAGCAAGGTTTGGCCCAATCCCCCAATGAGGTATCCGTTAACACTATGTTAAAGGGAAGAAGGGCCTCAGAAGATGTTTGCCCTGATTGGAGGACTTCAGGCAGAACGTTATTTTTAACCTCTAAGGTGGGCATCTGGAGGTCAAGAACTTTGGCCGCCCTACACATCACCATGGCATATGAAGAAGATTCCTCTGTGGCTGGTCCAGAGGAAGAAAAAAAGAGCTGTCTCTAGGGATATTTTGAGGCCACTAGTCTCTTGCAAGTCCCTGTACCAGTTGTTAACTTGGTAGATCACACATTATCTGAATCAGTCCCAAAAGAGAATGCAAAGAGGCAGTCTAGAACAGTAGATCTGCTAAAATGAGGATGTCAGGGCACACATCAGTGCATCCCCGATAGGCCAATGAGGAGCCACACAGAGCAGAATGAGTAGAATCCCCAGCACTTTGCCAGCTTCCGATACAGATGTTCTTCCAGTGCCATCAAGAAGATGGGCAAGGGATTGAGGTGGGTCGTCTGCTTTGTAATCCTGACCCTGCTACTCTGTCTGGCTCCTCATTGGGAATCGTGGCTTGCTGGTTTCAATGTCCAGCACTAAACGTCTGCTCTGCTGCTGCCACTGAGCCTTGGAGTTTCCAGCAAAGGAAGAAAATAAAGTTAAAAAAAAATCTAGTGTTTCTCTGGGCATGTGTGAGTGAATGTGTCTGTGAGTGATTGAGAGAAAATTACATTGAATGGGAGTGCATCTGTTAGTTTACTGTGTTTGAGAGTGTCAATGAGAGTGAAAATGAATGAGAATCAATGAATGAGTATGAGAATAAATATGAATACATGAAAGTGGGCGAGTAAAGGAGTGTGACTGAGTTAGAATGAATGAGTGGAGATTGTGAGAGAGTGTAAGTGAGTCAGCGACGCATCTATCAATGGAGCAGTTGGTGTAAATGCTCCAGGGCCCAGGCGCTTGAGGAGCCTACTGACGCCTATGTATTAAAGCAAAGCGCCTGTAGAGTTCAAATTAGAGCCCTCTGTGCACCAGTACCTGTGAGTGAGGGTCAGTGAGAGTGAAAGAGTGAGTGTGTATAAGTGCCTTTGTTAGTGAGAAATGCAGAGTGTGTGGGTATATTTGTGTGTGAGTGGAGTCAGAATGAGTAAGAGTGTGGGTTAGCATTAGTGAGAGAGGGAGAAGAGAGTAAAGAAGACCGGGAGTGAGTACGAGTGAGTACGAGAGTCTGCTTGCGTGTTCTATGCTTGTTAGTCTGTTGCTGGCCGTGGCAAACTTGAGAGTATTCTTGGCTTATGGGGCACCCAATGCATCTTGCAGTTGCTGGCATATTTGAGGCAATTCTTGGCATAAGGGAGGACAAGCGCTCAAAAATGCAAGCCCTGACATACGGGAAGACATTCTGGGCATATGTGGGACGCCTATAGAGAAAAGCTGGTGTCAACATACTGGTGGTAATACTGGTAACCCTGGCATATTGGATCTGAGAAGTCTGGTTGGGTGGAAGCAAACCCAGAGAAAATGTTGGCGGTGACATACTAGGGGTAATGTTTGACATAGGGTCCTCCATGGTACATGGGCACCGTCATTGGAAAACTCTTTTAGTGACATTTTGTAGGTAATTGTTGGCATAAGGGGATATTCATGGAACCAATCTGGCTTGACACTGGAGGTAATTCTAAGCATTCAGGGCGCAACCAAAGCAATTTCTGAAAACAAGGAGGTGAACCTGGGGCAAGTATTTAGCCCCTACACTTTCAAAGAGTTTCACCCTATATCACGTAATTTGGAACACAAGCATTGATGTCTTTACACATATAGTGGAGGTTAATATGATATAAATGAACTCACAGCAGCCACACTTCCACTGACATGTTTTACTCTGATCTGGAAATACTTTGGAAAGACTCAAAGTTTATGAATGGAACTTGAACTATGAGCTATGAAAACAAAATGTAAATATTTAATAAAGTGGATTAAGTGGTAGTAAAAGAGAGCCGGTCGCATACTTTACTGTCATGACTTGCATATAAAACTGAGTGAAAGAACTGGCTTAGCCATAAATCAAACAACAAATCTGAGATGTTCATGGCTCCTGGCCTGCTGCAGACCCCACTGATGCATCAGGATCGCTCAGCAGGAGAAGGTTTAGGGCACACTAATGGCTCAAAAAGTGCACTTTCGATAACATATTGCCATTGCAAGTTAGCAGTCAACAGACCTCATTGCCAATTTCCAGGGCATTCCCTCTTCTGCAGTTCCAACAGCTTGATGGGCTAAAGCCAAACAAGCATTTGGCAGTGCTAACAAAGAACGTTTGCCTCTTCAGGGCATGAAAAACCGGTTAGACTTTCAGAGTTGGCAGAACTGGCATTTTCAGGGAAAGGCACAGTGACACCGGTGGGATTGGACTGGTGCTCTCCACAAGACAAAACACTATTTAGTTGGTTTTGAGACTCTCACCCAGTATATGAGAGGCACGCTTCATCATCGGGTCTCATCCTGATCCCTATAAACGACAATGTGCTCAACCATATTCCAGGGAGAACTTATGAAAATGCCTGATGGGGTTCTTCGAATAAAAATACCTGAGGACACCACAAGTTCCCTCTAATATTAGGGTTAAAAACTATAAGCAGAGGCGTTTATGGGTACGAGTGTCCCTATACCCTTTCCAAAGTCCTCCTGGGGTGTACCTGACGTTAATAGGTGACAAGTTATATTTAGGTAGCTTTCTGTAGCGAAATTCATTCTGCCCATTTAATATTGCCAGATTTTTGCTTTTGGATTTTGTTTTTACCATGGGTGAGACTCACTACTGGTGGCTCTCCCTTGGAAACTGGAAAAAGTATTTCAGTCGGTTATAAGGCCGTTGAGACGTAGCAGGGGTAAGCGGTCCATGGTTGGTAGCACGTGAACATGTGTACAAGCTGCATGTATGAGACTACCGTCGTGCGCTGCCCGGTAACTGCGTACAGATAATCGGTGCAGAGGGGACTCTATAGGGTTAGATATTGGCCTAGGTAGGCCTTATAACATTAGTGGACACTCATAGGAAAAGTCAGTGTGTTTTACTCTTTTGTCTGCAGTGACACTTTATTAAACACATAGGGGGAAATCTGCCTTAGAGTGAAGTTTCACTTCCCTTTGGCCTACAAAGTCCAGCGAGGTACCAAACTAGGGTCAAAAGTATGCGCCAAGATCAAATAGGCATGTCCCAAGCAGATGTATAACACCTAATGGGTCATCCAGAATTGTCATATTTCTTTGGCAGAGCGTAGGATCAGAGCCCAGGCCTTTTGCCACCCTGTTGCACCAAGTTAATTACATTGCTCTCCGGCACACAAAGGGCGAAATTAACAGTGTTTCACTCCAGCGGAGGAAGAAAATCTAAATCAATTAATTAGCTGCCAGGGTTGGGACAGCCCAGGCCCACCGAACAAAGGAAGGAGCCCAGGTCTACAGATCCCACATATGAGGATACTCTTTGAAGTTTTGACGGGAAAGGCCCTCGCAGTGACGTCAGCGAGGGACGGAGCTGAGGCCCCCACAGAAGATATGGCCAGTGATTCCTGGATGGCGCCATCTTGAACTGTCCCAGCATCCTGTGCAGGAGGGGGAGGACAGACATGGAATGGTGATGTGGCACCCTAGTATTGGGTAAGGGTACCTGGCTTCTGGACCTTCCAGCCCCACTTAAAAACTCTGGCACAAGGGGGAGAGAATGCTTTTTGATGGAGTTGGACACTAGGAATGGACTGCAATAGTCACGGACAACTTGGACTAAGGGCTCTTCTAAAGTGAATCCCAGAACCAGTGAGTCTCTCCCCAGGGCAAGGGAATCTGAACGCCTTACACCTTCTGGGGAAAGAACTGGACTTCTGCACCCACAAAGGAGAGAAGCTCCAGAGGACAAGCAAAAGGAGAAAGGCTGGCGCAGGAAGCCAGTGTAACCAGCCTCCTGCAAAGTATGCCACCTCAGAGGCCAGGAGGCTGAGAAAGGCTTCAGGTAGCTAGGGAGTGCCATCAGCAGCAAAATGAAACCAGGATTGCAAGAATCATCCCAACAGGGCCCGAGATATGCAGGGAAAAGGGTTTGACCTTTGACACCCCATCCAGCTGAGAATCAAGAGTGCGTGGAGCTTCTCTGCCGGGGGTCTTCAAAACCCCCCAGGGTGGAACAGGGCTTGGGGTTGACAAAAGTGGCATTAATCATTTTTAATCCTGGGAGGGGGTGTGCATGGTGCACCCTTGCCTGGGCTCTGGTTTTTGCAAATGGGAGCCTGTGACCCCTTCCCTGGGCCCCAACACAAAAAGTAACTGGGGAGAGCAGCCATAACCCCGCCCCCCATTTTTCCCACCCAAAAAAGCAAAAGGGCCTGCGTCCAATGTAATTGGGGGAGAGGGAATACAGTAGCAGCCCCTCCAAGAAGGACCCCATCTCTGGGCCCCTGACTTAACTAGAGGAAGGGTCGCGCTGCTGCACTCCTCCAAGAAGAGGAATGAGGCCCGGGATCCCATGTATGGGTTGCTTACACCAGAAGGGTTAGGGGGAGCACAGCCATGCTCCCATCCCAGCTGTGGTTGGCCAATCTTCCATTCTCCATACCGGTGTCTAGAGGGAGCCGGGCAGCCACTACAAAGGAGGAAGAACTGGTAGATGTGCCTACAAGGGATTTATTCATATACTTAATTTTTGAATTAATTTAGCTTTTTACTTAACGCAAGTTCTTATATATTACTTGCAGATTTTTTTCTTGATGTATAGTTTAAACTGTTCATGCACAAACAACTCAAATACAATTTTAATTTTTCTAATGAAATATGAAAACATCAGATTATATCAGAAAATATAAAAAAACACAGGTGTATGTTAAAAGATGAATTTTATCATCCAAAATGATGGTAAAGGGTACTAGATCATTAAACACACAATGAAACAGGAAGATGTGAAGGAATACGGATTTTTTTTGTACTTCACTGTAACAATTGTGTACACTTTTTTCAAATTAGAATAAGACAAATCAACTCGTTAATACAGATGAATATAGCCTATGATAACACTGTACAGAAAATAAGGGCAATTGTTGACGTTTCGGTCTTTAAGCTGTCGTCTGTAAGATCATCTTCAGGACTGTGCAAGTTTAAAATGGTTGACCCTCGGAGGTCAGTGTGAAAATTAATGTCACTGTAGCGTTCAAGAATATAGACTCCGGCTTGCACCGCACATGAACGTGGCGGCCCGGCGCTGATCCTAGCGTGTATCCTGTCCCTGAATTGACTCCACCTTTGACGCCATTAACTGCATCAAAGAATCCCACTGCGGACTGCCTTTACATACACAGTGGATCAAGACTTCGTCCCTATTTGTAAAATTTGGACACTGGTGGGAAATACATGCAGTCCGTTTACCGTGTGCTTAGTTTGGGTGAGTCACCAGTTGTGACGCTCACTCACAATAAAAAGTCCAAAACCAGGCGATCCAAAAGCTAAAAAGTCCGGTCGGATTAAATGGCCTGGTTCCATTTCACTACACTTTCTTACGGCTCTAGTACAGGAGACTGCTACCTTTTAATGAAAGATTTTAACTAAAGACTTCAAACATGACCTAGGGCCAGATGTACGACCATTTGCTTTTGCAACGCGCAAATTCGAAACATTACAAGCCGCAAAAGCAAATGTACAACAGTGTCAAAGATACTGTTAGCGATTCCAAATGGGGTCGCAAAATGCGAGATTCATGAATATTAATCAGCCACTCCTAATTTGCGACCCCATTGGGAATGAGTGGCCCTCCCAGGTATGGTGGCCTGCTGGGCTCAGCAGACCTCCATGTCTGGGACTGCTTATAAATAAAGCAGTTTTTTTTTTTTTTATAAATGCAGCCCATTTTCCTTAAATGGCCTGCATTTAAAAAAAAAAAAATGAAACGAAACCGTTTCATATTTTAAGGGCACACAGCGGTCCCTTAAAAAATATGTCCCAAGAATTCCCAAGGGGAAGGGGTTTCCTGGGGACCCCTTCCCGTTTGCGTATGCTTTACCATCACCCTCTTAGGCAGCTTCGTGGAGGTCAGCTGTGGTAAGGGGGCAGCAATGGTGCCATACCCCTTGACAAATCTCCTGTAGTACCTAGTGAGTCCTAAGAAGGCCCTCACCTCTGTCTGGGTCTTGGAGGGCTCCCAAGCCAGAATGGTGTCAATCTTGGGTTGTAGGGGTGTCACCTAGCTGCTTCCTACCTGGTGTCCCACCACCGAACCCTACCCTATCTGGCATTTACTGGCCTTGATCGTGAGGCCTGCCCTCTGCAGCGCCTTCAACACTTCACCGAGGTGCTGCAAGTGTTCTTCCCAGCTGGAACTGAACACTGCGATGTCATCCAGGTAGATGGCACTGAAATCCTCCAGCCCAGCCAACAGCTGGTTGACCAACCTCTGAAAGGTGGCAGGGGCATTCTTCAACCCAAAGGGCATCACCCGGAACTGGTAATGTCCTTCTGGGGTTGAAACCCCATGGGTTAAGGCAATCTGCCGGTACCCAGATGTTAAATCAAACGTGCTGAGAAACTTGGCAGCTCCCAACCAATCAATAAGCTCATCAGCTCTGGGGATGGAGTGCGCGTCAGTCCTGGTGACGGCATTGAGCCCACGGTAGTCCACACAAAACCGCAATTCTGGAGTGGCACCGGGTACAGCCTTAGGGACCAAGACCACTGGGCTGGCCCAAGGACTGTTGGAAGGCTCGATCACCCCTAACTCCAACATCTTAGAGACCTACTCTTTAATGCTAGCCTTGACCCGGTCAGTCAACCTGTAAATTTTGTGCTTCACAGGAGGGCTGTCACCGGTATCCACGTCATGGGTAAATCAGTGAGTAACTCCTGGGGTCAGGGAGAACAGTGGGGAAAACTGTCCCAACAACTGGTGACGGTCGCTCTGCTGCTCTGGAGTCAGTGTAGGGGAGAGGAGAGGATCACACTTTCCACTGACCCATCGCGCTCCTTGGTAGACAGGAGGTCAGGGAGAGGCTCACTCTTCTCTTCCACCCTATCGTCTGTCGCCAAGAGCATGCTCACTTCGGACCTCTTGAAGTCCCGGGATGCTCCCGGGATGCTACCGAGCCACCCCGAGACGAACCCACGGACCCTTCAGCTGCCACTCCTGCAAGTTCACCTGCATCCGGACCTGCACCGCACCCGCCAAGCCGAGCACCAGCAGCAACCACCTGAAGTGCATCCTGCTCAACACACGCTCCGTCCACAGACACGCCGTCGAACTCTGGAACCTCCTCGACACCACATCCCCAGACGTCGCATTCCTCATGGAAACCTGGATGAACGCCTCCTCAGCACCCGACATCGCCATCCCGGACGGATACAAGATCACCCGGAGGGACCGCGGCAACCAAACTGGAGGAGGCATCGCCATCGTCCACAGGAACACCATCCGCATCACGACCAACACCATCACACCCTGACAACCGCCGAACACCTGCACTTCCAGATCCACACCAACCCGAAGACCACCCTCAGAGGCACCCTCATCTACAGACCCCCGGGAACCCGCAAACAATTCAGCGAAGACATCGCCGACTTCATCACCCCGCACGCCCTCCCCTCCGCTGACTACATCCTCCTCGGGGACCTCAACTTCCACCTGGAGAACAACAACGACCGCAACACCACCACCCTGCTGGACAACCTTGCCAACCTCGGTCTCAAGCAGCTGGTGACCACCCCCACCCACTACGCCGGACACACACTCGACCCCGTCTTCTCATCCAGCAAGGACATCGTCTTCAGCCACGCCACCAGACTCCACTGGACGGACCACAGCTGCATCCACTTCAGCTTCAAAAGAACAACGGTCCACCACCACCAGCAAAGGGTTGCACGCAGAAGCTGGAACAAGATCACAGCCGACCAGCTCTCCGCATCCCTGAGCCAGCACTCCCCCACCAGCTCAGCGAACCCCAGCCAGGCCGCCGACAACCTCACGAAGTGGATCAGCAGCTACGCAGACGACTTCGCCCCATTGAGGACCCCACCTAGCAGACCCGGCAGCAAGAAAGCACCCTGGTTCACCGACGAACTCAAGAGCTCCAAGAAGAACTGCCGAGCCCTCAAGAGAACCTGGCGCAGAGACCCTACACCAGACAACATGACCACCCTCAAGCTCGCCACCCGAAAACACCATCAACTGATCCACGCCACCAAGAAAACTGCATTCAAGGAACGACTGGACAACAACGCACACAACAGCAAGGAACTCTTCAACATCGTTAAAGAGCTCTCCAACCCCAACGCCGGAAACAACAACATCACCCCATCTCAAGACCTCTGCAACTCCCTCGCCTCCTACTTCCACAACAAGATCGCTGACATTCACAACAGCTTCAGCACACAACCAACGCTCCCCACGACCGCACCTACGCTCCCCACCACCACCCTACGCGCCTGGACCCCGATCAGCACCGAAGACACCATCCGCACGATGAACACCATCCACTCTGGATCTCCAACCGACCCCTGCCCCCACCACGTCTTCAACAAGGCCGACGCTGTCATCGCACCCCACCTGCGGGACATCATCAACACCTCCTTCGACACCGTTACCTTCCCTGAGAGCTGGAAGCACGCCGAACTCAGCGCTCTACTCAAGAAACCGTCAGCGGACCCCACCGAACTCAAAAACTACCGCCCCATCTCGCTCCTCCCGTTTCCGGCCAAAGTCATCGAGAAGAACGTCAACAAGCAGCTGGCCGCCTTCCTCGAAACGAATGGATCCCTCGACCTCTCGCAGTCTGGCTTCCGGGCCAACCACAGCACCGAGACCGCCCTCATCGCTGCCACCGATGACATCCGAGCCCTGCTCGACAACGGAGAAACAGCGGCCCTCATCCTCCTGGACCTCTCCGCGGCATTCAACACTGTCTGCCTCCGCACCCTAGTGCAGCGCCTCAGCAACGTCGGAATCCAGGAGAAGGCACTGGAGTGGATCCTCTCCTTCCTCGCCGGAAGGACACAGAGAGTCCGCCTTCCACCGTTCAGATCAGAAGCCACCGAAGTCATCTGCTGCGTCCCTCAGGGCTCCTCGCTCAGCCCCACCCTCTTCAATGTCTACATGAGCCCCCTTGCGGCCATCGCACGCCAACACAACCTCAACATCATCTCCTACGCCGACGACACTCAGCTGATCCTCTCCCTCACCAACGACCCCGCCACCGCCAGAGCCAACCTACACGAAGGGATGAAAGACGTAGCCGAGTGGATGACGACCAGCCGCCTGAAACTGAACACAGACAAGACAGAAGTTCTCATCCTGGGCTCCTCTCCCTCCGCCTGGGACGACTCCTGGTGGCCCCCCGCCCTGGGCAGCGCACCCAAACCGACAGACCACGTACGCAACCTGGGCTTCATCTTGGATTCCTCCCTCTCCATGACCAGACAAGTCAACGCCGTCTCCTCGTCCTGCTTCAATATCCTGCGCATGCTACGCAAGATCTTCCGGTGGATCCCCACCGAGACCAGGAAGACAGTCACCCAGGCCCTCGTCACCAGCCGACTGGACTACGGCAACGCCCTCTACGCCGGAACCACCGCCAAGCTCCAGAAGAGACTCCAGCGGATCCAGAACGCCTCAGCAAGACTCATCCTCGCCATCCCCCGACACAGCCACATCTCCGGACACCTGAGAGACCTGCACTGGCTCCCGGTCAACAAGAGAATCACCTTCCATCTCCTCACCCACACTCACAAAGCCCTACACAACCAAGGCCCAAGATACCTCAACAGCCGCCTCAACTTCTACACTCCCACCCGCCAGCTTCGATCGACCAGCCACGCCCTCGCCGCCGTCCCCCGCATCCGAAGAGCCACAACAGGAGGAAGGTCCTTCTCCTACCTGGCCGCCAAGACTTGGAACTCCCTCCCGACCCACCTCCGCCAGACCCAAGACCACCTCACCTTCAGGAAGCAGCTCAAGACCTGGCTGTTCGAGCAGTAGCGGACCCCCCTCCCCAGCGCCTTGAGACCCTCCGGGTGAGTAGTGCGCTATATAAATGCTTTGATTGATTGATTGAAGTGGGGCTTGAGGCGGTTCACGTGGAGGACACTCAAATGGTTCTTTTGGAGCCCGCCAATCCACCATGTAGGTGACATCACTTTTGCGCTTCTCCACCTCAAATGGTCCAGTCCACTTGTCCTGCAAGGCACAAGGTTCCACTTGGGCCATGACCCATACTTTTTGGCCAGGCTGAAATTCAACCAGAGTGGCATTCTGGTCATACCACTTCCTCATTTCTTCCTTGCTTACTTTTAGGTTTGCCGGAGCGAGTTTCCTGAAGTGGGCAGTTTGGTTTCGGAAGGCCAGCATGTAACTAAACACATCCTGGGGAGTTTTCCTGGGAGCTACCTCCCAGCCTTCCTTCACCAAATTCAGAGGTCCTCTCACAGGGTTACAATACAGAAGCTCAAAGGGACGGAACCCAAGAGACGTCTGTGGTACCTCCCTGTATGCAAAGAGAAGGCACGGCAAGAGGACGTCCCTCTTACGCCTCATGGGTTCTGTTGAACCCCTAATCATGCTCTTCGAAGTCTGGTTGAATCTCTCCACCAGACCGTTACCTTGTGGGTGGTGAGGGGTGGTGAACTTGTAGCTTACACCACACTCCTTCCACAGGGATGTCATACTTCGATATGAAATTGGTTCCCCTGTCAGAAATCGACTCTCTGGGGAACCACACTCGGGAAAAGATCCCCATTAACGCCCGGCCCACCACTGGCACATCATTGTCCTGAGAGGAATTGCTTCCGGGTACCGGGTGGCATGGTCCATCAAGACCAGGATGTACCTGTTGCCCATGGCTATCTTTGGATCCAGTGGCCCCACAATGTCCATCCTTACCCTTTCAAAGGGTGTTCCAACCACTGGAAAAGGTTGGAGAGGACCTTTGACCTTCCTCCCACTCTTACCACTTGCCTGGCAAGTTTGGCAAGACCTGCAATGTCCATATGACTGCCTTCGCATTTGGGGCCAGAAGAAGTGGGTAACAAGCCTGTCAAAAGTCTTGTCCTGCCCCAAATGTCCTGCCAAAAGGCACGTCATGAGCCAGACCCAGTAGGGAGGTCCTGAAGCGCTGGGGTACCACCAGCAAACAGGCTGACCCAGACTCAGCAACCTTAGGCTCACTGTACAGGAGATCATTCTCCCAGTAGTTCCAATGTGATCCTGACTGATCACCAGCTGCCTGGTCTGCAGCCTGCCGCCGCAGACCCTCCAGAGAAGGGCGCTCCTCCTGCTCCTTGCAGAATTCCTCCCTGGTGGGACCCCCTTCCTGCTGCCAATGGGTCAGCTCAGAGATGTCCCCAAGTTCAGCTACCTGCTCCCCCTGTAGGCACCAGGGTGTCCGCCTCAAGGTCCGCCTCTTCCCGGTCCGTGGGAACTTCAGGGGCTGGTTTCCCACACCACCTGCCCTTTCTCTTGGCAGGGACTTGGGCCACTGTTTCAGGCTCCAAGTCCTCTTGATCACCCTCTCTGGCCGCCATTGACCAAGTGGACACGCATGCCCACTCTGGCAACCCAAGCATCTCCAAGTCAGACCTGAGCTCAACATCCTTCCATAAGGACTGCTACAGGTCGTTACCTAGCAGACAATCTACAGGCTTGGAAGGGCTCATAACCACCCTCAAGGGGCCTGAGACCACTCGAAGGGAACCTGCGCCACCAGACGCTGGTGCTCTGAGTTGTCCACCGCAATTACTTGGTGGAATGCCCCTGGGACTACCTGCTTCTCAGAGACCAGGTGACACTGGACTGAGGTCACACTGGCCCAGTATCTCTGAGAGCCTCTACCCTTTTCCATTGATGGTCACCCAGGTGCTGTATTTCTTTGTGTTATGGGGCACTGGGTTTCCTGGCATCATCTCACTGTCCCCAAGTGAGACGAGGATCATTTCTGCGGGGTCCCCACCCTTTTGTGGGTAGTCCTCCTCCCCAAGCACTACACTAGCCAACACCTTGGACTGCCCATCGGTGGGTGGCTGGGGCCCCTTAGGGCACTTGGGGTCCCCTTTCATATGACCCACCTGGTCACATGCAAAATACTTGCGGGGGGCCGGTCTCAACAGGCTTTCCTGATGAGACCCCTTGTTTACTATCTCCTGGAGGATGGGAATCTTTACCCTGGGTGTTAGTTTGGGGCCCTTTAGAGAACTCTTGTGCTTTACCCTTGTACCCCCACTTTTCTGCTGGGGACCCTGCCCACCTTTGGCTGAGTCTCCCCCATACGCTTTCTTGTGGACCCTGGTACTCACCCAGCAGTCCGCCTCCATAGCAAGCTTCCTGGGGTCAGTCAGCTTACTATCAACTAGGTGCTGGCGCAGATCTGTAAAAACCTAGACTAGACAAGTGCTCCCATACAATCAAATTGTAGAGCCTCTGAAAATCTGTCACATTACTGCACTTCAGCCAGTGACCTGCAAAACATATCTAAACATCCCAACCAAGTGTTGTCATCAGACGTCTTACTGGACCTGAACCGATCCCTGTATTTTTCCGGAGTGAGACCATATCTAGTGTGCAGGGCCTCCTTCATGTCTGGATAGGTGAGGTAATACCCCTTACCCAAAGCTACTAAAGTATCCCTTGCTTCTTCTGGAAACAGAGGCCACAATCCTGCTCCCCAATTCTCAAGGACCCCATTCATGTGTATCGCTGCCTCGTAACCCTGAACCACCTTTGTATGTCATCCCCCTTCTTGAATTCTTTGCCTACATTTTTAGGGATGTGCACAATCCTGTCTGCCTGTCTGGACGGGTTGCTGCCACCATCTGAGCTGGCTCTACTCCTCTCATCCAGCTCCTTTATCCTGAACTCATGCTCTAACATCATCCTTTTCTCCTCCATGGCTAACTTAAGCTTCTCCAGTTCTACTGCAACTCTCATTGCTTCCCGCTTGTCCTCCAGCTCTCCTGGGGACAGGCCACTGCTGCCTGGCCTGGAGGGTTTCCCCCCCTCCCAAAAGCACATCCACCCTAGGAAAAGGCTCCTCCGCCTCTCCACTGAGATCACCAGACTGCTCGCTAGCATGTCTGGCTGCAACCCAGGCCCTCAGCGCCTTTTGTAGCTTCTCCTTCCTCGTGAGGCCTCGGACTTGGACTTCTAGGTTTTTGCAAATTGATTTCAATACCCTAACATTGTAGGATTCCGACCTATCCTCCTCAAAGGCAGTTTCCAGGGATGCAACAGATGATGCTCTTGAGTCAGGCATGAAGAAGTAGCAAGTTCAAACTGGCAAAATCAAAAATAGGCCCAAAGAAAAAGAACCCAGTATGTGGCACATAATGGTCTGCGATATGGTAGTAGTGCACACCAATCACTGTAACTCAAGTGTAAACGCAAGTCCTATCCGCTGACAACCAATGTTAGAAATGGGATTTTTGGTAGGCTAGGGCATGTGCCAAACCCAGGCAGAAACTACCACTCTAGTCATGATAAGGGAGTTACACCTAAAATAACCCCTGCTCACCCCCTTGGCAGCTTGGCACAAGCAGTCAGGCTTATCTTAGAGGCAGTGTGTAAAGCATTTGCACATAACCAAAAGTAACAGTGTAAGCACTACAAAAGGACACCACACCAGTTTAGAAAAATATCCAATATTTTTTATATACTTAAGACAAGACCAAAAACGATAAAAATCCACAATACAGTACTTAAAAATCTTCGGTTATCAAAATATGCTTGAAAACCAATTCCTTGATGTCGATAGCTCCGCCCGGGGCTATCACAGCGTCGTGAGCAAACAAATGCAAACAGTTCTGGCTGACTGCTGTGTCGCGAGCCAGTTACGGTGTCGGAAAGACCCGCAAACAGTACCTTTTAGAAATGTAGGGTGTCAGCGACCTCTCGTTGAGCTTCCGAAAGCAGGGCGTCCACAGGCGTCAGTGCAGGAGTCGTCGGGGCCCTCGAAGTCACAAGCGTTGCTGATCAATCTCCTCTCTGTTGGAGTCAGGAGCGCTGGCGTCGGCAGGTGTCGGGTACTGCGGTGCGAAGTGTAGTGGTGAGGTGCCCTCAGGTCGCAGTGCGAGCAGCGACTCAGTGGCGGCGTCAGATGGCGTCATTGGTGTGACCAGGGTCGCGTGCGAGGTGAAGGCGGTGCTCGTCGCGGTGCTGGCAGGTCACGGTGCATGTAACAGTGTCGTCATGGCTGAAGCGCTGTCGCCGGCTGACGAACTGGAGTCGATGGCGCCGACGTCGGTAGGCCAAGGCTGCGGTGTGGGATGAGGGCGATGCGTTGTGTAACTTTACGAGCGGTGCCCTCGAACCAAGGTGCAAGCAGCGGCGTAGAGCGGCATCGTCAGGTATACCAAGGTGTCGTCGTGAAGCGAGGCGGTGTGGAGTGCAGTGCCCACAAGTCGCGGTGAGAGCAGCGGCTCGGTGGCGGCATCAGCAGGCGGCGTCGGGAAGACCAGGGTCGCTGTGCAGCATTGCGGAGGTGCACCCTGCGGTGCCTTCAGGTCACGGAGTTGGGAGCAGCATCGTAGATGTCGTTGGGTTGCTTTTCTTCTGTTGCAGCACAAAACACACAGTCCCCAGTGCTGAGGGCAGAAGAGCTTGAAGTCTTTGCTGTTCCTGAGACTTCTTAAACAGGGGGCAAGCTCTACCTCAAGCCCTTGGAGAAACTCACAAAGTAGATTGCAGAAAGTTCAGTCCAGTCCTTTCACTGCCAAAGACAGAAGCAGCCACTGCAAGCCAACACAGCAAAGCACACAGTATAGTGGTAGTTTCTCCTCACAGCTTCTCCGGCTCTTCTTGGTCTGGGCCCCAATATTTATATCCCAAAATCCTTTGATCTCTTAGGCGGAGAGTGTCTGTGCCCAGCCAGAACCAGTTCTGCCTTCTCTGGTGTGACTTCCTGGCAGGAGGTGGCGATGGCATGGTCAGAAGCAGACCAGGCCCTTTGAGGTGCAAGGAAATCTCCTATCCTACCCCCATTGCAGCCCTTTCCTGACCCACCTAGACTATCTGGAACCACTCCTGCTCCCCAGCCTTTCTGTCATCCAAAACCCAGACAGGCAATCCACATTCCAGAAGAGGCACACGGGATGACTGAGCAAGTAAATACCTACTTTTTAAAAGTGGTATTTTCAAACACAGAATGTAAAAATCACCTGCACTAAAAGATGCATCTTTAGATTCTGAGTTCAGGCATACTAAACTTTATTTCCCTACCCAATTCCCAGGGCCAGTTATGTTTATAAGATGTTATAAACAAACTCCCCATTCTGTCCTATAGGAAACAGGTAGCCTTGCCATCGCGAAAAACGAAATTGGCCGTAATTCACTATCAGGACAAGCCACACACACACCAGGGCATGTCCTACCTTTCACATACACTGCACCCTGCCCACAGGGGTACCTTGGGCCTACCTTAGGGGTGGCTGGCATGTAAGAAAAGGGAAGGTGAGGGACTGGCAAGTGTGTGTACTGGCCAAGTTGACATGGCAGTTACAAACCGCGCGCAGACCCCGCAATGGCGGGTCTGAGGTACCTTTTCCGGGCTACTCACGTGGGTGGCACAGTCAGTGCTGCAAGCCCACTAGTAGTATTTGATTTACAGGCCCTGCCACACTCAGTGCAATTTTCTAGGGACTAACAAGTAAATCAACTATCCAATCATGGAAACACCAATCCATAACACAATTTACCACAGGAGCACTTGCACTTTACCACGATCATCAGTGATAAAAGTGCGCATAAACACTACGCCAGCAAAAACAGAGTCAAATCCGGGAGGTCAGAAAGCAAAAGCTATCGGGAAACACGCGAAAAGATGCTAAGTGGTAAATTGCAACAGTTTTGCGACCGCGATTGCGGTCACAAAACAGTCATACATAGGGCTCAAATCGCTATTAGGAAGGAACGCCCTTGAAACGCCCCTTCCTAATAGCGAGTCGCAAATCCTAATTAGCGAGTCGCAAATAAATTGTGACGCGCTAATTAGGGTTAGTACATGGCCCTTAGTTATTTTTGCATTTGCCAACAGTTCGCAAACCCGTTAGCGCATGCAAATAAACATCGTACATCTGGCCCCTAGTTAGGGTGGTGGAGGTTCAAAATGGTAAAATGTAATGTGTGTGGGGCTGCTAAAATCTTCATACCGGAGCAGCTTCTGGGTGCATTTTTCTTACCGGTGATGTGATCCAGTGAGCTGTCACTCGTGAAAGTGCTAAAAGTATATGAAGAAGTGAAATTTATATTAAATGTGTTGCAATATGAGTTGCTCTCGGAAACATAAGATGCACGAAAGACTGGGCAGAGTGCATTCAACAAAGCTCTTCTTCTGTCCAACCCTCCTTAGAATGCCACATTTCACATCTAACCCAATTTTAGTCTTCTGCTCACCTTTGCTCTCTCCATCTACCTTCTACCGCCCTCTTCATATCCATCTTGTCCCATTCCCCATAACTAAACCTTATTCTGACTCCTGTAAGTCCATTCATCATACCCCCCCACCTCTTCCAAATCCTGTGAAATTTCCACTGTGCATGTTTAAGCTAGACATTGATCCAAAAGGCACTTTCTCTCCTCTGTCTGACCCTCCTGCTGGATCCTCCTGCATCTCTCTCATTTCTAGAAATGTCTTCTCTTTAAAATTCCTGAATGCAAGCTCAAGAAACAAGAATCACCTGAGCAGACTGTTGCGACCTTCTATTCATCATGGAAACCTAGCTAACACATGACACCCCTGCTACACTAAATATTCCTAGGTTGGAAAATAGGTACAACTCCTACAACTAAGAGGATTGTATGAGGTCGCCCCATCGTTCAAAAAACTTCACTCCTGACCTCATCTAGCCATTGTTGTACTGACCCAGAATATGAATCAATACTCAAACAATGCCATCCCTCTCCAACCTTCATATCCACATTACTAATGACATAAGACCTAGACCACACCAGCCCATCATTCTCTGAGTCCTTCATGAACCACACCAGCCGATCATTCTCTGAACCCCTTTAGACCACACCAGCCCATCATTCTCTGGGCCCTTCTTGGACCACACCAGCCCATCATTCTCTGAACCCCTTAGGAACACACTAGCCCATCATTCTCTGAGCCCTTCTTGGACCACACCAGCTCATCATTCTCTGGCCCCATCTTTGGACCACACCAGCCCATCATTCTCTGAACCCTTCTTGACTACACCAGGCCATCATTATCTGGGCTCTTCTCAGACTACACCAGCCCATCATTCTCCGAGCCCTTCTTGGACCACACCAGACCATCATTCTCTGAACCCTTTGTGGACCACACCAGCCCATCATTCTCTGGACCCTTCTTGGATCACACCAGCCCATCATTCTCTGAACCCTTCTTGGACCACACCAGCCCATCATTCTCTGAACCCTTCTTGGACCACACCAGGCCATCATTATCTGAACCCTTCTTGGACCACACTAACCCATTTTTCTCTAAGCCTTTCCCGGACCTTGTTTTGGGGTTCACCTTAAACATCCCAATCTCTTTAAGGCAAGAGACATCAATGCCTGGTTGAGCAAGCATGAGCTATAGCCATCTAAATTCATCCAATCTACTATGGAGTCAATTAAGTTTCATTAACTGTTTGCTGGTCCGACACATACGTTTCATAATGAGATACCAGGGCTGAATTTCCACATAGCTAGGCTTCTCCCGAAAGGTTCATGTGACCATTGCCTTAGTACTTTCTCCCCTCTGCTAAACCAATGGATTAAATCCTGGAGCCCGACTCTTCCTACTTTGCATGCTATAGAGAATGCAGCATGCAGCTTCCAGACGGCTTCTCAGATCACCCGTTCAAACTAATTAAAACAGGGCTTAGAACCCTAGACTGTCTGCTGGTGCCTAGATGCATCAGCTTTGAAGCACATATAGTGCACATGGACCCTTCTTATACTGCTGCAACAAAAAACACACCACCGTAGGCTTGGGAGGCCTTCCTCAGACCTATTCTCTGTTCAAAAGGTCAGCGACACCTTCTCCGTTTAGAGGTTTAAGATCTGCAGCACTATTCCTGCAAAAATAGGAACACACAGTCACCTAGATGTTTGGAGAGCAAAAAAACACTGGCTCTTCCCAGCCACATATGCATGATACAGATGAAGAAACAAAAACACAATGGTTGGCATGTGCCATAGTGTCCAGTCACCCTATCTTCAGAATTCCATGCCCATGTGAAATAAGTTTGCCGCATCATGTTTGAAGCAGGTGTCTGAGACTCACCCAACATCACACATACAGGCCACACTACACCTAAACCCTATCAACCATGTACTTCAATAGGGTCCCCAAGTCATGGATTAAAATCGGAAAGCTTTGCAGCCTCATATGCTATATGAAGTCTACAACAAAAATTACAGCTTTCATACAACACATATTTGCAGTTGAATACCACCACTGATTAACTCAACTCTATGCCCTGTAAAGCTTTATATGCCAGGGCATGATTAAACCAGACATGTCAAGACTTACTGCTGTGAGGCACTCTTCCTAAATTATGAGTATTTTTTCACTTCATTGTATGATGTTTCTACTGTCTCCATTCTTTTCAGAGTAGGTCAATTTAGAACAAGATGGTCTCTGATATTAGACTCCTGCCACATGTTCCCCTTGGCCTTTTCCAATCTCTAACAGTCTGTAAATGGAGGACAGGATGTGGCTGTACCCTTGTTCACTGTGGTAGAGTGGACAAGCCTATTCTCAGCAACATGAAGCACTAACACAATGTTACAATTGAGGACAACATCACAGTCATCCCCATGCAGAGGTTGCAACCCATTCACAGCCAAATGAACCACTGATGCCATCCAAGGAGAGAGACCCAATCTCGGATATCGAAAGGACTGAGGCCTATTTGCAGCAATCCTATACACGACTATGGAAGGACTAAGACTAGCCGTACACCCACAAGCCGGGTCCCAGAAGCACCCTTTCAGTGTGCTCACCGGACTCCCAGCCAATCCTCCAGCACTCAGGCAATCGAGAAGGAACCCCGTTTCCTCATTCCTGAAGAATCTTATCTGCCTGCTAACACCGCAAATAAGTGAAGATCTTTCTCCAATTTACTCTGGTTAAGCAAAGTATCATACTATGGCGTGATAAGGAGTATGTGGGACGGATACAAGTAGGCTGTGTTCCCACACCCACATTTACTGGCTGATGGAACACCAGGCCCAATTTTACCAGTTGGATATTCCAACAGGTAAAATTGTTTGGATGGGAAGGTCCGAATTGCAACCCAACCAATTTTCCAGCTCCCGTCCAAACCTCAGCAATGGCATGGGGGACATGAAATGCCCACCATGCCAGGCCATAGTGTCCCCTTCCACTCCCCACCCTTGCCAACCCACCCTCCCAACCTTTCCCTAGATTTAACATCCGTTTTGAGCAAACGTCAATAATTCCCACCACCTGGAATTTTATCATGAATTTGCATTACTTGTATCTAGACCTTAGGGGTCTCTAACCTCATTAACTAAATACAATAAGAACCACCTACTCATTCAGGTTTTCACTCGTTGTTCACCACACCAGAAGTGCTAACTATGTATTTTGGATGAAGGTATCCTTGCTTACCGGTGTTGCTTGACTTCTTGGGGACATGTGACCCTGTCAATGATCACAGACTTACTACCAGCCTCAAGTAAAGGCTGCACTCCCATCAAGGTCTAACAAACTTTTTAGGTCCAGCCTGTGACGGAGCATGCACTCTCACTAGCAAAGATATTGTTTATAATAAAGAGTTTGGAGCCTGCCCATTGCTTACCATTTGTTGGCTTCAGTGTCATTCTTCTTTGCTGACTCCTAATTAGCCAGCAGAGGCGTAGGCCAAATGGAGGTCTATGGAGTCTTCCACCTTGTTGTTTGCTGCTGGTCCTAGTGAAGGGGATGCCTGAACCTGATTCTCCTCCAACATATGAGTGGCTGTTTGACCAGGCAGCAGGTGGTGTGCGTACACGAGACAACATTGAGGACATTGAGATAGGGGCTAGGTGGTATTTCGATCCCTTCTGACAATATTACCTGCTGTAGATTAGCATTGGCATTAATGCCCTGAGGTGCCATATGCTGGTTTTACTACTTATGATTTCAACTCTACTGAAGGGCAGCAGCTTCATGCCAACCAGAAATATTATCATTCACCCTTTTATGGATAACGGTGATTGGACGGTTACCTACAGTAACTCCTTTAAACTAAACCCAAATCTTCCAGGCAATTCACATCAGTACATCCCAAGCCATGTTGCCCAACAGTCCATGTCCACACACACACTGGGTTACATACTTAAGGCACTCCTGCATTGCTTATGAAGTCTGAAAATACCACACATCACATCTGAATTTAGCCACATAGCAATGGATGACTTCTCTCTCACTGGGCCATCCATCTAGGCATCACACACACTATCTATAAGAGACCTTTGATATACTCTGCATTCTGCCTTCCCCACACAGCTTCACCCAATAGTTTATCTGTCATATGTCCATACACCATTACCTCCAAAAATGCAAAAAAAAATGCCATTCCCTTAAATGGGAATCCCAACTTTCTCACAAGTATAAAATATGGAATCGCTGCAAGCCTGCGCACGCGTCAGAGTAACAAGGTAGAGTGAGTTCTCATCCTTTCAAAGTTCTATAATACCACAAACAATCTATGTTAAAATAAAGACAAAGTGAACAATCTTGTGTGTTGTGTTCTTCTTTTACTGTCGATCGTTGGCTGGGCAATCGATCAACAGTAAAAGAAGAACACAACACACAAGATTGTTCACTTTGTCTTTATTTTAACAGACTGTTTGTGGTATTATAGAATTTTGCAAGAAGGAGTATTTACTCTACCTTGTTACTCTGATGTGTGCGCAGGCTTGCAGCAATCCCGCTGGACCTTGGTCCAAATTCGGTGCGTTCTGGGTGTTTCCCCCTCCTGTCAGCACCTTCTCACACACCTGAACTACTATCAATACAGGTAGACCTGTTGCAGGCGCCCGCGACAGACCACATCTGACCAAAACCCTGCCCGTTGCTCATATAAAATATGGAACTTCCAAAATTAACCTACGATTCTTCACCCAAGTCCCAGCACCCTGGAGAGCCTCACAATGTACAAGCAGCAATCAGAAGAAAATATCGGAAGGTTTCGAGTTCTACATAATATCTAAGCTAGAAGTAAAAAGTATACAAAAATCACAAAAAACAATGGAAGTTATAGTAGAAGTTAACAATCTCAGAAATTTCCAAGACTCTTCTCCCAACTTTGAAAAGTAGAAGATAAATAAAGCTACAAGCAACTAAAAAATCCATCTGAAGTAAGACTCGACCCAGACATCCAGCAAATAAACCATGTCTATAAATTATATCTCAGTCAAATCAAATGAAAATGTATTCGGATGTCAATAAACAACCATAAAAGCACAAAATATTACAATTTACAAGGGAAAAACGAAGAAATATCCAACATCTTTTTAAAATATCAAATTACGTGCAAGTTCAATATAGTATTATACTTTTCTATCAGTCTTTCCCCCTGTCGGTCGTTTGTTTTTTAAAATATGTAGCTCGTCAATAAAATTCCAGGGAAGGAAAAAAGTATGAAAGTGCTAGTGCGAGCATGTTAAGATAACAAGCAAATTGATTTGATTAATGCCAGATAAAAGAGTGCAGTACCAAAAAAAAAATATTGTACAATCACTATAAGAATATTCGGGTTGCCAGAAATATTATGATAGTAAAGATAGCTAGACTAACTACAAATTCTGCCTGTGTCTAACAGCTAATTTCAAGAATATGGCGATCGGTTTGGCAAATAGTTCAGCATCCAAAAATCGGAGAGCAAGAAAGGCAGAACGACACCTGCGCAAGCCCCAGATTTTTAAGATCGGGATGAGCCACTGTTTCCTTAATTCCTGAAAGAATTTGCAAAACAATATTGTATGTATCGTGGATTGAGGAGAACTCGTATCACAAGGGCAGAGTTGTAAAGGTTTTCCCCAAGTGTTAGGTTTGGGAAAAGTGACCAAATGATGGAAAATATTTAGTCTGAATTTTGTTAAGAGTAATCTCTCATAGTCCGTGATGGTAAAGGTTAAATAGGGCTGGATTGCCAAAGTCGTTTGAACCAGTAATGAGTATTGCACAGTAGGTTTATGAAGCTCACTGGTCAGCCTCAGAGATTCTAAGTGGGCGAGACATAGTTTTTTAAATTGTTTCCTCGATATTTCGGCTATTAGGGTGGGAGAATGAAAATACTGTGGCATACCCAAGTCGCCGAAGAATCTCTTTATGTAAGAGATCCATTCGATCTTATGTGCACTGTCTAAGGCAATACAGTCCTCGATAAACCCTTGGGAGAAAGTAGTGGCATTAGATGACCATATGCGGTGCCATAATAATAGGGGTTGAATCCTGATCAGATCTGTTAAGTATGGCAGACCTAGTTCTAGATGGCAGACATAGGTCGAGGTGGTCCGCGGGACTGCCAAAAGAAATCTTAGGAAACTGTTTTCCACCCTTTGAACCTCGTCAACCTTGGCATAGCCCCAGACACCAGCCCCGTATATAACACTGCCAATGCATTTTGCCCTATAGATCTCCAAGAGTTCAATCGTGGGTCGTCTGCCTAATTTGTTGGCAAAGTCGACCAAGGCGGCTGTTGTTCTTGCGAAGGTGAGTTTTCTAGACTCAATAGCACTTTTCCAAGAACATTTATTATCGAATACAATGCCCAAATATGGATACGTGATGGTGCTCTCCAATTTATGGTTATCTACAAAAAGGTCTTTCTGTTCCTGTTCCTTGACCCGACAGACATTACAAATGTTTTTTTAATGTTAATCTTCAGGTCAAGGTTAGCCATGAAGGTATGATATTTCGCGAGAGCACGCTGTAATTCGATTGGGGTACGTGCTAGCATTACAGCGTCATCCGCATAGAGTAGAGCCGGTATAGGGCGGTTGTTTATAGTGGGGAGGTCCTGTGCCCCTAACAGCATGGCTTTTTCCAAGCCATTAGTATATAGGTTAAATAGAAATGGGGCCAGGACACAACCCTGCCTTACGCCGCGCTCCACTCTAAACGACTGTCACCTCGCCCCCTAAACCATATGTCACACGGACTGTAGCGTCTGAGTATAATTCACGCAAGAAAATTATTAGTGGCTCCTCTATTCCCATATTCTCTAGGATAATCCACAACTTGGAATGGTTGACGCAGTCAAATGCTGCGAAGAGGTCCACATATGCTAAATAGAGGCCCCCCCCTTTGGCATTAACATATTTACCTATTAGTAGGGATAGGTTAAGGGCTTGCTCTGTAGTACCCAGGCCCTCACGAAACCTGAATTGTAGATCAGAGAGAGCTTTATTGTCCGATGCCCAATGTTGTAGCCGCTCTAAAATAACACTACCAGCCACCTTCCCAAGCGAATCTAGGAGGGAGATAGGTCGATAGCAGGATGGCAAATGACGGTCCCCTTTTTTAAAAATAGGGACGAGAATTGATTGGGACCAAGAGTCAATCGGTCCCAATGCACAAGATGCTCGAAGGACCCTAGTTAGAATTGGAAGCCATAGGTCCATAATGAAGTTAAAAAAATCAATTGGAACCCCATCAGGGCCCGGGGCTTTACCGTTTTTGCTAGCCTTTAGGGCGTGCTCCACCTCCTCGTACGAGATATCGATTGGCAAGGGGAAAGCTGCTGTTTTTAACCTGGAAGGAGTTGGAGGTACAGCGGATGGAGAGAGGCTGAATATCCGCTCAAAATAGTCAAGCCATGTTTGTTCGTCAATCGCCACCTCAACGCTGGGTTTGAGCGTTGTCTCAGTTAGAAAAGGAGACTTCACAACCTTCCAGAAGGCGGCACTGTCCCTAAGTAAGCATGTTTCGTGCAATTGGTCCCAGAGATCTTTTTTCAAATTATTCTTCCTACGTTTTAGGGCCTGTTTGTAATTAATTCTTGAAGCTGCAATCTCCGTTCTATTTCTGACCTTATTATGAAGAACTGCTTTCAAATTCTGATAGGCTTTTGTGCAGGAGGAATCAAACCATCCCCTAGATTTAGGTTATCATTCTTAAGATTTACGAGTAGAGATTCCTTTATTGCTACTAGCAGTAATGCAAAGTTTTCCAGAATTCCCTCATTAGAAGTGGCTGGGTCAAGGCAGTTGGTAATCACTGAGCCCATTTTTGCAACCAGGGATACTGTGATTCCCATCGGGTCTACTTTTTGCCACCTTAATGAGTATCCGTTTAGTCTGTCTAATGTTAGATTATTTTGGCTTAGGGTCGCCATGATGTTAAACCTCTCATATTTCATGGAGGTTTTTAAAGTAAGGCTAATTGGATAATGATCGCTAATAGCGATGTCATAGGTTTTACAAGTGGTTAGATCTTTACCCGCAGCCGTAGAGAGAAAAATAAAATCAATTGTGGTTGGCCTGCCCCTTCCGTTAAAGGTTGGTAGAACGGGTATGGGAGGGTTCACCATATCGTTGACAAGGTCCAATCCACACAGAATCTCGTTCAGGGAGTGTCCGAGTGGAGTGTGAGAAAAGTGGGTTATCGGATCGCCATTATCATCCACTATTCCGCAAACTGTGTTTCCACTCTGTGTACATAAATTTTGGTTGAAATTCCTGCCCCAGATTAAAACTAACTCCTTATGAGTCTTTGTAAATAGTTCTTCAAGGCAGGAGTGTATTTCCCTAGTTACCTTCATTAGGCCATCCGCAGGGAGATTGTTATAAAAATTCACAATTACTAAGGCTTTGCTGTTATTCAAATAAAGAATAAGAATTTGAAAATTTGAGTCCAACTTGATAGGGGCTATTGACGTTAATCGGAGTGTGTTAGATACAAAATTGGTCAAACTGCCCTTTGCCCTACCAGAGGAAGAAGGAAATGCTGGTGAAAAATAGGTTTTAAAACCCTCAAGATGTATTTCAGAAGGAGCCCATGTTTCCTGGAGGCACAAAATGCCAAAGCCGCGTATGAAAGCAAGCCAAATGTGATGGGTCATCCTTTTGAGTCACAGTTTTTAAGTTCGTTCCCAAAAAAAACTCATGGTTGGAAATCTGGGTAATAGGTGAAGGAAGATCTTCAATCTCGTCAGCACTCTGAGACAGACAATCCGACGATACGCCAGAAATAGATGGAATACTCCTAGACTTTGCTATCAAGCCCTCCGGCTGGAGTCAATCCACTCTCTCCAGTTCGGAAAGCTGGTCAAAATAATTAGAGGTCGGGATATTATATCGTGGTCTGATCCCTTCTATCCAATCCAAATTTAATAAGTCCCATGATTGAGTAGGAGGCAAGGGGAGAGGAAATTGGGGGTAGAAGAAAGTCAAGTCCCTAGCTTGAATATCCGTATTACCACAGTAAGGGGAAAAGTTGCGAATGTGATGAATCACTCGCCTGTCTCTAAAATTTATGACAATGCAGTCCCCTATCATGTCCTTTCTTCTACAGCCCAGCCAACTTAGTCTTCTTGCAAACAATATTTCCCCGGATATATTAGGTGGCAACGGCCTGTTCTTATTAAGCCAATGAGCAGCTTTATTTCTTAAATCGGGGAAAGTTTCTGATTTTCCTTGTGGTAACTCTGGAACGCCAACTAAAACTATTGTGTACGGTAATGATTGTGGGGGTAAGTTAATATGTGGAAGTGGCTTCTTCGAAGTGGCTGACACACGGCAATCCCTGGGAACACCAGGGATATTAGTCGTTCGTCCTGCAGATTCAATATCCTTACGTGAGATTCCCACCCCTTTTTCCATAGATTCAATCGCCCCCAAGGCCGCCAAGGGACGATTAACGGTAAATTCAGTGTTCGTCAATGTAAGAGATGCTGAAGGCCTAGGGGCAGATGATAACTGTCTATTATTATCAGAACCAATTATTTGGGGCCTTAAACTTGATTGTGTGGGAATAATCTTTGGATGTGTGTTATCCACCGATTGGCCTGTACTGATAGAAGTAGTTTTCATTGTTCTTTCCATATTATCTCTTTTTTCTCCTATACGTTTTACCCTTTCCAGAAGTGGAGCCATTAAGGATTTCATGAGATGCTCAATTTTTTCGAAAAAGACCTCACTAGATGGAAAAAAAGGTAATGGGGTGGCTAGTTGTTCTACTGATGTGACATGGGAACCGTTATCATGGGATAGTATAGGTACGGGCTTAGGTAAGTTATTGTCGACTTTACTCCCTTTCGTAGCAATAGGGTTAGGAGCGGCTTTCTTGCGTTTATTACCGCCAGAAGTACATTTAGGTATTTTTGCAATTTTTACATTTTTTACGTTATGCCCATCCCTATTGGGTTGTTTTGAACTACACCTAGCCTTCTGCCCTCTGGTTGTTACCCTCGGAGTATGGATAGTTGGACTTATCAGCAAGGGAGAGACCAAAATTGGGGTTGTAGGTATCTCACGAGTAAAGATTGTGGAAAGATTCCCTAGCGGAGCAAAGGAATCAGGGGCAGGATCGTTAGAAAAAGGAGTGGGGGTCAGTGATAACCTGGTTGGAACAGGCATAGAATCTGAGGATTCGTTGCCCAGGATAGGGACAGCGTCCTGTATTGTAGAAGTAGGATGGGATCCTGGTAAGGCCACAAAAGATGGGGCCAAAAGCGAATCCTGCGAGTTAATAGTAAGAAACGAGGTATTGGACGCGTGCGGGGGAGGGAAGGTGCCGGCAGGAAGGGAAAGGCGGCGTTCTGTGTTTTCGATGGCGTTAACCACCACCCCTGTAGGCTAGGTAGTGGTTGGTTTGAGGCATCTTTTTGTTTAGGGGCATGTGGGGGGTAATGAGGGGTTTATCCTGCTCATTTTTTCCAGCTACAGGAGCACAAAACACAAATAAACAAAGAACGGCAGGATCAGAGTGCCAATGGAGGTGGGCCAGCCCGGCCTCAACCGGCCACAAACGGTCCGGCCCTTGTCCCGGGCTTCTCCCGGCGGGCGACCGCGTAGCGGGGCACTTAGTTGCTTATATACCAACTGCTAGCGGAAAGGGCGGGAAGAGGACACAGCTGAGCGGAATTACGGGGCTGCTGGTCCTCGCAGTCCCGTCCGCAAAGTCCTCCTGCTATCTGCACACAACAAGCAAAGTTCAAATTTCAGCTCCAGGGCGCGTGCTTTAAAAGGAGTCAACAGCAGAGTCCAACGCACACCAGGCTCCCTCTATCTGCCAACGGCTCCCGCAAAGCAGGGGCCGTGAGTTGTTAAGAAGGCTCAGGCAGCAGGGGCGGGAAGAGGACACAGCTGAACGGAATTACGGGGCTGTTGGTCCTCGCAGTCCCGTCCGCAAAGTCCTCCCGCTATCTGCACACAACAAGCAAAGTTCAAATTTCAGCTCCAGGGCGCGTGCTTTAAAAGGAGTCAACAGCAGAGTCCAACGCACACCAGGCTCCCTCTATCTGCGAACGGATCCCGCAAAGCGGGGGCCGTGAGTTGTTAAGAAGGCTCAGGCAGCAGGGGCGGGAAGAGGACACAGCTGAGCAGAATTACGGGGCTGCTGGTCCTCGCAGTCCCGTCCGCAAAGTCTTCCCGCTATCTGCACACAACAAGCAAAGTTCAAATTTCAGCTCCAGGGTGCGTGCTTTAAAAGGAGTCAACAGCAGAGTCCAACGCACACCAGGCTCCCTCTATCTTGTCGCCCTCCTCTTTGAAGCCTACTGAGCCCCTGCAGGTTCAGCCTCTCACTGTCCCTAGCTTCAAACGCCAGCAGTGGTCCTCCCAGTCTGGTGTCCTTTAGTGCAATCTCAGTCACAAAACCCCCATCTCGTGAACACACCACTTTACACCACCAGACAAGCCCAACACCCATGCAAGCATTGGCAAAGCCAAATAGGTCTCACCCGAATAACTACTGGCTTTGCCACTTTCTTTTAGCCATGGGATTCTTCTCTGCCTTCACAAAAAAAAAGTTTCATTTTTTTTAAAAATCGGAGCCGAAGATCACCACGTTGGCCCAGCACGAAGAAAGCCCCAAAAAGACCATGCGGCCCAGGAATTGCAACACAGTCTGCGTCTTTGTAGCATCTTGAAACCTGTTTCTGCGACTTTGGGGCACTTTTTTTCTGGCAGGATGTGAGGGGCAAAAACCAGAGGGAGTGTTTGGGGTGGTGGATGGGACAATCAACAGGGAGAGGGGCAGACTTAACATGCAACGCTGCAGGAGAAGGGTAGGTAGCAGGGCAAGCAGCAATGCAGAAGAGGAAGTGGGTGTAAGTAAAAGGACACAAAATTACATCTGAAAGCGGCCAATAGCGGAAGGACAATGGGAAAGGGAAGCAGTACTTAGCCCATGCTCTAGGGTAGGGACAAACATGCAAAGAGGAAGTGAAACCAACACTCGCTGACCAAAGAGATGCAGGGAAATGAGTGATGATGAAGCCAACCAATGGTTAGCAATGGGTCGGCCATGTGAGTTAACAAAAACTCTTGCAAGCGACAGCCCATGCCCTGACCTAAAGCGACAGCCCATGCAAGACCTAAAGAATAGGGTGTGGAGGGGGGAGTGAGGGGGCAAGCTGTCAAAGAGGCGAAGGGGCCCATCAAACATACTGAAGGGCATATAACAACCAACCAACAGTGCCGCCAAAACATTTAGAGGCGCTAGGGTGAAGGCAGGAGGGTGTTTAAAGAAGGGGGATGTTTCCTGCATGAGGGGAAACCGCCTTTACCACACAGGACCTTTACCGTGCAGGACCTTTACTACACAGGCAAGTACTACATATGCAAGTATTTGACTTTTATCACACAGATAAGTATTTTTTTTTTAGCATACTTTTTATGTTATTCACAAAAACATGATTTCAAGGATTTTAGGGTTCTGAAGCGGGTAACAAAAAAGGGCACTGAGAGCAACTTAAGGGCTATGGGGTGGGTAGAGGTAAAGGGAGGTGAGGGTGACTGGAGGACTATGGGGTGGGTAGAGGTAAAAGGTGAGGGTGACTTAAGGATTCAGATGTGGGTAGAGGTAAAGGGAGGTGAGGGGGACTTGAGGGCTCAGGGGTTGGGTATAGATAAAGGGAGGTGAGGGTGACCTGAGGGGTCAGAGGTGTGTGGAGTTAAACGGATGAGAAGGTGACTTGGGGGCACAAGGCTGGGTAGAGGTAAAGAGAAGTGAAGGTGACTTGAGGGTAAAGGGTGGTGAGGGTGACTCGAGGGTTCAGGAGGGCAGACGTAAAGGAAGGCGAGGATGACTTGGGGGTTTGGGGTGGGTAATGGTAAAGGAAGGTGAGGATGACTTGGGGGCTCATGGTGGGTAGAGCCAAAGAGAGGGGAGGGTGACTTTAGGGCTTGGTGGTGGTAACATTGAAGGGAGGTGAGGGTGACTTGAGAGCTCAGGTGGGAAAAGGTAAATTGAGGTGAGGGTGACGATGGGTCATATGAGTAGAAGTAAAAAGAGGAGAGGGTGATTTTAGTGTTCAAAGTAGGTAAAGGGAGGTAAGGATGAATGTAGGGTTTGGGAGTGGGTAGAAGTAAAGGAAGGTAAGGGTGATACATAAATGTTTAGAAAACCCTGTTTGATGAGGAAAAAAACATCCTGTAAATTATATAGTAGGTAATCAACAAATAAGTAAATGTGACAGATGGCAAATGTTAATTCAGAAAAACACAACACCAGGGTACCCTAAGTGGTAATAGTGCGCTTTACAAATGCACATAACATAATGTAACATACCGTATGGCAACAGTCTCAAATGAAGGTAGTATGATGACAAACATCATCATTAAAAGTGACATGCAGCCACAATATGTTTCAGACATTAGTCACATGCAACAAAGTTTGTTTATTGCTAGTTGTCGGAGTTCAGCTCTTGGAAATACAGGGAAGCACACGTTTGAACTTTGATGGTCTTGCAAGCAAAAAGCCAAAATAAAAAAAAAAAATAGCACCACTCGGGCACAAGCAGCACAGAAGAACACTATCAAGAAACCATTCAGTACTTGGTGCATGCTCCAGGGAAGAAAAGAAGCACATGGAGACAAGAGAAGGCCAAGTGAAAGCGACACACACTCACCAATGAAAAGGCAGACAATGAGATTGATGAGGCCAACCAATGGTAAGTAACATGTGGGCTAAAATGCCCTTTTAAGAGTTTAAAAAATAAAGAATAGATTGTCGTAAGTGACAGCGCATGGGCTGTCTCAGGTGAGGCATAATATCAAAATGCCATTGTCCTCAGAAATAAACAATGAGCAAACTTTGAACAATAGAACTCATCCTTTTGACCTAACACCAGTCAAGAAGTATACCCCAACCCATCACCTGTTGGGGGGTGGATATATATATATATATCTCTCAACGCTCCATTGCCAGTCCCTCCAATTGAGAAGCACTCGAATGCACACTAAAGGTGGCAAGCCTTTAATTTCAGGATACAGGTAAGTTCAGTTCGTGGTATGAATCATACAGCCAGCATGCGATTTGCCTTACGCGTTTCGAAAGTCTCTCCTTTGTTCCTCAGAGGCCATCGCTATGTTGAATACATGCTCCGGTCTCCATTAATCACTGCCCGATCACGCCCCGAGATGGGCCGGTCCATTCACTGTAGGCATTGTGGATATTGGAGTCCCGGAAAATCCTACCTCAAATGGTGCATTAATTTCTGTGAAACATTTCAAGCCCGTGGATGGGCCACCGCAAACTGCGCTTGCCTTCAATTCCTAGTGTGCATTCCATTTAGGGGCGTTACGAATGCTCTACCGCCAGGCCCCCAATTTCACGGGGTGGGGCTCACTCGACGGCCGGGTCGCCGCCATAAATCAACGCTCTATTGCCAGTCCCTCCAATTGAGAAGCACTCAAATGCATATATATATATATATATATATATATATATATATATATATATATATATATATATATATATATATATATATATGTGTGTTACCTACTAGCGGTCGCCAGGAGGTAGTTATAGTTAGGACTTTGTTTCTATTCAAAAAGCGTTTTTTCTTTTGCCAATATCTTTGGCGCGTTTGATGAATCTTTGCAAAACTTTCCAGAAAAAAGGTTCACTTGGGTCAGGTCCTGTCTTGAAAGTTTCGAGGCGATTCGTCGAGCGGGGGCTGAGAAAAAAGAAGGGTCCCAAAATGCGTTTTCCCCATGTTAATTTCCATAGGAAAAAGTGGAACAGGCTACAGTCTGAAGTGCTGAACGGAATGACACCAAATTTGGCAAAAAGGTAGTCCTTGGTTGAGAAAGCTACCTTTTTTTAAAATGGTGTAAATCCGTTCAGTAGTTGCTGGGAAATAAAAAAAAGAAAAATATCGATATCTGAGCACCGAGGAGGAGTCGTGACTCCTCCCGAGCTCAAGGTGACTTCTGATTGGCTGCCAACACTCCAAACCAGGAAGTGGTGGCAGCCATCTTGTGACTTGGTAACCGAGTCACAAGAAAACAGTGGAAAAAAAGGTTGAAAAATTAGAAAAGGGGGCAGGGTAGAAAGACCCTGGCCCCCTTGGCCTGGTCAGGGGGTCCCACAAGGACCCCCAGGACCCCAAAAAGTTTTTTTTGTAAATGTCCGAAGTCGCACTTGGTGCACGAATCCGGACAAGAAAATGAAAAAATAAATAAAAATGAAGCACGGGCTCCTGCGGTTCGTTTTTTATAAGCCCCTGGGTGGACCAGGTCCCAGGGGGCAATCAGTAATTAATTTGTGGGTGCCGCGGGGGCCCCTGCAGCCCCAGGGCTTGTTGATTAAATGTGTGGGGGGGTTGTAACCCCCCCCACGCTGCCCCGAGGACCGCCACCTCTCCGGGGCATTTGTAATTATAATGCAGGGGGGCCTCGGTGGCCCCCCCCCCAAAACCCCGGGGACCACCACCTCCGCGGGGCATTTGTAACTATAAGGGGGGGGGGGGAATTCACAGGCCCCGCAAGCCCCAGGGACCACCACCTCCCCGGGGCTTTCACTAATTAGGGGGGGCCCTCGCTGACCCTCCTCCTGGAGACCGCCACCCCCCAGGGCCAGCTTCTGTAATGTCCCGGGTGCCCACCCCGAGACATTGGTGTTTGCTCCCACCCTGCCATAGCAAACTCTGCTTTGCTTTATTGAAGTGAGAGCAGGAAAACCTGCTCTCACTTCAATGAAGCAAAGCAGGGTTGCTTTTGAGCAAGGGGAGCTGCATGTCAGCAGCTCCCCTTGCTCAAAAGCAATGCCGGCTCCCGCAAGAGGCAGGGAGCCGGCAGGACCTTGGGCGCATTGGGGTTCCCCCCCATGGGCTCCAACGCTAAGGGCTGGCCCCGGGGGATGGGGTCCCCGGGGCCACTATTGGCCTGAGGGGGGCCACGCGGTCCCCCTTCTTTTTTTTATTAATGATAAACTGGTGGCAGGCCCGGGGGATGGGGTCACCAGGGCATATATGAAATAATTAAAGGGGATTTTTTTTTTTGTTTGAAGTTAATGACAAGATTACAATTGATAGTGTTGGTAAAAATAAATAAAATTAAAAAATAATAGTTAAAGTTGAAGTGTGTTGTAGTACATTGAGTTTGTGCTTTTGTTTTGTGAATTCGCGCTGGATGCGGAATCCCAATAAAAAATAAAAAAAATAGTATGTGTAAAAAAAAAATTATAATTAGTATCAATTTATAGGGTGGCACTAAAAAGAGCCCTTGTTTTCATTCTGAATTTGTTGTTGCTACATGTAAGTGCCGATGCAGAGCTTTAGGTTGTTGAGAAAGACTCTGTTTTCCTGATCTGTGAAGTGTACTCCATCACTCCTATAGATGCCATCCATATCAAAATGTAGATTGTTGTTATATATGGAGCCCATCCTATGATCTCGGAGGTAAACAGAAACAGCTTTACTGACATTTTTTCTATCTTTCTCAATCTGTGTACAGAATTGATTTGACCACTTCCATTTCTGTCTTTGGCATATGTTAGAGTATACAAAGACAGTTTGTGGTAAAAGCAACATCAATTGTGCAAAGGTTTCCATCATTTCCAGACCTACCCCAGTCAATGTGCCATTGTTGCCACCACAATGCACAATCATGAGGTCAGGGGGTTGGAGATGCAAAGAGGTTTTAACCAAAGGCATCAATTGGTGTCACTTTAATCCTCTGTGTGCAATCCATTTAATGTCCACATTTTGCAAAGCTAGGTGTTTGTTAAGAAAAACCACAGGTTTCAGGGACGTTATAGTTAGAAATTAGCATTTAAAAAAACGTTGAAATTCATTGAAAAAACCATAGGTTTCAGGGACGTTTTAGTTAGACATTAGCATTTAAAAAAACCTTAGAAATTTACTGAAAAATAGACAGGTTTCAGGGACGTTATAGTTAGTTGGACATTTCACTCGTACAAAACCAGAGAAATTCGGCAGTTATAGTTAGTTCAGCTAAGTATAACTTGCGCCCCCGCAAAGCACTGCTGATGACGTCACATATTACATAATTCATGACATGGTCAGTGACATCACTGATGAAATCTCAAATGACATCACTGATGATATCACTAATGACATCATCCACGTGATAATCTGATGCACCTCCTCATACCCTAATATAACCTTTGATACACCCACTCTAAAATACAGACTACCATTTTCGAAACAATAGACACACCAATACCAGTTACTACATACCCACTCACTGAGTCCTAAGTCTACACACACATCCACTCATTCACCCACACAGTCACTCATACATGCAGTCAATCATCAATACAGCACTTTCATATGCACTCATATACTTATACAGACACTCACACACCACCACTCATCCATAGTTACTCACACACCTAGTCAGTCATGCAAAGAATCAATCACACTCCCATGTAATCACCTATTCAGTTATACACACACTATCTCACATATTCAAACATATACTAACACTCTTATACAACAACTAATACAAGCACACACTCATCTATACAGCCACTCTCACAATCACTCACTCTTACATATAGTCATTTATATACGCCAACACTCGCATATACTGCCTTTCACATATGTAGTTACTCACACATGTACCACTGAGACATCTATACACTCACCAACACACACATACATACACTCACCCACCCATACAGCCCTTCACAGATGTACTCTTGAACCCATACTCCCAGTGAATCACCCACTCACACATCTATGCACAAAGTCCACACCCCCACCCACCCACACAGACACTCAGGCACCCATACAGATACTCAGACAACCAATGAATAACCCATATAGACACTCATTTAGCTACTCACCAAGCCATGCAAACGCTTACACAACAACTGACAGACTGATACAGACATTTACACAGTTTAGTCAGTAGCCCATGCATTCAGTAGAACAAGTTTAATCACTCACTTATACAGTTAGTCACGCACCTACTAAATCATCCGTTCAGATACTTATACACCCATTCATTCTTCAATACAACTTGTGTGATATATACATACACAAAACATATTTAAACTTTACAGAAACACACAGTCACTAGATGAGGTCATCAGTGATGCATTTGAAATATCAGTGATGTCATCAGTAATGTCACTGACCATGTCATGAATTATGTAATATGGGACGTCATCAGCAGTGCATTGCGGGGGCAGGAGTTATAGTTAGCTGAACTAACTTTAACGGACAAATTTCTCTGGTTTTGTACGAGTGAAATGTCCAACTAACTATAACGCCAATGAAACCTGTGGTTTTTTCAGTGAATATTATATATATATATATATATATATATATATATATATACATACATACATACATACACTAAATACACATCTGACCTTGGCTGGACAAGCTTCAACAGCTGTTCAGCACCAACTCAGAGATCACATTGCTTTTCCTGACTACCATGTTTGTTTGCTTATCAGGTTGTTCATTTTTGTTTACACAGTAAGTCTGTATTAAAACTGGCCCAGTGTATAATTGGCATGTGCCAATCTTGCATTTCTCTGTTGACCATATTTGGCACCTTCTCCCTTTTAGTTCTGCTGAAGTTTCATTACTAATTGTACATATGTCCCAGAAACCAGGCATGCAGGGAAGAAGCAGGCTGAGGGTATCATTGTGTGCACTGACTTCGTCCTTGCTGGCCAGCAAACATGTATGGGTACCAACAAATACACCATTGTGTACACTGACTTCTTCCTTGCCGGCCAACAAGCATGTATGGGTACCAACAAATACATTTCATTTTGTCTCTGAGCAAACTGCTGTATTGTGTGCTTGTTTCACTGCTCCCGGGAGTGTGCAAAAGTATAATCTTAACATCACCAGCCCTCAAACTTCTTCAAGAGCACCCATTTACTGATTCCAAGAGCTAAGTCCTTCAATCTTCTATCTCCATCCCTTGCATTTCACACTGACAAGTCCTCTAAGAGGCACACAGATATCCAAATTAACATTAGGAGCTCTTTCCTGGATACTCTCACCCCACTCCTAGAACGGAATCCAAGCACACCTCTCTTAAGAATGGCAGTTGCGACTGACGATGCTTCTGATGCTGCAGCTGATGAGAACATCAACCATTCTCTATCTACACTTTTAAAAATAAGCATCAAGCCAGGGACAACAACCCTGCTCTCAAAGATGGGACTCATTCGACTCCAAAACATCCTATCGTAGTACATGACCTCCTCACCGATAACGATTGGTACATACATGGTTCAACAAGAGTTCAGTCACAACTTTGTGACCTCAACCGTGTTCAAAATGATCCAGAAAAAGGGAGAAAATAAAAAAGGAGCAATTGCTGCAAACTATTCTAAAGATCAAAGCTGTAGGGAAAAATACATCTCATTCTGCTATTCAGTTAAATGCTTAGCTGCAAAGTGCACAGTCAGCTCTTTTATCATCCCAACTATATACAAGATGTAATCCTCACTTTAATTTTCCTTCTGCAAAACCTTAGTAGCTAAACTGTTCCAATGTGACATTTTATCAACTGGGTAGACAGACCCAAAACCCTCCAGCTGATCTAATTGAGAATGTGTGTGCACTGAAAATTGTTGAATATGTTATACTCTTAACTTTTCTAAATGACCTACCTATTCTTCAAATGTTATGTTATATTTTACAATAGTCCATGTTTGGTTATTTGGCATCGCTCCAAAATATGATTTGATTACAGCAGGTGCATTATAAAACAACGGAAATAAAAAAAGGTTATCAACGCCACCTGTCTTGCATGCATCTCTTGCAACAGAGACCTATGCATATGCATTTTTACCACTGACTAAATTTGAGGTTTGAGATTCAATCCCAGCCAGTGTCTTTGCTGATGTCTTGCATGGAGTGAGACACTTGCTCATTCGTATGATTTGCAGACCTCAAGTAGGATCTCATCCCACTGTCAGTCACCTTAACATCTGAATTCTTTAATGCAGACACATTCAGCTAACAGTAGCACAGCATCATGAAATCCATAGAACGCTCAACTCCACAAACCAAACCAGAGTCTGTGCTGGAAACTTTGCCACCACTGGGGAAATCACCCACCTGCAAGCTAAAGGTTGTGACATCACACTAATGGTAGCTAGTAAGCTACACAACTGACAGATAACAAACAGCAGTCCCGGCATCTGCTGGGATGTTGGGAGGCTCATGCATATAGGAGCAGCCAATGAACAGATACAAACTAGTGTAACAGGATGCCTCCCACTGGAAGGAGACACCAGCCAGAAGGACCATCCTCGTGGAGACAGATCCCGATCAATCCAGATAAGGCCTCCTTGGTGAGAAGAAATGACGATCACTAACTGGTCCCCATGGATGCAACCTGTTGTCAGCGTCTTCCAACCAATCAAGAAGATTTACCTGCCACAATAACTTATGGAGGCCCTTGGGGAGGGTCCTAATATTAGTCACACAGTTTTCCCTCTCTAAAGGGTTAGAGGGAGAATGGACTAAACTCCTAAATTTGAAGAAAAAAATCTAAGCGCACTGGATCACATGCAAATTGTATGCTGGAATATTTCAAGGCTGGAACGATTCCCATTGTACTAAGAGTCCGGAATATTCCTGGTCTTTTTGTTGAAATTAGACAATTTCTGGAAAGATGGGCCTTAATATCTAACAGGTGTTCAAGGGATTGGATGATGTTGATTATTGAAACCGCGAGAGAGGTTATAGCCATCTTAAATAAAGAAATAGATGAACTTGAAGAAAAATTTAAAAAAAATAATTCAGTTGAAATGGGTAAGAAAAAATTAGAAGAGATTGGCTTAAAATTAGATTCCTTCTCGGACTACCGTCTCAAGAGAAAAACGGACAAGCTTAGGAAGGATCTCTGGCAATTTACGAAAGAACGTGCATACCCATACTTGGTCTCAAACTTTTATACCACCTCTGATGATTATGCCCCTCAGAGCGGTACCCCTAGATGGGGAAATAGAAGGGTCACGACCTTCTCTGATACAACGGACTCTAAAGGTGAGGGCCCAAGTAATTATGACCTCAACTATAACCCTAACTATCAGTCTAGACAAGAACCTTTTGAACGATCTGCTATGCCGAATTGTTTTTTAGGAAACCGCCGGGGGAGTTTCCGTCCCAGAACACGGACCCCCCCAACAGAGGAACTTTCATCAGGGTCAGCCACAAATGTACATCCAGACACGACACCAGCAGTACTGGAAAACGTAAGAAGTATTCCTGTGTTTGACTTGTCCAGTTCTAACATCGACACAGAATCTATAATGTTGCTATCCAGGGGCCTCTCTTTTGTCCCCTCTACCAATTTCAACAAATTTGAATTTTTTAAAGATCTACATCACTGAAAGATAATAAACAGCTCACGATTAAGCCCTGCGACAAGGGTGGAGGCATTGTAATTTTTGACACTCCTACGTACGTAGAGAAAATGAATATGATTCTTGCTTCCACCAAACACTATAAACGGATCTTCAAGAATCCTGAACCTGCTCTAAAACAACGCATCTTGTCCATGGTAGAGAGGGCAGTGGATATGGGATATATTTGTCCCAGTGAAGCGGAGTTTTTGACCCCCAGCTATACCCACATGCCCATCATCTACGGGGTCCCTAAGACCCATAAGAGTGTTCTTGATCCGCCCCTCAGGCCCATTGTATCTACGATTGGATCTGCCACCGAGCCGCTTTCCAAATATATTGACCGATTTTTAAAACCACTGGTCAATATACTAGAGTCCTTTGTTAAGGATACATGTCATTTCATTACCAAAATTGAGGGAACTCCTTACCACTCTGATAGAGAACTCCTGGTTACATTGGACCTGGAGTCCCTATATACCAATATCCCTCAGGAAGGAGCTTTGATGGTGATGCAAAAGATCTTACTCTCTGAACCCGGGATAGACAATGCTCCATTTATCATTCAATGCCTGAAAGTGGTGCTTAGTGAAAATTACTTTGAATTCAACCAGTGCTATTTCCAACAGGTCCAGGGAGTAAGTATGGGGCTTCTTGTGCCCCAAGCATTGCTTGTCTATATATGGGACACTTCGAGCAAGTAAACATCTACAATGAGATGGCCCCCTTCTATGAAAATGTACGATCATGGTCTCGATTTATGACATCTTTTTCATCTGGAAGGGGGACCATGTTTCACTAAATGACTTTATCCTATGGATCAACGCTGCAGTCAGTAACCTCCAGTTTACTGCCAATTCCAGCAACTGCAAACTGGAGTTCCTTGATGTCTGGATCAAGCACAACCAAAATGAACTCTATGTGTCACTATTTGTTAAGCCCACTGCTAGAAATACGCTATTGCAGTATGGCAGCTACCATCCTCGCTGCCAAAGGGACAGTATCCCTTTCAGTCAGTTTCTACGTATTCGTAGAAATTGTTCTGACATCAAGGACTTCCTTAAACAAGCAGATATTCTCAAAGAAAAACTTGCTTATCGTGGCTATCCCTATAAATTGATTAAAGACTCATTTAAATGGGCCAGGTAGTTTAACCGTGACTCCATGTTCTCATCTAAGGAAACCAAATCTATGGATAAATTGGTCTGTGTGACCAGACATTCCAACATTGATCACAAACGGAGACAGACAATTAACTCGTGTTGGTACCTTCTCAACATGGTCCATGGTGAAGACACACTCCTTATACCCATCTTCGCTTTCAAAAGAAATAAAAATCTCAAAAATCATTTAGTGAGAGGGAAGATGTTGGAGCCACCTTCTATGTACCAAAAAGCCATTGAGGGCGCTGGACCCATTAAAGGTAACCACCGCTGTGGCAACTGTCAGGCATGCCCCAACGCCCTTGTGGGAGATTCCATCAAAACCCCTGAGCGCACTGTCACTCTTCCTAGAATGACAAATTGTCGGACCTCCAATATAATCTACATCATCATCTGCCCTTGTGACCTTGCATATGTTGGAGAAACTGGGCGTGAGTGAGGGCCAGAATTGGGGAACATAAGTCTAACATCCGAATAAAAAAAACTCTGCGCCTTTGGTTTCCCATTGGCTCGATAGGAATCATTCTGAAATGGACCTTAAATGGTCCATTCTGGAAAAAATTGTTGCCAACCCGGGAAAAGACCCTACCCTTATTCGGAGAAAAAGAGAAGTATTCTGGATTTATCTACTCAATACTGTCAACAAGGGCCTTAACGAACACTGCCCTTGGGAGAATGCCATAATATAATGCCTGGCCTCCCCTCTCATCGTCTTTTCTTCCTTGGTTGAAACCCTGAGGTCCTTTCTAGGATCCCTGATTCCTCCTTTATTCATTATGTTTTGCTACTTGGGTAAATTCTATATATATACTGAGTAGGTGCTCTCTGTTCCCAGAGCTATCCTACTCATTTCTTTCTAAATGGCCCCCTTTATACATCTGGATGGTTACGCTGTGTTTGTTTCTATCCATTAATGTTGATGAATTACAAGAAATTCCCTTCCCCTGGCTATCCGGCGCCTGTTGATTGTTATTATCTTGTGCCCTCTTTCTTGAATTCTTTCTTCCCCGAGGTTTTATTATTATTTTCATTTTTTATTTTATTCTTGCTAATCACGGCCCCCCCTTTATTATGATCTTCTCTGTTATCGAAAGAAACGAACGGGATATGATGCTCCCTATGATAACAGTCGTCTTGGGATGTACACATCTCACGTTTGATTTCCTAACCTTCCAAGATGGCCACTACACTACTGCGGGAGGTTGTCTTCTCCGCAGTCCTATTTCCATCTCTACTCCCCGGACAATGCTGTGCTCTTATTGGTGAGCCGGGGCACGGAAACTGCTGATAATGCGCTGTCTTCCGCCTTCCCTGCAACGCTCGTGTTTCGAGAACAAAGGCTACGGGGCACTTTGAACCGGTTCCTATCCGGAACAGGTCATCTGGACTCACAGGTAACCCGAACACAGCACTAGGGATTTTAATTGTCATCGCCGTATAAATATCTTATGGAGTAAAAGTGCCCCTTTTAGGTTAGTGCCATTTAGGTTTCCCCTGGCAGTCACTGGTAGACTTCCTCCCGTTAGCTCATAGCATGCAGATTACTTTTCTTATGTGTCATCAGCGTTTAAACATCGACATGAGCTATATGCCATTAATTATCGTCTATACCTATGAGCGCTTTGCGTCCATAGATGTTTGTGGCAACTCTTTATCTCTTAAAACGGCCTGTGACCTTTCCTCAGTGTAGTTACTACCCAGTAGACACTATTATGAGGCAACCTTGCCTAACCTTGCATTTTATCCACGGGGTCTTGATTTCTCCCTCACGACACCCTGTTTTTTCTATCTATGCTCTGTAGAATCTAAATCCGGACTTTGGCATCAAGTTCTTATTACTAACTGCAGCACCCGGATCTCATCGTTTGAAATGACAATCCTTATTACCCCCCTCGCCTGTGGACCCTGACTATACGAGTCCATCCGACTGGACCTCATTGGACCCTGAATGGTAGGTATAGATTCCGTTATCTCACCCTATGCACACGTTGTTGCGCATAGCCTTGTGGATTTGTTTTATGAAATCACCATCCTATATTTGATACCTTAGATATCCTTTGGAAATCATTATTCCTTCTCCAAGCCTGGGAACATTGCGGATCATATCTAACCTGCCCCACATGTGACACTACCAGGTATTCAATAGACTGATGTCTGCAAGTTCGCTCTTTACACTCTATTGCACCTTTTGTGAATGTAGCACCTTTTGGCTACTTTAAAAACTTCACTGGAGATACTTTTTTAGTTTATTTTTATTTTTCTATTTTGCCCGATCAAATTTTCTTCAAATGGTTCATGACTTGGGCACTTGGCCGTGGGGCAGCAATCGCGCTATATAAATCGATATACAATACAATACAATACAATACTATTTATTATTTATCCTTGGCAATGGCCTAACCATAGCCCTTGTCTTGTTTTTTCTTTCCATCTGTTTCTGGTGGTGCACCCTATTCCATTCTTACTTTAAACATTGTTTTATGACAGGCTTAAATCCTTGTTCCCACACCGGTGGCAGATGTTAAGTTATTATAAAAACCTTAGTTTTTGCAAAACAAAGTCTTGATTTCTCTAAACTGGCTGTACATTTATATTGTATGCCCCTATTTTTTTTTAAAACAACTTTTTGTGTGTATATATATATTATCTACTGGCGGTCGCCAGTAGATAGTTATAGTTACAACCTAGTTTCCATAGGAAATCTCAAAATTCTATTTAGAATAACTTTGGCGCCGGTTGACGAATCCTCGCGAAATTTTCAAAACAAATGGGGCGCTCCATTCAGCTCCTACCCTGAAAGTCTCGGGGTGATTCGTCAAGCGGGGGCCGAGAAAAAGGGGGGGTCCCAAAACGCGTTTTTCCCATGCATTTTTCCATAGGACCTTTAGTCGCAGCTACAGCCCGAACGGCTGAACAGAATTACGTGAAATTTGGCAGAGAGGTAGCCATAAGGTCAAGGAAGTGCCTTTTGCAGGTCTGGTGTAAATCTGTTCAGTATTTCCTGTGAAAATAGCATTTAAAAGCATATCAATATCTATACGCGCGCACCGTGCACGCACTGTGCGCGCACCCTGCCGTGCGCGAGCGCAATTCTGATTGGTTGTTAGATGTCGGTAAACATTCGAATCGGTCGAAACCAGGAAGTGTCGGCCGCCATTTTGTCTCTCGCAGTCTGAGGGGGTGAAAAACAAAGGTGGAGAACGTGAAAAGGGGGCTGAGTGGACAGTTCCTGACCCCCTAGCCCTGGTCAGGGGGTCACAGAAGGACCCCCAAGGGAGAAAAAAACAATTATTATTTTTTTTTTTTTAATCGCGAGGTGCGCGCACGGCACGCACTGCGAACCGTGGTGCTCGGTGCGCGAAGCGCACCAAGCGCCCACAGCGCGCGCACGGTGAAAAACCTGGAAAAAAAAATAATTAATAAATACATAACTTAGCATTTAAAAAAACTTACAAAATCACTGAAAAGACCATAGGTTTCACACACGTTATAGTTACGAATTAGCATTTAAAAAACCTTGCAAATTCACTTAAAAAACCATAGGTTTCACACATGTTATAGTTAGCTGGACATTTCACTCGTAAAAAAACAATGAAATTCCCCCGTTATAGTTAGTGCAGGCAACTATAACTCACGCGACCGCAATCCTCTGCTGATGACGTCAGATATTACATCACTGTATTTAGACACTTATTTACCCATGTCTTCTTCCATTAATCTTTAGCTATACATATATTCCAAATATTTATTTTTCATAAAGACACATATGTCATCAGTAAAGTAATATCTGACGTCATCAGCAGAGGATTGCGGTCGCGTGAGTTATAGTTGCCTGCACTAACTATAACGGGGGAATTTCATTGGTTTTTTACGAGTGAAATGTCCAGCTAACTATAACATGTGTGAAACCTATGGTTTTTTAAGTGAATATATATATATATATATATATTCACTGAAAAAACCATAGGTTTCACACGTTATAGTTAGCTGGACATTTTACTGATAAAAAACCATTGAAATTCCCCCGTTATAGTTAGTGCAGGCAACTATAACTCACGCGACCGCAATCCTCTGCTGATGCTAATACTGTATTTAGACACTTATTTGCCCATGTCTTCTTCCATTAAATTTTAGCTATACATATATTACAAATATTTTTTTTTCATAAAGACACATGTGTCATCAGCAGAGGATTGCGGTCGCGTGAGTTATAGTTGCCTGCACTAACTATAACAGGGGAATTTCAATGGTTTTTTATCAGTAAAATGTCCAGCTAACTATAACATGTGTGAAACCTATGGTTTTTTCAGTGAATTTGCAATGTTTTTTAAATGCTAATTCCTAACTATAACGTGTGTGAAACCTATGGTTTTTTCAGTGAATTTGTACGGTTTTTTAAATGCTAAGTTACTTTACGCCATTCATGGCGTGCGCGCCCACTTAACGCAGTTCGTTCCGTGCGCGCACGGTGCGCTTCGCGCACCGCGCGCCCACTTTACGCAGTTAGTGCCGTGCACGCACGGTGGGCACGCGGTGCGCTACGCGCACCGCATGCCCACGTTACGCTAGATGGGCCATGTACGCACGATGCGCTTCGCGCACCGTGCGCACATGGAGGACATATTATGCGCTTCGTTGTGAAAGGTAATCTTTTACATTTTCATTGGATTAATATGCCATGCACAAATTGTATGGCATTTGCACACGGGGTGGGGAGAGTATGGATTTTTTTTTTTTTTTTTAAATTTATACCGTACGCGTACGGTAAGCGTAATCGGCGAATTTTTTAAAAAAACTAAAATTGACTTTTTGGCCTTGGGGGATCTTTGGAGGCACCCTCATAAAGGCTAGGTGGTTAGGAGCTGTCTAAACAGCCCCTTTACATGTTTTTTGCCTTTGTTTTTCCACCCCCCCTCAGAGTGCGAGAGAGAAAATGGCGGCCGCCGCTTCCTGGTTTCGACCGATTCGAATGTTTACTAAGATCTAACAGCCAATCAGATTCGCGCTCGCGCACGGCACCGTACGCGTACGGTAAGCTTACCGTAAGCGCACGGTAAGCGCACCGTAAGCTGCCACAAATATATATATTGATTTAAATGCTATTTTCTCAGGAACTACTGAACAGATTTACACCAGACCTACAAAAGGCACTTCCTTGACCTGAGGACTACCTCTCTGCCAAATTTCAAGTAACTCTGTTCAGCCGTTCGGGCTGTAGCTGTGTCTAAAGGTCCTATGGAAAAATGCATGGAAAAAACGCGTTTTGGGACCCCCCTTTTTTCTCAGCCCCCGCTTGACGAATCCCCCCGAGACTTTCAGGGTAGGAGCGGAGCGTAGCGCCCCACCTATTTTGAAAATTTTGCGAGGATTCGTCGACCGGCGCCAAAGTTATTCCAAATAGAATGTTGCGGTTTTCCTATGGAAACAGGGTCCTAACTATAACTACCTACTGGCGACCGCCAGTAGGTAATATATATATATATATATATATATATATATATATATATATATATATATATATATGTGATCAAGACCGGGGTGTCCCGGTCGAAACGCGTCATGTTGCTGTGGGAGAAATAAACTACACGTAAAGAAGTTTTCAGTTTCCTTGTGGTCCGTTCCTGCACGTTTGGTCTACTAAACTTTGTGCTTGGATTGTGTCTATATATATATATATATATATATATAAATTATTTTTAATATTTTAGGTGTGTCTGTCCCACACCTCTTGTCCATCCCCGCCCTGATGAAGGTGTAGCCCCGGCTGGGGCTAGGCACGGAAACGCGCGTTGGCGTTTTCATTGCTGTTGGGCAGTTGGACCATCTCCACCCATATATATCCTGCGGATGACAATCATGGACTTGCTTTCAAACTCTCATGTGGCAATTGTACCATCGCGATACATATTGTTGAAGCGTACAAATTTCCTGTTTTTGGTATAAATGATGATGCAAATTGGTTTGTGTGGCTGTATGGTTGGTTGCTCTGAATCAGGCTGTGGGACCGTGTGTTTGAATTCATTTGATGATGAATTTTGTTTTACTATATATATTCCTTTGCATTTATCTGACATAATAATTTTTGTCAATTTGAAAAATAAAAATGAGGATTTTGTTTAACTAAATATTTCCTTTCTTGTCTGCACCGATGTGTGACTAATATTAGGACCCTCCCCAAGGGCCTCCATAAATTATTGTGGCAGGTAAATCTTCTTGATTGGTTGTTCTCCTGTTCCCCTGTGTAACCTGCCTTTATTATTTGACAGGGGACCCCCTTATTAGTTGTCAGCGTCTTCCAAGTCTGGCATCTTCGCCTAGGGAGGAAGCTTGTAGCAGTCTTGGAGAAGGTGCTAAAGCTCATATTGCTTGAGAAATCTTACTTTACCTATCACTTTTATAGACATAACTCAACTCTATGGGTACTGTTGGTTGCTGTGAACAGCACAGCTATAAGAAGGGCTATAGACTGCCCATAAATGCAAACGAAGGTTGCTAGTGGTACAACTGTAGAATCTGATAACGGTGGCAACTGGTAGGATTTTTAAAACAGGGTATATTTTGCATAGGCTGTTCAGAGGTATGTTTTTATCTGTGATCTTGGGAACAATTGTTTTGGGAAACTCTCATATTCATTGATCCGCAGGCCGGCGGGGTTTAAAGAGGACAGGAGCCACCACTGCTGCTAGGATATTGGGGCCAAGTACTGCAGCGGAGAGGAGTTTCTGGGGAAAGGCGGAGCAATGTACTCCAATATAAAACAGTTTAGTACATCTGTGTTGGCACACAGAAAGTTGGATATCCGCTTGTATATATTGCTGGATTGTGCTTGGCATTTGGGACCCCTGCATTGGCAGGGACTATCGTATACCCACCACAGTTTGAGTTCAGATTTTCGGGGTTGGAGTGTTACCATTATTGACTGCCAAGGCCAACCACCCCAATATTATGTACATTCAACAGTGGGCTGGCGGTGTGTGATGTAAGCTAAACCTTGCAAAAACCAAAGGTAATGATGGCCGGAGTGTTGAACATTGCAAGCACTCACCCCCAGTCAACTGATCTGGGTTTAATCCATCACCGTTCTTTAGCCCACTCTGCCACCCCAGTTCAGACATGGCCATATGCAAATCAGTCTGACCCTGTGCCTCATGGGAACAGTCCAGCCCGAACTGCCAAGCCATGTCTTCCCTGGACCGGAAACAAGCTTCCTAGGACCGGTTTCTGGCATTTCAGCCGTCTTCAGCCAGGCTTGCTTGAATCCACTGGCAAAGTGAGCAAGGGACTCACGTCTGAGCATACCCTGCCAACTTATGCGAACAAAGCAAAAACCAAAGGTAATGATGGACGGAGTGTTGAACATTGCAAGCACTCACCCCCAGTCAACTGATCTGGGTTTAATCCATCACCGTTCTTTAGCCCACTCTGCCACCCCAGTTCAGACATGGCCATATGCAAATCAGTCTGACCCTGTGCCTCATGGGAACAGTGCAGCCCGAACTGCCAAGCCATGTCTTCCCTGGACCGGAAACAAGCTTCCTAGGACCGGTTTCTGGCATTTCAGCCGTCTTCAGCCAGGCTTGCTTCAATCCAGTGGCAAAGTGAGCAAGGGACTCACGTCTGAGCATACCCTGCCAACTTATGGCGAACAAAGCAAAAACCAAAGGTAATGATGGACGGAGTGTTGAACATTGCAAGCACTCACCCCCAGTCAACTGATCTGGGTTTAATCCATCACCGTTCTTTAGCCCACTCTGCCACCCCAGTTCAGACATGGCCATATGCAAATCAGTCTGACCCTGTGCCTCATGGGAACAGTGCAGCCCGAACTGCCAAGCCATGTCTTCCCTGGACCGGAAACAAGCTTCCTAGGACCGGTTTCTGGCATTTCAGCCGTCTTCAGCCAGGCTTGCTTCAATCCAGTGGCAAAGTGAGCAAGGGACTCACGTCTGAGCATACCCTGCCAACTTATGGCGAACAAAGCAAAAACCAAAGGTAATGATGGACGGAGTGTTGAACATTGCAAGCACTCACCCCCAGTCAACTGATCTGGGTTTAATCCATCACCGTTCTTTAGCCCACTCTGCCACCCCAGTTCAGACATGGCCATATGCAAATTAGTCTGACCCTGTGCCTCATGGGAACAGTCCAGCCCGAACGCTAAACCTTAGCACTCACTCGGCAGGAGCAAGCTGGTACACACTGGATAGGTTCCGCCATTTGTTTTTAATTCAGGCCCATGACTGAGATATACCGTCGCCAACATTTATACTGCAAAGAACTGGGGCGTATTAATGAATGCAGTACAACTCAACTGGGCAGTGCCCTGACCCTCAGGCTTGTATGTATTGCAGTTACAAATCCTCACAAGCCATGGCTCTCCCAAACTCACATTCCACAAATTCCACACCCTCCGATGCAGGAGACATGCTCGAACACATCCCAGAATGGACCACAGAGGTTTACATTCATGGGTGCACTAAACTCTAGCTCCACCTTGTGCATGTATACATGCCATAAAATGATGCTCGACATGTTATGGCTGAAAAATAAATATGTGCATCCTTCAGCTGTGAGCATTTAGGATGCTGGGCTCAGTGAACCGTAGGAGTTAGGGTGTTTCCAGATGCACACGTCTGTGATGGGAGGGCGAGACAGGTTGTGTGGGATGCTCCATTTGCAGGGCAATGAAACCCAGTGATGCAGGAGAAGCAGCTGAAGGAACCATCTGATCTTTGCTGATAGTTCCTCAATAAGAATAGACTAGCTCTACCCTTACAATGACCCTTGTTGGTTCTACTGAAACATGGGAAGCATTTCATTATCCACTTTGTACCCCTTTGCAGCCTTCTGGCTGCACAACAAATGGCTGAATTGATGTGTTATGGAGATGAGAGGATGTGTATATAATGGTGACTATACCTCTCTTGTCCTTTATTGCTTTTTGGGTTGAGTACATTCTTTTCCTTCTTTATTGCTTTTTGGGTTGAGTACATATATTTTAAAAATATCACTTGTTGTAATACATCCTCCTGAAGGCTATGCATGTTATTGCCAATGCTTATTGGTTCTATGCTGGCGTTTGATGCCTGGCACATGAGTCGCAACAGAAAGCTCAAGTTTTGAGCGATGTTGTGCGGCGACAAAAGCCATTAGAGCATGGTAGGTTGGCCAAATCATTGATGACCTGGACGGTCTAACAGGCTACGTGTCTAAATGAGGGCAGCCAAGGGTCACAACAGAGAACCTTGGTTTCCAACTATGGGAGGAGAACTGTCCGCGTGCTGGTGGGCGCTATCCTACTTACCGTAACTGAGGTCGCGGTTCGCTCTAAAATGTACACTGCAAACAGTGTCTCAGCTGAGACACCAGACTGACCATACTGAATAGCTGAGCAATGTATCTGCATTAATCCAGGCAGAACTGTTGATCCAGAAAAATATACAACTGAACTGATTAAGGTGAGAGGATGAAGATTATGAAAACATTGCAGCATCTAAATTCCAGTCACAAGTCCTTTCCCATTTAATTAGTCTCCAAGAAAACAACTTTCAGGCTTCAGCCAACGCCTTTGTGTTTTATAAAGGCTTATTTAGTACCACGGTCCAGGTAAGTTACTGCTTCCTGTAGACGGAACCTACATAGTATTCCTCACGCAAACAGAACCTACGTGGTATTACCACTTTGGTTTCCAAATTCTTTCATGAACGTTTTTATGACCATAGCAGACATTGGGAGAAGTCTCCCTATCTTACAAACCAATGGATGAAGTCACATTTCTCAAGCGCACAAATACCACAAGGGAATCTTGGCGCTGCGGAATGGAACACACGGTAAATCAGAGAGCAGATTTAGAATTAGATTTTAAAGAGCCAGCTTTTGATTTTATTTTCCAAAAGAAGGGGTGGGAGGTTATAATCTTCGCTTAGCTGCCATGTAGGGAAAGGATCCTCACTGGATTCATCTATGGTATTATTAGAAAGCTAAGGGAGGCTGACCGTAGACTGTATAGAGACATAGGTGGAGAATCTCTTCCTAAGGAAGGCACCGCCAGCCGAGGTCAGGCATCTGTGAGGGATATATAGGGATTTAAACATTATGCGTTTCCGTACCGTGGTCCATTGAAACAGATGAGAGCAGAGGTAGCTGAGCTGTGTTTGGGAATGTTCAGAGTAAGTCTAGCTGCCACATTCCAGACTGACTGAAGATGAGCGGGGACTACAGTGGTTAATCCTGGATGACTTGCGGGTCAGAGCCATCGATAAGCAAGGATCATTGGGTAACAGGGCAAAGAGTTTATAGACAGTTTTGAACAACCCAAAACAGATATTAAATTTATTATCAAAAATATAAAATCACCTCCACAATTTCTAGCAGAAGTAACAGGAGGAGAAGGGGCATCAAATCATTGAGACACCAATCAGGCGACCATGTTCCTCGAACGTAAATTACCTCAGTTTTATCCCCTTTCAATTTGAGGTGAATATTCCTCATCCAGGCAGACTCGGTCATCAGGAAATTGTGAAAATTCAGATTGGTGAGTTCGGCTCTCTCAGATATGGTCACTACAAGCTGGATGTCATTCGATTAGGAGACAAATTAAAACTAAAGCTTCTCATTAGGCTTGCCAGCAGGGACACATGTTATAGGGTCAGAGATAAGCCCTGGGTACACCACACTGAAAGGAAAAAGGTTTCGAGCGATAGAGAGGCAAGGCAACCACCAGCTCTGAGATCAATGTTAGGCAGAAAATATTTAATACACTTCCACAATTTGCTACCACTTCCAATACCAAACAGCCTTTCAAGGAGGACCTCCTGGGCCACTGTATCGAAGGTCACCGACTGATCAAGCTGAACCAGGGAGGCAGAGCCTTCCTGGTCCAGAATAAGCCTCAGATTGTTGGCTACGGACACCAAGGCAGACTCTCTACAGTGTTTCGGTCTAATGCCTGACTTAGATGGGACATTAAACCATGAAAGCTATACGTTAGAAGATCTAAAAGAGAAGACATTTGAGAGAATGCTCTGATCAGCTGAAGGCTTTTTTTAACAAGAGATATGTAGCCCGTTTCGAAGAGAAAGACATACGAGTGCTTTCGAAGGATTTATTACAATGATCAGTGAGGGTAGAAGCAATGCTGTCGAAGACTAACTTAAGAACATGGGTAGGGCAAGGGTCCAAGGGAAAGCAGCCGTGATGGACAACAGCAGATGCGATACCCGAGCTCCAACAAGCAGAGCCCACGTAAGAAGAGTAGTGCTCGAAGGAGAAGGAAGGGCATCAGGGAATATTCCCCATGATGATAACCTTAAGGGAACAAAATTCATTTTCATTCACTCCGGAGGGGGGTAAATGAGGGAAAGTCATATCAATGGTCTCCATTTTTTTCGTTTGGAAAAGAATGAGTCTAATTTGTCACAAAGTATTTGAGAAGCGGTCACCTTCTGGATGCAGGATTCACGGTTTTTAGTTGTTTGACAATGGTAATGAGTTTTTTTAAAATTAATGATGAGGAAAGAGTGGTATTGGGCCTTCGCTTCTTTAACCGATGGTGTTGATGTATACTGATGTTGAGAAATGTTTTTCTTTTCAGGGTCATAATGTTCCCTCAATCTTCTTTCATGCTTCCTGTGCGTTGGCCGTCACAAAAACAAGGTTCCTGCAGTTTCTTGCAGAGATGCTACGGATGCAAATGGGGGCGGCTATGTTGAGTGCTGAATTAATTCACTGATTATGAGTCCGCATATTATTCAATGCCGTCAGCGAACCGGGGGTATCATGGTCTAAAACAGAGGCAAATTCCACGGCATCAATTCTATGCCAAGGGAGTGGAGTTAGGATGTGATGGCGAAAAAGTTTGGGGGTTGAACTGGCCTACATAAGTGTGCCTAAACTTAGAGGAATGACGGTTTTTAGCCACAGGGTGGAGTATTGGCGGGGGTTTAGAATCAACGGCACTTGCCGTGTCTCTAGTCGACAGGCATGCCTTAGGCATGGCAGTGGCACACCCGCTGCACGCACGCGCCACAGTGAGAAAGGTTCAGCCCACCCCAGTGAGTTGGTCTGGCTAGACCAATGATGCAAGCGCCTCAAAATAAGTTTATAAAAGTAGGAGGGAAAATAAAAGAATTAACTGGGGTGGAGCGACTTCTGCTCCTAACTGAAGGCTTCACTTCAGTGGGTGGCTACTGGAAAATTAAAATGTATATAAAAGAAATGTGACTAACTAAACCATACAACAAGTAAAAGGCCAAAGGCTGTTCTAAGATGGACATAAAATATCAGAAGGCACTACCTGTAAAAGCCAGATGCACCACTATAAATTACAAGGAAAAACCAAGGCTGACCAGGTGTAGATAGAAAATAACATGGTAAATGCTGTCCTGCTTTGGGAGGATTACGCTGGGTGTACGCACCAGAATGAGAGAGATGAAGTGTGCCTCAATGACGGACAATTATGCGAAAACTGACGCATTGCAGGACCAAGGCATCCAAGGGACTCCCTTTACCTACATAAACCCAACGAAACATTACAAATTACCAACAGGAGAAACTATGTGATGGCGGAGAATTTGAGCTATGCCCCTTAAGAAAATATTAATTACTACCAAAGATAGGTATGTAAGATGGTACCGAGTTAGATGTGGGTGATAATAGTGAAGCAGTAAAACACTCATTGGTCTGGTAAAATGATTTACATCCCTGACCATGCCGGCTCATGGAAAACAACTCACTTTAAAGAGGTTACCAGACCACAAGAGGAATAGGATAGGATAGGATAGGATTGTCATGCGTACCTTCCCGTGCAGAATGGGCCTGACCTACTTGTCCCTCACATCCTTGGTCAATGAGGCAGATCCCAAGTAGGAGGCTATGTCAAGTGTACAACTAGGTCACAGATTGAGATGATCTATATATTCTAAAGTAGGGATTCATGTGCATGGTCGCCAAGCAAGGACACGTGGTCAGATGGAGGGCATACAATGTGTCCCCAGATAACAGATGTCATAAGCATTTGTTTCCATGAATTTAAAGGTGACCTATAAATAGGAATTGAAAAAGTGTAGTTAACAGAATCTTAGCAATGCATAAGGTAACTGCAGCTAGTACAGGGGATATGCTAGCTGAAAAGAATCACCGTGTCCCCGTGGGATCCCAACCTGGACCTCCCACCCTTCTTCTTATACAAAACAAGCACAGGGATTGTTCTCTTTCTCCTCTCTTTCCTTTATTGTGGGGAAGGTTTGTTAACAGCACAAACTCCAAAGTAAATGAATCAAGTCTCTAGGGGGTGGGGGTGTTATGCAGTTGATGATTAGTGTGGGTCTTTTCTTTATGTTGTGTTCTCCTTCTCTCCTTGTGCCTGGTCTTCCTCCCACGGAGGGTCAGGCGTGCGATGGCCCAGAGAGAAAAGAAATAACAGAAAGGCTCAGGTTACTGCCGTAATACTAAATAATAGGGGTAGGGAAAAGTGCTCCGTCACCAATGTTCTAATCTACTCCGTGAAAGTGATTAGTGTGAGGGACATGTGCGTGCACTTCTCAGTGGCCTTTTAATCGTGCCCATAGTCCTTTAACCGAAAAAGTACATGCACCAGTCACTTGCCTGGCTCCGGAAGACCCAGCCTCCACGTCTCCTGCGGAAGCTTCGGTTCTGTAGGCAGTGCTCCTTGAGCTGTCCCAGTCTTCACCTTCTCTCTTACAGCGGCCGGGGTCGTCTGGTGTCTTCTCCGGGTCTTCGGTCCCGCCGCCGTCCTCCTGATCGTTGTCGTTTACTCCCCGCTTCTCCTTATCGCCGGGCGTTTCCTCCTCTCCTCCGCTCCTTCCTTGCAGTCCCAAACGCCGACTCGCCCGCCACCATTCTGTTTCAAACGGCACGTCCTCCCCGCGTACCGCGTCATCTGGACCGCTTTCTTCATTTCCAGGTTGGGACAGCGCGACGGCCATGTTTGGTTGGTCGCCGTAACCCAGTAGACTATCATTCGCGCTGCCTTCCCCCTTGGAATGGATGATTGGGCCATTCGGAAGCAGGAAATCGGGAGAGGTAGTCTACATTTGTTTGCAGCTTCCCTGGAACATGGATGGTCTCAAAGGTAAAGGGCTGTAAAGCAAGAAACCATCGTAAGACCTTGGGGTTGGAGTCCTTATGTAAGGAGAGCCAGGTGAGAGGAGCATGATCGGTCAGCAGGAGGAAGGATCATCCTAGAAGGTAGTATTGAAGGGCTTTGATCACCCATTTGAGGGCTAGGCATTCTTTCACTATTGTGGCATATTTTGTTTCCCTGGGGTAGAGTTTTCTACTGAGATGTAGTATGGGCCGCAGGTTCCCCGACTCATAGGGCTAAGACAGGACCACTCCGAGGCCTTTACCTGAGGAATCGGTCTGGAGGACAAAGGTCTTCTTAAAGTCTGGACAGATTAGGACAAGGGCAGTGCACAAGGCTCTTTTTAACAGTTGGAAGCTCTCTTCCGGAGGGGCAAACCAGTGGAGGTGTTTTCCTGTGTGCGTTTTTGTGAGCAGATCTGTGAGGGGGCTGGCAATGTTGGAGAAGCGAGGAATGAATCGTCTGTAGTAGCCAAGCAACCCCGGGAAGGAACGAATGTCCTTCCTGCAGGCGGGTCGGGGTATTTTAGAGATGGCGTCTATTTTGCTGACTTGTGGCCTAATGCACCCTCCCTGAATATCATATCTCAGATACTTAATGTGATGGGTTCCAAAGGTAGTCTTTTTTGGATTGATCGTAAGGCCTGCTTGCTGTAAGGATTTTAAGACTGCTTCTTGTGGGTCATGTGGGTGTCCCAGTTAGGACTGTACACGACTATGTTGTCTAAATATGCAACTGCGAACGTCTGGTGTTTAGTTAGCAGGACATCCATTAACGGCTGGAATGTGGCGGGAGCCCCGTGGAGACCAAAGGGCAGGACTTTAAATTGATGGTGGACATGACTCTAGCTTCTCCTAAACGCTCGATCAATTCGTCCACCCTTGGCATAGGATAGGCTTCAAATTTTGACACAGTGTTTACCTGGCGGAAGTCTATACAAAACCTTATGCTTGCATCCGTTTTTGGCACCAGGACAACCAGAGATGACCAGGCACTTTGGGATGGTTCGATTATGTCCACTTCTAACATGGCTCGTACTTCCCGGTCTACTGCTGGTCTTCTGGCCTCTGGGATACGGTATGGTTTGAGTTTGATAGGTTGAGCCGTTTCTGTGATGATATCATGCTCTACTAGTGTAGTCCTTCCTGGTGTTCCTGGTATGACAGAAGAATAGGATTCACAGAGGGGCAACATTTGTCGCCTCTGTTCTTCAGTTACTTGGGGACCTAACTGGATATTCATCTCTTCATTGTGGGTCTGAGGTGATCAGGATACCTCTATAGGTTTCGTTGCTGTGATGTGATGTATGGAATCCCCCATCCCGGGGCTGTAGGTACGGGTTCCTCCCAGGCTTGAAGCAGGTTGATATGATTTATCTGCCCGGTGTCTCGTTTATGGGGGACGTCTATTCTATAAGTCACTGGCGTTACCTTACTCAGGACCGTATAGGGACCTTGCCAGGTTGCTAGAAGTTTTTTCTCAGTACTTGGTAGAAGCAGAAGTACTTGATCCCCCTACGGTGAATTCCCTCAATTTGGTGTGACGGTCGTATAGGTGTTTCTGTTGTGCATTCTCCATATTGGCATGCACTTCCTCCCACAAAGAGGATAGGGTGTTTCTCAGGGAAGCGACATATTGTAGTAGGGTTTTTCCTTCGTCTTCCTCCTCTGTCCATTGCTCTACCGCCATATCCAGGAGAGTATGGGGCTTCCTTCCGAATAGTAACTCGAAAGGTGAAAAACCTGTAGATGACTGTTCGTGCATTCTGATTGCAAATATGACGAGGGGTAGTTGTTGATCCCAGTCTCTACCTGATTTGTCTATGCTCTTTCTTAGGATGGTCTTTATTGTACGGTTATATCGTTCAACTAACCCGTCCATTTGGGGATGGTAGACCGAGGTGCGTATTTGTTTGACCTGGAGTAGGTCACATATCTGCCTCATTAGTTTTGACAAACGGGGTGCCCTGATCTGTTAACAACTCATGAGGGAACCCAACACGGGAGAAGAAAGCGATCACTGCATGTGCCACTGCTGTGGTGGTTGAAGAGGATAGGGTGGGGAATTACTTGCCCCCCATGTGATCTCCTTCAACAAATCTATGCTAATGGGTGATTCCAACATCCATAATGAAATCCTAGCCAATACAGATACCGCATCTTTCCTCAACGATTTCTCCACCCTTAATCTTAATAAAATTAACCATGGCCCCACCCACTCAGCCGGACACACATTGGACATCATCTTCCCCAAATCCCCCCTTCTCACATGCAACGCCCCCAAGATAGTCACTTGGTCTGACAATGCCATCATCAATTTCCAGATACAAGAACTTAATGCGACCCAACGCTCTATTACTCAAAATCGACCCTCATACAGACAATGGTATAAGATCAACCCTGACACTTTTGCCACCACTTTCATTGCACCATTAAACTCTCCCCATGATAAACTAGAAGACAACCTAACACACCTTAATCAATCCACCCTGGCAGACATCGACAAAATCGCTCCTATAAAACAGAGCTCTTCCAAACCCACATCACCCAAGGCAGCATGGTTCTCCCCGGAACTCCATATAGAAAAAAACAGCTGTAAAAATCTTGAAAGGAAATGGCGTCGCACCAATCTTGAAGCCAACAAAGAGAAGTACAGAACCGCCATGTCTCTATACCATAAAAATATTAAACGTACCCGCAAATCGTACACAGCCCTTCAACTCAGTACAGCTAAAAACACCCCCAAAGCAATGTACCAACTTCTGAAAACCTTCACTCATCCCAAAGCATGTGAAACCACAGAAGTCCTTTCTCAAACACTCTGCGATAAAATTAGTAACCACTTTATACAAAAACTTGACACCATTTATAACAAAATCATCTCCTCAAAGAACCCCCCCCTCTTCAGACTATACCCCGGACATCCCCCCGCACTTCCCACCCAACCCCTCCACCCTCCTAAAATTCCCACCACTCACACAAGAAGACACTGAGTCCATAATGGCCAAAATCACCTCCGGCTCTCCCTTAGACACAATTCCGGCCAAGATCATGGTATCCTTAGCAAAACAACTTTCTCACCCAGTCCGCTCCATTCTAAATCAATCTCTGGAGGAAGGACATCTACCTATACCTTGGAAAGCGGCCCAAGTTATCCCCATCAGGAAAAACACTAACTTACCCACAGATAACTTGTCTAACCTCCGCCCCATCTCCCTCCTGCCTTATCCAAGTAAAACCATTGAAAAACATGTGAATAAACATCTTTCCGACCACATCGAAGCAATCGGCTACATCGACCCAACCCAATCAGGCTTCCGCCCAAATTATAGCACAAAGTCTGCCCTCGTAGCTGTCACCAACGACATCAGACTCACCCTAGATCAAAACCAACCTACCCTCCTCGTGCAATTGGACCTCTCGGCAGCGTTCGATACGGTCGATCATCAGCAAGAATCAGAGAGGCAGGAATCGGGGGGACGGCCCTGAAATGGATGAACAGCTTCCTTACTAATCGCTCCCAGACCATCAATCTTGGACCTTTCCGGTCTAAGCCTCAAAATCTTACCAAGGGAGTTCCACAGGGTTCGTGCCTAAGCCCGACCATGTTCAACATCTACATCTCCCCCCTGGCTTCCTTATTGCGTCACTATGGATTCGTCCCAATATCTTACGCGGATGATACTCGGCTCACATTCTCCTTCAACAAAACCTCCCAGACAGCTGAACACACATTCTCCTCCGGCATGCGGGCAATATCCCGTTGGATGGAAAACAACTTCCTCCAGCTGAATGCCGGAAAGACGGAAGTCATGCTCTTCGGTGACTCCCCCCCTCCTGTGGACCCCGCAGCGGTGGTCTCCAGAACTGGGCACCCTCCTCCCCCCCCTCCCCGGCAACATCAGTAAAAAACCTTGGGGTGCTCCTCGAACAGCCCCTCACTTTAAAAAAACACGTGTCACACACAGTGGGCTCATGCTTCCACATCCTGAGTCTTCTAAGGAAAGCCCTCCCCTATCTCCCTGACTCCATCAGAAAGACCCTCACCCAGACTTTAGTGCTGAGAAAGTTAGATTATTGCAAGGCTCTCCTGATCGCAGCCAACGAGTCTACACTGGACCGCTTGCAGGTGATACAGAACACAGCTGCTCGTATGATCTTAAATGCCCCAAACAGATCAACTACATTGGCTTCCCATACGATTACGCATAAAATTTAAGATCTGCTGCCTCGCCCACAAAGCGATCTCGGGACAAAGCCCTCCCTATCTAGCGGAGAGACTTCACCTCTACACTCCCATCCGATCCCTCCGCTCTAGCTCCCAGTCGCTCCTTCAAGTCCCTAAGATTAGGAAAGTACGCACAGGAGGAAAATGCTTCTCCTACCAGACCCCCCGCATCTGGAACCAGCTACCGCTGGCCCTAAGACAATGCCCCGACTACTGGAAATTTAGGAAAGTTCTCAAAACCATCCTGTTCCCAGCCTGAGTACCTTGATCTATGCTTCACTCCCGCATCCGAGCGCCGAGATACCCCCCGGGGGTGATTCACCGCGCTTTACAAATAATAAAATCAAATCAAATCAATAGGGGTATAGCTTCTGGATACCGTGTGGCATAGTCTACGAGAACTAGTATGTACTGGTTTTCTCGGGCAGAAGGAATAAGAGGTCCCACCATGTCCATCCCCCACTCTTTTAAACGGTACATTCATGATGGGTAGGGGTTGTAGGGGTGCCTTGGGAAGGGTTGGGATATTCACTAATTGACAACGAGAGGAGGCACAAAACCTGGCTGTTTCTTGGTACACTCCTAGCCAGTAGAACCGGTTTAGGTGGTATTTTAGGGTGAGCTCTTTGCCGTAATGCCCACCCCCTATTTGTCTATGGGCTAGACACAGGACATGTTCCCTAAAGGCTCGGGGAACCAACATCTGTTCCTTCCGGTTGCCCCCTTCTTGGGTTACCCTATAAAGGAGACCCTGTTTAATACAAAAGAAGGGGCCTACCTTTTCTGGTTGGTTTTCCTGTGCTTGCTCTCAGGCGTGTTGTAGGGTGGCATTCTCTTTGGGCTGCTCGGAAACTCCGACCTGGTGTTTGCTGCATCTCTGAGGAGGCAAAGACACGAGTAGATAAGGCGGGCTCAGTCTGCTGATACATAGCCCGTTCTTCGCTTTTCTCTCGGCGTGTTTTAGGTGGTTTGGGTATTGTCTTCTCTATTTCCTCGCCATTGAAAGGGGCAATATCTAGCCAGGCTACGGAATGGGGAGATGGGATATGTGTCTGCAAATATTCGGGGAACTTAAGAAGGTCGGTCCCTACCAATACAGACTCAGGGAGGGATGGAACCACCCCCACTCGCCTCAATAGTGACTCCCCATCAATGTCAAACAACACCTCTGCCAGGGGATACAACTTCTCCCCGTGAACACGTTACCTGGATGCATTCCCCCTCTATGATCTGGGAGTTGCGTATGAGAGCCCTATCAATGACCGTATGATGACAACCTGTGTCTAGAAACGTTACAACTGGTTTCCCATTTACATAGTCTCTTTTTGTACCTTTCTAGGGGTATTCCGGTTACCAACACTCGCCCACGGGTGTACCCTACCTCCATGGGTTCTTGCGAGGGAGGACGGGAAGGACAGTGGCTGGCTATGTGTCCCCACCTTGCACAGTGGAAACACTGAGGACCTTGTGGGGAGGGGCCAGGGGGAAGCGGTTTGAGTGGGGGCCGTGGGAAGATTGGAACTTTGTATTCTGTGGGGTTATGGAGTGGTTTACCTAGGGTTTTTGGAGGACCCATTGGGGCTCTGTGGGAAGGGGCTTTGAACTCGGGGGACCGATGGTAGGCACAGGCGAGGTCCACCGCCGTAACCGTCATATTAGGTTGCTGTTTAACCCATGCCCTTGTGTTAAAGGGTAGTGCCTCCAAATACTGTTCTAGGTACACCTTGTTGGTGAGCTCATCAATGGATGAGGAAGCGGGTTGCAACCATCGGTTTCCTAAGTCCCGGATCCGATAGTACAGTGCTCTGGGATTGTCCCCCACAGTCCATTTCTCCTTCCGAAAACGAGCATGGTAATATTCCTGGTCATAACCCAGGTGTTCCAGGATAACCCACTTTATGTCCGCATAGCTAGTGTCTCCTGCCGAGTTAGCGGCTTGATAGGCAGCCTGTAATTCCCCTAATAGTAGTGGGGCTATATACTGTCCCCACCTCTCTGGTGGCCAGGTGGCTGTGGTCGCCACTCTTTCGAAATTCACAAAGAAGTAGTCCGGGTCATCTCCTGGTTGGAATTTCTGGAAGACTGAACCCGGTACATTGGGATGAACTCGGGCGCTTGATATAGCGTCTGTAAGGCGCAAAATCACGGTGTCTTGCACCTTCTGATTTGCAGTTAGGATGGCCGCTTGGTCTCTTAGGGCAGTCTGCATGGCTTCCCATTCTTTCTGTGCCCGTTTAGTCTGCTCCTCAAAGACAAGCTGCAGAGGTCATTGACCTTCTGCCAGCTGGGTGATAATTGCCTCCATGGTAGGGGTTCTGTCCTTATCCAGGCAGCTATCCCGTGGGATCCCAACCTGGACCTCCCACCCTTCTTCTTATACAAAACAAGCACAGGGATTGTTCTTTCTCCTCTGTTTCTTTTTTTGTGGGGAAGGTTTGTTAACAGCACAAACTCCAAAGTAAATTAATCAAGTCTCTGGAGGGAGGTCGGGGGGGGGGGGGATGCAGTTGATGATTAGTGTGGGTCTTTTCTTTTCGTTGGGCTCTCCTCTCCTTGTTCCTGGTCTTCCTCCCACGGAGTTTCAGGCGTGCAATGACCCAGAGAGAAAATAAATAACAGAAAGGCTCAGGCTACTGCCGTAATACTAAGTAATAGGGGTAGGGAAAAGAGCTCCACCTCCAGTGTTCTACTCCGTGAAAGTGATTAGTGTGAGGGACATGTGCGTGCACTTCTTAGTGGCCTTTTAATCGTGCCCATAGCCCTTTAACCGAAAAAGTACATGCACCAGTCACTTGCCTGGCTCCACGACCCTCCGGGGCCGTGGCGAGGGAAGACCCAGCCTCCACGTCTCCTGCGGAAGCTTCGGTCCTGTAGGCAGTGCTCCTTGAGCTGTCCCAGTCTTCACCTTCTCTCTTACAGCGGCCGGGGTCGTCTGGTGTCTTCACCGGGTCTTCGGTCCAGACGCCGTCCTCCTGATTACGGTCGTTCACTCCCCGCTTCTCCTTCTCGCCTGGCGTTTTGTTCTCTCCTCCGCTCCTTCCTTGCTGTCCCGAACGCCGACTCGCCCGCCACCATTCTGTTTCAAACAGCACGTCCTCCCCGCATACCGCATTAACTGGACCGCCTTCTTCATTTCCGGGTTGGGACAGCACAGCGGCCATGTTGGGTCGGTCGCCATAACCCGGTAGGGCATCATTCGCGCTATCAAACACCGCCGACTGATTAATTGAAAACAATCTTAGGCCTATTACTGGAACTTATAGAAGCAATACTGACCAACGCATAGCTGTCAGTAAGAGCTCACCTCTGCATGACAAGCACACTTAAGCAAAATCAGTCATACTGTCTCTAGAATCAGGAAAGCCAATGCTGGGACAGAATGGACGATGGTCTCTTGCTAATGCAAACTTTACAGCAGCTGGAAGACACTGGGAATTGAATAAACATTTCTCAGCATTGGAAGAAGACAACCACAGGGAGAAACCATCCCTCTCCGACACTGGCAGCAGAATAGAATTTTATAGAACGTAAACAAAGTCACATGACCTTAAGTAGGACGTCTGAATGTGAAAGCTGCAACATTTGGACTTATTCCGTGAAAGCGGATCCAAGACCAGTGAAGGACAAATTGTTTCCCTGCCCAACAGTGAACCCATCCCTGTGAATTTTAGCAGGTAGGGCATGAAGGGGGTTAAACATTCTGTTCTACTCGTGAAGATACTGATGTTCTTCCCAATTCCTTTCAGTACAAAAAGAAAATCCCAAGACCATAGTACTTGTAATCTCCCTATTGGGTGGGAAAGGGTTTAATTTTGAATTATACATCTTTTGAGGTCAGGGTTGAAGAAGGTCAAATACAAAGGGACATCCTCATTGAATATTTTACAAGGAAATTTGTCAGGACTTTGCTAGATCAATCGGACAGCGTACTATGGACATGGCTTCTTGACCATTGACAAGGGTTGGGTCTACCTGTCCAATGAACCCCTTACAGGCAGGCAAAGCACATACAGCAAGGGACAGAATTTGAGATAAAAGTGAGAGTCCAGACCAAGAGTTTGCACCGTATTGTAGATGAGTGCTTGACAACAGATTCTCTGACCAATGCAGTTATACACAAAGACCCATCCAAGAGGAAAGATAAACAGGGAATTATCTAAAGTAAACAATTCAATACAGCATTTTGGCAAAACATATATTTACATTTTTCTGAGGCTCTGAATCACAGCGGCTCACTGTATGTAGGGGTTTGCATTAAACTCTCTTGTAGGGAGACTGCATGGCCCAGGAATCCTTAAGACTACTTCCAGAAGACTCGCTGATTTCAGAATATCCTGACAACTTGCAGTTCCAAGCCAGACAGGCAGTCCCCTACGGACCGGAGTGTTGCCGCAGATGACAGAGGGCGTCTTTACATTGATCACTGACTCAGTCAAGGTATGATAAATTACAAATGCTTTTGTACACAAACAAGAAAGTTTCTGTGAATCAATAATTGTAATTTACTAACTTGTTTGTAAGTTTGGAACCCAGAGCTTCAAGAGTCCTTGGGGTTGGGAGTCTATTCCTCAGGGGAAAAATTAGTATTCCAGTGACTACTCTAACCTCAAAATAAAACACATATGACAATCAAAAGAAGTTTTATAGATACCAGAACACAGGGCCATTGATAGACATAATCAATTAATTATTTATCACTCCGAATATTATCTTTTAAGATAAACAGGATTTCACTGGCTCACCCACCAGGTAAACTTCTAGGTGAGTGCAACTAACTTCATTACTCTATTTATACTAAACTTAGCACCTTTATTTTAAAAGTGTACACCACCCACTTCTTTTATTTACAGAAGACCTCTGCAGTTAAAAATAACACCCTATTTTTATTTTAGGGTAAGGGTGAGGCAGAAGGGAGCATGGGACGCACCGTGTAAGTTTGGAAGTGTTTTTATTTTCACTTTGTTTTGACCTTTTTTTTTTTTCGGAATGACCTGACCAAACAAGAGTACCCAACATAAAAAGTCTTCAAATGGAAAGTAATTGTAGGATAGTGTCATCCACGGCTGCTCTTGGTCTTTCTGCTTCAGGCTCTCGGGATCTCGTGGTATCCGGATTCACACGGTGTCTTCCTCGGGTCAAGATGCAGGGGAAAGAAAAACAAACATATCGTAGGGTTACCACGTTTTTTTTTTCTTGTTTCCTCAGCGAGTGCTACCGTCACCAAAAGACGGGAAGAGAGGGAAGCGTGTGGAAAAAACGACGCAGAGCAGGTTTAAAAAGATCAACACACACGTGCACTATTCTCCCGTGCCTCACCACCTCCCCCACCAAAACGTCCCTCTCAGTGGTACGCTCTACCGTCGCCTTCGTCCTTGTCCTCCTCTCTGAACTCGTCTCTCGCTTCTCGTCTTTCTCCCTCTCCGCCTCCTCTCTCTCGGTTTGCGTCTCTATATCTTTTGTTCCGTCCCCTTCCGATGAAGTCAGGGGCCCCCTCCTTGGTCTTCCCGGCCGACACCAGACCGCTAGATGTTTCCTGTTTGGGTGATGGGTCGGAATTCCCTGTCTGGCGCTTCCGGTACGCCTCGTCTATGTCCTCCTCACACATCTCCCCCCTCAGGAATGGTCGCTGGGGCCATTCGGTAAAGGGGTGCTGTGACAAGTAATCTGCACTGATTTGCTTCGCCCCTGACAAGTGCATTGTGTGGAACGAGAAAGGTTGCAAGGCTAGGAACCAGCGAAGGATGCGGGGGTTGGTGTCCCTGTTGTTCGCTAGCCATGTGAGAGGAGCATGATTGGTCAGTACAAGAAACGGGCGTCCTAACAGATAATACTGTAGGGCATCTATGGCCCATTTTATAGCCAGGCGCACTTTTTAGATGGTAGAATAATGCGTCTCTCGGGAGAAGGGCTTTCTGCTAATGAGGAGGATAGGCTTGAGGTCATCGTTGGCATCAGGCGGATATAACAGCACCCAGACCTAGGCCTGAAACATATAGGTTTCATGTTTGGGTGATGGGTCGGCATTCCCCGTCGGGCGCTTCCGGCACGCCTCGTCTCCGTCCTCCTCACAATCTAACAGCTAGGGCAGTTTAAATTCCTAAGTGTTTTTTTTTTATTTCATACTTTACTTTCAAATATTACTTTGAAACAAAGGGTTTTTACTTTTTTATTTCTATGGGAGTATAAGCTTGATTTATTGTGTGTATGTGAGACAGAAATTAAAGCTGCAATAGCGGATAGTGATTTGTGGAACAAATACGTCAGTTTGTTTTCATGGTTTAGTCAGAAGCAGCAGTGAGTCAAAGATTCTTATTTAGTACAAAAAGCAGTTGTCAATGACTTGAATTGTGTCATTAGCTGTGCCTCATCCACATGGATGCCATAATTGTTCTGGACAGGTGAAATCTAACTTTTCAAGATTTGCAAACCAATAGTTAAATATAGATCCTGATTCACAACCCACTCTTTAGACATTTTTGTGAAATACAGTAGTGCTCATAACTTACTACAAAGTTCTATTTACAAACTACACATTTGTAGTATTTTGCACTGCTGTAGTAAGTCCCTACCTCCATCATTTCCTAAGGGAGGGTGTTGCAGTATCAGTGGTTGACCATGTGTAGTGCTGGACTTAGTACAAAAGTGTAAGTTACTACAAAAGTGTAAACATATTGAAAAGTGTAAATTAATTTTGTGTATCAGGCCCTAAATGTTTAATCCAGTGGCAGGGGGTGTGAATGATGCTTTTTCAGGCAATGCTCCATGGAACGACTGTGCTACGGATTCTAATGCAGCAGCATCTGAAATTGGAAGAGCACCTGCTCAATCGATATCAAAGAGAACCAGAAAATGAACCCCATTCTCCACAATTCCGTTTTTTTGCATTCATAAGAGTACTCCTATTTCAGGCATTAAGATGGGAGTAGTAATCAATCCCTTCCTCCAGCGATCATCTTTTGTGTCAATGAGGTGGTGATGTAGTCTGGAAAGGTCTCACACCTCAAGATCAACTTGAAAAACCCATAGTTCCTTATACCGGCGACACCAGACCAACAGATCATACTTTTCAAATGAGGCCCTTGGTATACTCACAAGAGTAGCCATCATACTCCAGGTCAAGAGAAAACCACCGGAACACTATCACTGATCAGCCCATGAGAAGGAGGGGTGGATCATTCAGTTGCATGCAAAGGTGCAACTGATACTAGTTACAATACTGTTCCCTCCTAAGCGTCTGCCCAGTTTTGAAGGTTTCCTTTGTTCTGCTGGTGTATGGTAGGGGAAGCACCCGACATGAATACAGTCACTAGAGCAGGAATCAAGAGGGAGCAAGCAATCCTAAATGTGACGCTTAGTTCCGGCCAGTGCAGATGCAGAGCAAATTTCCCGTCTGGACGCTTTATTTGTTACAGATCCTTGTATTGCCTTCCCTGAGACAAGAGTGCCTCATGAAGTGTGCGGTAGACAATCCGAAGCGGATAGACAGTCTAAACATTTCATCCAGTTTTCGGTACACACCATCCTAGTCAAGGCTGGAAACATGGTGGCTTCATCAGGGTGGCAGACAACCACCAACAACTCAATGTATAACACAAACTTCTTGAATGAGAAGTTAAGGTATTTTCTCCAATCAGCAAGTCCAAATGAGTATACCGCAATCCGTGTTAATTTCAAGAGGGGTGGGATTCCAAAAGCAGCTCCCCAGCCCTCTTTTGGATGATTTCATAAATGCGGAGTCACACAGAAAACTATATGTAGAACTTTATCACTCGCAGACTGTAGAGATCACCGCCACCATCCAGGGATGCATGGGTATTGGAGCGAGTGAATCAAACCTCAAATCACCAAAGGACAAAGGCTGGAAAATTCACCAAGAGGATAACCTAAAGGGCACACAATTCATTTTCCTTTGGGTGCATCATTCCAAATTTTACATTTTCACATGCAGGTGTTTTGCACTTTTCCAGAATTATGAATTATACTACTGCCAGAAGGCGTTTCCTGTCATGGAAACAACTGATCTGCACAGAGCTGAATCAATGCCCTATGCTCATACCAAGATGCACTAAGACAGGGAGGGCAGCAAGGAGTGCATGCTTTGCCAATACACAGAAAACAATAAAGTGTCATCAATGGACCAACTCTTTAATTCTCACTGTAACACTTTCCTATACCATTACGTTAAGAGTAACAAGCACTGTCAAAGCCAAGAGATCTCACCCTTAGATACCTGTTGGCTCTGCTAATGTCATTCCTTCATGATGTGCAGCATCAAAGAAAATGCTGAACCGCATTAAGGAAGGATAACAAAGAAATAAGCATAAATAATGATACAGCAGCTGGGCCGTGTCACTTTGTAAGCATGTGCATGAATTATAATACACACTTATGCATGCCTACAAAATGACATAGCCCAGGGGCATCATTGTGCTTTTTTTTTTTAAAGATGTTAATTGGGCCGAGGGTCTGGGTAGCAGGCCGGGAAGAGTAGGAGGCAGAGCCGTCAACGTGGAGACAGCAATATGGAGTGGTGGGGAGAAACACAAATAAATGAGAGAGTAGAGCGGGTGGGGCACAGAAGCCAGGGCTAAGCTAGCAACATGGGGGTAGCACAGAAGCACACAGAAAAACAAGAGCAACATGGGTGGCACAAAAGCACAGAGGCGAAAGAGGGCAACATGAGCAGAGGTGGCAGACAGAAGCATACGGGGTACAGAAATCGACGTGGGGCACATATGCTCTCACGCGAGAGAAGGTAAAATGAGTCTGGAGGGGGACAGAAGCACACAGTTGAAGGAGCAACAAAAGCATAAGGGGTGGGGGAGTGAAGCACATAGGGAGACAGCTGTAAAACATATCCATTCTCATAGGGTGCGTAAATGAAAAGAAAACAGAAGCTCTCAAAATGCGAGCAGTGGAAGGACACACGTACCTGGGCCATGCTCCAGGGGAGGGACAAACACAAGAAGAGGACGTAAAGCCCACAGAGGTGAATGAATGAGATGCAAGTAAATAAGAGTGCCAATACAAAAAAACCAATGGTAATTGGTGGCCGGGCTCTAAGCCCACTGTAAGCTAACAACATGTGTTGGTACAAACAACATTCGCGCTGTTTTAGGCGAGAATGAAAAAGGACTTGATGAATTCATATTATTAAAAATATAAACAGAAGAAAAAAATTGAGCACAAGGACTATGTTAGCTTTGTAGTTGTAGAAGTAGTCTTTCCCAAAAAGCGTTTTATAATTTCTGTTACTACCCAGTTTCCACAGAATATGAGCTGCTCCTCTATTGCTCTCAAATTATACTTTGCTTTTTTTTTTAACCTACTCTACAACATTAGTTCTAAAATTAAATCAAACAACTTCATCGGTGTACATTTTTTTTAATGTCAAATGTACTTATTGTATCATCAACAGTACACAATCAGGGATGTATTTTCATGAAATCACAGCAAACCAAACCCTCAAATTCTGTGAAAAGGAGGAATGGTACATTTTCGGAATTTGTTGATCAAAAACCCAACAAGCCTTACCAGAAATTTCAATTCGGAAAAGGTGTTTAACGAAAAACAGCAAAGCCTACTGGAAAGGGGTAGCGAAAATCCTCAAAGCTGAAAATATTGTTTTTGCTTTTTGTTTTTTTACAACAAAAAAAACCAGCCACTTTAGTGGCTTAAAAAAAGCACACTGGTTCAAACAAGTTAACTATTTCAACAAAGGTGACTTGAACAAAACCTTGCGAGGGTACACTATACTCATGTGTTGGAACCATGGAGTTTGCTGGATTTTTAGACAACAAATTTCATGGTTTCTAAACTGACCAGCATCATCATCCTCGTTGGAAAAATCCCAAATAGAATGGCTCATATGATCACAGACAATCCGATCTTGTGCTGGCAGAGGATGGGGTCTGCCTCACATACCAACATCCTGTTTTGTGGGGGCTACACCTGCAGTGTGAAAAAGTATCTCACTCCAGCACATAAAGGAGCTTTTGAAACAAGCGTGTTTTCACCCAGGCTCTACAAGTTTTAATACTTATTTTGGTAGAGTTCTAAGCCATGGATTTGTTTATCATGTTCTTAATTTCTTTTCTGGGGAGGGGTTCTCAGAGTCCGAGTCTTCCAGCTCGTCTCTGTGCCTTTTCAGTGCTCCACGGGGTTGGGGATGCTCACTGTCTATTGGGTGCAAAGGTGTGCTTTCTTCTCTAGTGCTGACATTAGCTGTGCTCAAGTCCAATTCAAGCACACAACAGTCTCTGTACAAGGGGCTGCAGGTCTCACCCATGCTACGGTCTTTATTTGAATGTACTTGTGTGCTGGCGACCTCTACTTCTCGTTCACTACTGCTCTGTCCATTGCTGTTGTGAAAAGAAGGGTGTGGGTGCTGTCCATTGTTGTGCTTTACACAGGGAATCCCAAGAGCCATGCCTTCGGGGGCATCAATCTGCATTTTGGGGCAACTTGTGGATTCATGGCTGACTGTGCTGGGTAAGGAGTCCTTTGGAATTACAGATGAGAGCTGGTTTGTAGACTGTTGGCAATTTTGGTGGCACTTCTGATCAGCGAGTCCTGTCGTCAAACTGCACAGCTCCCCAGGGCAGCCATTTAACTCCTTACCAATGGATATTCCATTGAGCATTTTCGCCTCCTGATTAGTCTCAAATGAACTAGAGCTGGTGCCTTGAGAACAGCTTTCTTCAGTTTCTAGCCACTTCTTCTGCTCTGGCTCTTTGCACGGATTGGATGCATTACTGGAGCCACATCTAGTCACAGATTCCTTGCGTCGACTGTCAGGATGGATGTCTTTGGTATTCTGGTGGCTTGCCGAACTCAAAGGATGTCCTTCCCTTACAGAAGGTGCTATTCCATTTTTCCCACTAGTTCCTGGTTTTCCCTCCTCATCATCTCGAGGTCCACCTGAAGTCTCACCACCTTTACTCGCTGAGTAAGTGATGCAGGAATACTGAAGCCACTTGTAGGCTTTGTAGATCTTTCTTTCTACAGATTCCATGTCTGCACGAGGGGCAGATTTTGCTCGGACAACCTCTACCTCGGTGGCGGTCCTTTCTGGTGAAGATATTGGAGAAGAAGACAGGTCATCCACTTTGATCTGTGGATAGTCACATGTATCTTCACCGATGTAAGCAATTGCATTTCCAGCATTGGCTTTTACTTTCTCCTCCTTCGGAGGTTTCTGGCGTCGTCGCATTGCATTTCGTTGCCGCATCTTAGTTCGCCGTGTATTGAGGTCTTCTTCATCCTCACTAGTAGTGCTAGAGCTGCTGCTGCTGCTAGTACTGCTGCTGCTGCTACTACTACTACTAGAGCTACTCGACCTAGTATCCTCAGGGCTTGGTGACCGGGGTCGTGGGAAGAGGTCAGCTTCCATCTCCGTCTCACAAGCTTCATCATAGGAATCGCTCTCGTTGGTGCGGGTTTCAAGGCACTTATCTTTATTCCGTCTAAAATTGGCCAACCTCTGCTGTCGCAAAGTTAATTCTTTATTCGCGGCTGCTAAGTCTCTTGATAATTGAGACCCCAAATTTAAGCCAGTTTCATCAATTTCTTCAGCCGCTGGCAGTGGGGAGTGGGGCAATGAGGCAGAGGACTCTGAATCGCTGTAGCCGGAGCGCTCGCTGACACCAGTATGAAGCTGCAGGAAGGTGCTATCACTGTCCGAGTCAGAGCTCCAGCCCTCAATCTCACGGCGCACTAGCGAGTCAAAGAAGGCCATCATGCGGGGATCTTCTTGGATCGACTCATTGGCATAGTCATGAGACAGGCCACGCCCACTGTTAAGAACTAGGCCGATGTACTCTTCATGCGTATATAGGCTACGAGAATCGTCTTCCCGCCTGCCATCCAGGTCTCCAGTGCAGTCGGGCTGCTTATAAGGGCTCCATATCTACAATAAAACAGATAAGAAAATTATGAAGGCATTTAATAACGCTGAGGGACATGAAGCGAAAAATGTTTATGCAGGATATATCTATTTTAACATTCCATGGATGCACTCCATGCAAAAAGACACAATGGATTATTAATGGTTCTACTACCTGGATTTGCAACACCTTAACACAACATACATCATACGTTATGTACAGGTAGCCTCATACACCTCCACAAGATGTTTGTTGCTCCCCTAGGACACTTAGTTGAAAGTGTCGACAATCTTTCAGTGGTATTGCCTATTGCTGTACTAATACTTGGGACACCTAGGTATTTTGCCTTCATGTTTACTTACCATTGCAACACTATTTCCTACATAAATGTCTTCATTACATCTCCATTTTGCTTGTATGTCTGCATCTATTCAACCCTTCACATGTGCTTATGCAATTCCTCTGCACACTAGTGTGTGCTACTCTCTGCTCAGCACAGTTATTTACCAGTGTAACTGGCCTTGCAGCTCACCCCCAACCCCAGATTCTCATACCTTCCCACCTCAAAATCCCAGTTCCTTCTTTTGTCACCCACTGAACACTAGGTAAAGCACCCTCACTCAACTCATCTATGACTAAACGCCCCTATACTCTTCAATCTGAGATATCTCATGTTACCTGCCACTATCTCTTTCTGCTTTGGGAATGCCTGCATTGTGCAACACCAAACACTTTGCCGCTCATCTTCCTGCCTCAATTTTACTGCAGTTTCTGAAACTTTGTTTGGTTCATACAATACAAGCACATCTACAGCTTTACACACCAAGTTTGCTAACTTCTCAAACAGAACTCACAACAGTTGAAAATACTAAGACGGGTGTGGGGAGGGGGGTCAGAGGCATTTTATTAATAAGTCTATTGCAACCACTCCCACATCTACTTTGTAGCTTCTCCCTCTTCATTTGAATAGCCCCCCCATTACACCCACCACCCCATGTAATGCTCACACTGCAGCCAGCAATCACCCACACAGTTACTGGATTGGTCTGTGAATACCCGGATTGGCTATTACAGCCACTTTCTCACAATACTCCTGATCATAATTTCAGGGTGTTTGTAGCCTCCACTTTGATAATTACATAAACCTTTTTTCCTCATCGGATGCTAGATGTGGCCGATGCAATGCAGAGGGGGCGGATTTTGTCCATCTCGCATGGTCCTGTGGGGAGGTTATAGAATACTGGACACAAGTGATGCAGTTGCTGTGAGGTGAGCTGTACTGTTAAAACCTGTTTGTTGGGTCTATTGCCTGGGGTGCAGGCTCTAAAGCGCAAGTTCTGTGTGATTGCATTGCTCATGGCCAAGCGAAGGGTCTCGCTCTGCTGGAATGGCAGGAAAATCCCGAAACCTAAAGACTGGATTGCGGACTTAACGTATTGTAGAGACACCCTAAAGACCTATGAAGAAGAACTTCCTACCAGGTCGAAACCAAGAGACTATTGGAAATACCTAACTCAATACTTGCAATTGCATCAGGTGAATTGACTGCCTATCCTAAATGCTTTGAGGTGCGGAGGGCATGGTGGACCTTTGACTAGGAATGGAAACATAAGTATGGATGACGGATGCTGTTGTACTGTGACCAAACTGTTATGATTGTATTTGGGTTGTACACTTTTAAAATGCTAATAAAAAATAAATAAAAAAAACCCTTTTTTCCTCAATTCCTCATACCACGCACCACAATAAAAAACCTATTTTCTCTCAAAACAAATTTATTGAAATTGCTCGAGATCTCATTTCCAAATCTCTCTCTCGGACTCCTCACCCACTGTTACTGCATCTCCCTCAGACCACAATGTTTCACAGATTTCAGTCACCTCACCATCCAGTCCCCTCCTGCATATATACACCTTAAACGCAGAGGGAAACATTTGTGCCTAGAAGCCTACCCTCATGGCTTCATCAATTACACAAAGGCTAGATCCTCTCTGCCCTTTAATTGGTTTAATGACGCACTGAGATCGGCCTTTGGTACAGATTATCCCGTACATAGGTTCACTCCAACTACTCCTTCCACGCAACCCCGGATCTCCTACAGCATTCAGGCTTTGAAATGTAAAGTGCAAGTTCTTCTATGGAATGAGAAAATCAAAACCTCGAAGTCCATCAAGTAGACCTAAGTCAGTTTACAACTGGATTAAATATTGTTGAATCCAACTGTTACACTGACCTCATCGCCTCTCTGCAGTCTCACCCAAACACTTGCACATGCAATGGTCTTCTTTCTCCTCCTCAACTTTAGATCGCTCAGTCCTACCTCACTGTTGATGAATTCTCTTCCAAAATAACTAAAACTAGAAGTACCGTGAACTTACTGTTTTTGATACCAAATAGCCCTTCCTATTACCCACTTTGATCCCCTCAAAGTTAAACTAGACCTTGTGACACCAACATCTCCAGCTGAGCTAATTCATGTACTCAAACAGCTAACCACATTTGTGAACCATCTCAAAATACCTTCAGCAGACCACTCCAATCTATCTAACTAAGTTTCTCAAAACAAACAACCCTTTTAATTTGGCTTCTGTGGTCAAGACCAGTCGATGCTGAATGGTACCCTCAACAGCAGAGGAATCTCGAGAGCGAGGTCAGGGCTCTTGAGACCAAGAGAATTCCGAATGACCTTCTTTGGCATTGAGGGTGCCTTAAAGCGCGAGTGGTCTCATCAAGTTGGGCAGTATGGACTTTCAAAGGTTCTTCGTTGGAGGTCCATCCACAAAAGACAAGGTGAACAGCTGAAAGTGGAGACTCATCATGGAGGCTCAGCTCTTTTTGAGTTCGATACCAAGGGAGAAGATCCTCAGAATGTAGAGGACTTTGTTCTTTAGAAGCCAATGATGTTACGACCCAGTTGGCTTCGAAGTTGGAAACCAGAGGTGTGGGGTCCTAGAACTGGGTTTGGATTTTGTCAAGGGATCTGGAGATCACTTGTCTCCAGGGTCCGAGATTTCAGGGGAAGTGGCTATTGGGGTCTGCTCCTACTGGCGACAGGGGACACACTGCAACATAATTCACACAGAGCCTGAAAAGGAGAACCTGGGAACATCCTAATTAAGAGTGAAAATACCCTGAGAAGGAAAAACGCAAGGGTCCCGCTGTTGTAGAAGAAAGGAGTGTAAAGAACTGAACACTAGAACCATAACAAGGACTTGTGATCGTTATAGGAGGCATGATAGTAGGTACACATGCTACCCAAGGTATATTTCAAATGGAGTCAGTGCTGTTTGAGCTACCTATCTTTTCAGAGAACAGTCCAACAAAGAGGAAGATTAGGGCACTTGGAACGGAGGCTAAACCTCTCACGGAGTGGCAAAAAAAGGGCTTACCTCCCCAGTAAGACCTCACCAGGTAAAAGAGATACCCTACTGAGGAGAAAGATCATATGAAGGAGCTTACGTTACATAGAAGGGAGTCAAAACATCTGTCCCAACCCTGTCCAGAGAATGTATATTCATCTAGGAGATGGGAAGGATAGGCTGTGATCTTTCTCAAATCAACTTATGTTCCCTGAACCACCACACGGAAACCATAACTGGTCTGAATGCTTGGGGGAAACTGAACAACCTCCAGTACAGGAGGTTTTAGGCTGAGCCTTCTCATCAACACACTGGACAATAGACACCCATAGGCCCTGTTATTAAACTAGCTGAGCCTATCTCCCTTTGAGAGATAATAATTTGCCACCCCAAGGCTACCCAACAGTCACCATTAGGGGCGCCTGACATCGAGTCTGCTAGCAAGCAGAAACTATAATAATCTGTATGGAGTTCCATGATGGAAGAACCCAGAGATCTGTCTGGAAAGAGAACTCTCAGAACAATTAGTCCAGGGAAGCCCAGCAGAAGGAATCAAAATAGAAGACAAAAAAACCCCCAAAAAACAGGGAAATAGTCGGGCATGTCGCCCACCTTATGTGGTTCACGCAATTTTTCAGAGACAGAAGAGAGCTCACTTCACAACCACACCTCACTTCACATGAAACCTTCAAGTGTCCAGAAGCAAGAGGAATTCTGTTTGGCCTTGGTAACGAGAGTGCAAAAGAGGGAGGCAGTGGGAAGGTGACCTTGAAATACAGGTCAAAAGACTCAAAGCAGGAGAATGTGTTAAAAAGATAACCAAAAGCCACAGCCTGGAAAGAGTCCGTAAGAATGAAGTGGAAATGTGTGATTGTAGGCATAAGAGAGGGCACAAGACTACACAGAAGAAGGCCCTTTTCCTCATGAGAAAAAGCAGTGCAAGCATCACAAAGCCCTACTGTACACACCCGAGCACAGACGACAGCAGAAGACCACCTACCCCCAATTGTCCTACAGGCTCACCCTGAAACACCAAACATCACCCTAACAAAATCAAAGGTGCAACAACTAATCTAAATTGCAATAGCAAAACAACATTCAAAGTCAAAGGTAGTCTAACCTAAAACACTGCCTGAACATAAATCACAATATAAAATTACTAAAACAGTTATTAATCCCTAATGTAAAGCTAAAGTGAGCAAAACAATTGCATCTGAAGCCAGGGACTAAAGTCTTGTATGGCTACCAATCTGGCTTCAGATCATGCTGCAGAACAGAGACATCGTAGAAATGTCCTCCTGACAACATACGAAGATGGCCCCTGCCTCATGATTTTGCTGTACTTCTAAAGCTCAATCTGAAGTCTCAAATTCCCTGCACTGGTTCTCCTCCTAACTTTCCGACGAAAACCAGTTTGTCCACAGGGGCACATCCAGGTCCAAGAAGACTCCCTGCCACCCGTGGAGTCCCTGGGTTTTCATCCTATCCCTTGTCCGCTTCAACCTCTGCACAGAGCACACTGGTGGCTCTGCTCACATAGAACAGCATTACAATCCATCAATATGATGAGAATACACAAACTCTACTAGATAGAACCCTTCATCAAAAACACTGCGAATACTACCTGCCTCTGACCCAGACCTGGATGTCCAGCGCCTACCTGAACCTGAACTTCACCAAGACAGAATCCCTGTTTGCCAAGAACAGCAAGCAAGAAATAGTACAAACTGGCTCAATAACGTGAACAGTCAAGGCTTCAACCCCAAACTTTCAGCGAACGCCAAGTCACTTAGATTCACCTTAGACACTAACCTTCCCCTCAAAGAACACAGTGCCAAAAAAACACAAGATGGCCTGGTACCAGTTCTCTCTGGTAAATAAAGTGTTGCGCTTCCCTCCACACAAACGACTTAAGAACTGCTTTTCAAGCCTTTATTGATGCTCTCACATCTGGAAATGCAAGAAATGGAAACACCCTTCTCCATGACCTCCCAGACTCCACATTGGCTCCATTAAGGGCATCTTACACAGCGTCTTCCCCCTTCCTGATTGAATGTCACTCTCCTTAACAGGCTGCACAGTCTTCAAAACCAGCTGCAAGATTTCCAAAGCCATCACCACCAGCACCCTCCACTATCAGGCTGACAAGCTCACTATGGCAGGTATCTCTCGGCATACCCATCAGAGTGAGGACAAAGAAGTGCAGGAAAGAAAAGACAAGTCAACAGGCCTTTTCCAAGCGTGCACCCAGGATCTGTAACCACATCCCTGTATCCATCAATGCTGCTCCAATGTAGGGAAAAGTTGAAGATGCCGCTCTTCTGAGGAACGACATTCTGTCAGTGTTGGAAAACGAGGCAGCATCTGTGAGGCCTGCACAAATAACATGACTACATTTGTCCTTCACTGGGAACCAAACACCCAATTGTAGCGCCTGACTCTCAGAGGGTAGCGTTGCAGAGCAGTCTGAGGCTTACTCAAGGGAGGTGGTGTGGGCTAGTAATCGCCATTTGTAGGTGCACAAAAATAACACTCAATAATTGATTGTCCAGTCTGTACTTTGCTTTATAAAAGTAAGAGTACACTTATTAAACACACACACTACTCAACACTATGCATCAATTTACAAATATACATAAGCTGTTGGAATTACTTTGTGACATTGCATAACATCTCCACCCCTCCCGCAAAGGGGGGGTAGGGTCTGGTACCACCATGTATGCACATCAACTTGCCCCCAATGCAGATAGTTAAACATAACCTGGAGCGAGGGCCCTGCGCACTGGCACCATCCCAGTGGCGACCCACCCCATTACCTCAACAAGCATTAAAAAGGCGTAAACCTGCCTTGGTGACACATGACCCTGACTGAGCATCTCCTGCTGACCATAAAGTATGCACCTCTATATCTTAAGAGCTAGCAGTCTGGGGTCTTCACCTAAGCGCAGCAGCAAGAATCCATGTTTACGCACACTTTAGAATGACAGTACTCATCACCTTGGTTGATCATTTGAATGCATTGCAATTACAGCCCCTAAAGGCATCACAGATGAAATCACAGGATTGCGCATATACAGCTAGACACCCTAGCAGGACTGTCTGCCAACATAGCCCCACTTGGCTTATGACATCTCCTTACACATGTGACTTACAGTCCCTTCAAAAGAAGTACTCCTGGCAACTACACTTCTCCTTCTCACTTTAAAAGGAATCACAGGTAAAAACATGGGATTACGTAAATACAGCCAGACCCCCTAGCAGGAAGGTCCAGCAACATAACTCCATTTAGCTTAACATCACCTTACACATATACTTCACTTTACACGTGATTTTCAGTCCACCTAAAAAGAAATAACCAATAGTAAATGCATTTCGGTGCAATTACACCACTTCACCTCCAGGGGATGCCCTTCTCCAGACATCCCCAACTCAGCCCTTCACTCCATGAGGCACTTCATAGTAAACCCTCAGCTGTAGAACATAAGTTCCAGCCTAGAAGGTGTTAAAGGCTGGTTGAGCCCTTGAGGGGTTATTCTTTCAGATGCCCCGTGTAACTTATGGGTGGACTGTTCTTCTTTATGCTGGGGGAGGTTGCGGTGCTCCTGAAGACCCCCTGCACTCCTTTTGACACATGAGGGTGAGCCCCTCCTCTGGCGGCCACCAGGCACCAAAATGGCAGATTTCTTCGTGCTTTTGAGACTGGGCCTCTCCAGCAGCTCCCCCAGCACCTTTTCACAAGTGAGGGCACCAAAACGGCAGATTTCCAAATGCCTGGCGATGCACTATGGGGCGCTTCTTGCTCCTCTTTACCAGCCCCCGCCATTGGGAACACTCTCCTCTGCCCTCTGGGTCTCTGAGAGGGTAGATTCAGCAGTGTGGTGTCTTCACTGGCTCCCTGCGCCAGCCTTTTGCCAGGCTCTTTCTGGGCCCCTCTTGTCCCTGCGCAGAGGCCCCTGTTTCTGTGCACCAGTCCTGGGCTCTTCTGGTGCTGATAGGGTCCTGGGGGCAGTCAGGGGGTCTCACCTTCCAACTGCCCATTGCGCCAGGCTCCAGCACCTTCAGCCTCAGCCGAGCACACACTCCAGAGAGCTTCTCTTCCTGTGCAGGCACTTTTTAAAAATTGGGTAGGGGGCTGGCAGGAAGTCTCTGTTGGTCCTATCAAATAGCGACACATCACGTCCCTGCCCCTGCTCCCTCCTTCTTGTCCAGCCTCTGGGTTTGTTAAAAATGGTGTCATCCAGTGTCTCTGAAGCCCCTTTCGCCCACGCAGCCTTCCCTCCTTGGTGCAGCCTGGTGCCTGGCACCCAGTGACAGCTGCTGATGGATGAGCCTTTAGCCCCACCCATCTTCTCTTCGTGGAGAGGAGGCCCTAGCTTGTGGAAGAAAGGTTATCAATCCATCCAGCTGAGGTCAGCCCTCAGCCTGGGTCTGGTCATGGCTGGCTCAGGGAAATATGACAGTTCTGGATGACCCAAAAGCAGTACAAATATGACTTTGGACTCTGCAGAATACTTCTTTTCACATTTGCTACATTGGTCTTAAGTGCGTGTCTGGAATCTGTAGGCCTAATTGAAGTTAATCTAGCCCCTGGCTCTACATTCCCACAGGGGAATAATGAAGTAAAAAAACAGTAAGACACACTGACTTTCCCTGGCATGTTTCCAGTGTATTAAGCCTATTCCACCCAATACTGCATAAGTCCTGCCACACCATTCACTCTGTAGCTGCTCCTGGACTGCGCACGCTAGGAATCTCCCCTGAGCAGCCCGTACACGTGTGCACACGCATGTACACATGTGTCTGCATGTAACCAGCCCGGTGTCCCTCACTCCAGCTGCTGCGCAGTGGCCTGGTCAAGCCAGGGGAACAGCAGTAAAATCCCCATGCAGTCTCTCACATCCTGAGTTCACTAAGGGTGAGTCCCAACTTATGAGGCTCCCCCACAGTAAAAGCTCCACAATTAGGTGCTCAAAAAGCGAAAAATCCGGGCGGCCCATAGTGTCAGAACCACCTTCTAACACACGCCGCGCCCAGCTGATTCCTACAGGGAAGAAGTAGCCACTCTACATGGGTACACTTCCCGTAGTCAGCGATAACTAGTTATAAGGGGTTCTGACCAGACCCCCCTTACTGACCAGTTATCCGCTTAGACCACCTACTCCTCCCATCCATGAAATCTCCACCCATGACAGGGATCCCTGACTACCCTAAGAACCCTCCGGGCTCTAGGTTAGATACCTCTAGGTCACTCATGGTCTACATGGACTCAGCCTAACTAGGCTCACCTTTGCCCTTGGGCATGCAACACTATGCCTACCACTTCTCTGGACAAGGGTCCAGTGCCTCAGCACTGATGCGGTCTCCTGGGATAGGTCTAAATCCCATCCCCTGGGTCACTAGCTGGTCTCCCTTCCAGAGTTTGTTCCGACCAGTACCCTGTCTCCGTTTGGTCCTTGCACCCCCAAGATGCAACCTCTCTGGACCCTCACCCTCAGCCTGCCGCTGAGGTCATTCTGCTGCCACCACCCTTTCGGGATGACTGTCTTCCCTAAAGAAAGCACAGCCACTTGTGCTTCCCCACACAGAAAAGCACCCTTTGGCCACTGGCCTGGCTCCCTGATAGGACCTTAGACCGGCCTCACCACCACACTGGCAGTGCCAGGGAGGAACACTGAGGGTGCCTCATCAGACATCCTACAGCCATTCCACCCAGTCAGTAGATCCACACGGAAACTACCCCGGGAACCTAGACCCCTTCCTTGTTCTCCGCTGCGAGAACAGGTTCCATGTATCCTTCCCTCCGAGAGGCGCGCTCTCCTCCCGGAGTACCCTTACAGAGCCTGGGGGTCCCGAGTTAGCTAGACCCAGGCCCACCTCTCAGGGCTCTCCCCGGTCTCCCTGCAGCACCTTGGGAGACCGCCCAGGGACCTACATGGTCCCTGGATGGCCTGCACCACCCCTTATGAAGAGCAGGGTCCCTTCACTTAAGATAGGCCCCACCTGCCTTCAGGGTAGTACTACCACTCTCAGCCAGGGACCCTAAAGATCCTGGCTAGGCCTGCACCACCCCTTCGCGAAACACAGGGTCCCTTCACTTAAGATGGGCCCACCTGTGTTCAGGGTGGTACTACCTGACAGAAGTCCACCTCCTGCCTCCAGCTGGGGGAACACCCCCATGCTCTTGGTCCTTGGGTCCAAGTCCCACAGGACCTACCTGACTGGTTACCGGCTAGGCTTCGCTCCAGCCACCACTTCAGGTTCCCTCCACCAGCTCCTGGTCCTGGGGTTGAAGTCCCACCGGACCTACCGGACTGGTCACCGGCCACCCGACCCCGACACCTCAGGATCCACCACTAACCCTTCTCCTGGAAACTAGGGAGCACATCGCCCCCACTCAGATCTCCACTGGGTCAGTTACCTAGCCCACCTAGGGTACTTAGGGGCTACCACTACACACCATCACTCCAGAACTACCCTCCTTGGGGGCCACCCACTACCAGGGGTCACCCCTGGTTTGCTCACCTCCCCACCAGTTAACCTGGGGGACCTGCCTGACACTCAACTCTACCACACCCTCCTCCCACTGTGGGAAAAGTTCCTTTGGGTCCCTCACCATGGGAACCCCTGGGGCGCTACTACTCGGGGTAAAGAAACCTCCTGCCCCACCCTTCCAGTGGTTTTGGCCTGCGCCATTAGTAAGAAACTTCCAGTGGGGGAAGGATATCTGGGGCCCCTCCTGTGGAAACCCTCCCTGCCCTTAAAAAGCGCGGGAACCTCCCAGGACCCCTACTTCTCCTGTCCCCCTTGATGGTCAATCCACCCCTACACCTCCACCTGTGATGTAGGTATCAGTTGCTGTCCCTATCTCTTGAGGAGACACCCTCCTCATGCAGGTGTAGTGTATGTAGTGTTAGGGTTCAAAGGTGTACAATATGGCTTAGAACATTTGTATGCAATCATTTCCTGGAAAGCACCATCCCGCTAGCACATTATAATCAACATAGCGCGGTCATATCAATACAGCTTACATTTAAACCATAATAACTTCACATGACACATATGGGCGCTGGGCTTTCCTTTCCCATACCTTTAGTTCACATAACCAAAACTTTGAACCTTTCTCAGAGCCTTGCGCTCTTCCATTTGCTCATTGCTGCATAGGTAATGTGTGGCAAAACTGGACTTATCAAATGCTATAAATGCACACCAGAATGGGATACTAGGTTTCCCGCCGCTAGACACCAATGTTGGAAAACGAGTTAGCATCTGTGAGGCCTGCACAAATAACATGACTACATTTGTCCTTCACTGGGAACCAAACACCCAATTGTAGCGCCTGACTCTCAGAGGGTAGTGTTGCAGAGCAGTCTGAGGCTTACTCAAGGGAGGTGGTGTGGGCTAGTAATCGCCATTTGCAGGTGCACAAAAATAACACTCAATAATTGATTGTCCAGTCTGTACTTTGCTTTATAAAAGTAAGAGTACATTTATTAAACACACACTACTCAATACTATGCACCAATTTACAAATATACATAAGCTGTTGGAATTACTTTGTGACATTGCATAACATCTCCACTCCTCCCGCAAAGGGGGGGTGGGGTCTAGTACCACCACTCCCATGTATGCACATCAACTTGCCCCCAATGCAGATAGTTAAACATAACCTGGAGCGAGGGCCCTGCGCACTGGCACCATCCCAGTGGCGACCCACCCCATTACCTCAACAAGCATTAAAAAGGGGTAAACCTGCCTTGGTGACACATGACCCTGACTGAGCATCTCCTGCTGACCATAAAGTATGCACCTCTATATCTTAAGGGCTAGCAGTCTGGGGTCTTCACCTAAGCGCAGCAGCAAGAATCCATGTTTACGCACACTTTAGAATGACAGTACTCATCACCTTGGTTGATCATTTGAATGCATTGCAATTACAGCCCCTAAAGGCATCACAGATGAAATCACAGGATTGCGCATATACAGCCAGACACCCTAGCAGGACTGTCTGGCAACATAGCCCCACTTGGCTTATGACATCTCCTTACACATGTGACTTACAGTCCCTTCAAAAGAAGTACTCCTGGCAACTACACTTCTCCTTCTCACTTTAAAAGGAATCACAGGTAAAAACATGGGATTACGTAAATACAGCCAGACCCCCTAGCAGGAAGGTCCAGCAACATAACTCCATTTAGCTTAACATCACCTTACACATATACTTCACTTTACACGTGACTTTCAGTCCACCTAAAAAGGAATAACCAATAGTAAATGCATTTTGGTGCAATTACACCACTTCACCTCCAGGGGATGCCCTTCTCCAGACCTCCCCAACTCAGCCCTTCACTCCATGAGGCACTTCATAGTACACCCTCAGCTGTAGAACATAAGTTCCAGCCTAGAAGGTGTTAAAGGCTGGCTGAGCCCTTGAGGGGTTATTCTTTCTGATGCCCCGTGCAACTTATGGGTGGACTGTTCTTCTTTATGCTGGGCGAGGTTGCGGTGCTCCTGCAGCCCCCCTGCACTCCTTTTCACACAGGAGGGTGAGCCGCTCCTCTGGGGGCCACCAGGCACCAAAATGGAAGATTTCTTCGTGCTGGGGGGGGGGGGGGGGGGGGGGGGACAGACTGGGCCTCTCCAGCAGCTCCCCCAACACCTTTTCACAAGTGAGGGTGACCCCCCTCCTCTGGGGGCCACAAAGCACCAAAACGGCAGATTTCCAAATGCCTGGCGATGCATTATGGGGCGCTTCTTGCTCCTCTTTACCAGCCCCGGCCACTGGGAACACTCTCCTCTGCCCTCTGGGTCTCTGAGAGGGTAGATTCAGCAGGGTGGTGTCTTCACTGGCTTCCTGCGCCAGCCTTTCGCCAGGCTCTCTTTCTGGGCCCCTCTTGTCCCTGCGCAGAGGCCCCTGTTTCTGTGCACTAGTCCTGGGCTCTTCTGGTGCTGATAGGGTCCTGGGGGCAGTCAGGGGGTCTTTCCTTCCAACTGCCCATTGCGCCAGGCTCCAGCACCTTCAGCCTCAGCCGAGCACACACCCCAGAGAGCTTCTCTTCCTGTGCAGGCACTTTTTAAAAATTGAGTAGGGGGCTGGCAGGAAGTCTCTGTTGGTCCTATCAAACAGCGACACATCACGTCCCTGCCCCTGCTCCCTCCTTCTTGTCCAGCCTCTGGGTTTGTTAAAAATGGTGTCATCCAGTGTCTCTGAAGCCCCTTTCGCCCACGCAGCCTTCCCTCCTTGGTGCAGCCTGGTGCCTGGCACCCAGTGACAGCTGCTGATGGATGAGCCTGTAGCCCCACCCATCTTCTCTTCGTGGAGAGGAGGCCCTAGCTTGTGGAAGAAAGGTTATCAATCCCTCCAGCTGAGGTCAGCCCTCAGCCTGGGTCTGGTCATGGAAATATGACAGTTCTGGATGACCCAAAAGCAGTACAAATATGACTTTGGACTCTGCAGAATACTTCTTTTCACATTTGCTACATTGGTCTTAAGTGCGTGTCTGGAATCTGTAGGCCTAATTGAAGTTAATCTAGCCCCTGGCTCCACATTCCCATAGGGGAATAATGAAGTAAAAAAACAGTAAGACACACTGACTTTCCCTGGCATGTTTCCAGTGTATAAAGCCTATTCCACCCAATATTGCATAAGTCCTGCCACACCATTCACTTTGTAGCTGCTCCTGGACTGCGCACGCTAGGAATCTCCCCTGAGCAGCCCGTACACGTATGCACACGCATGTACACATGTGTCTGCATGTAACCAGCCCGGTGTCCCTCACTCCAGCTGCTGCGCAGTGGCCTGGTCAAGCCAGGGGAACACCAGTAAAATCCCCATACAGTCTCTCACATCCTGAGTTCACTGTGGGTGAGTCCCAACTTATGAGGCTCCCACACAGTAAAAGCTCCACAATTAGGTGCTCAGAAAGCGAAAAATCTGGGCGGCCCATAGTGTCAGAACCACCTTCTAACAGTCAGCAACAGTTCAATTCTGTTCCCAGAAACTAGATGCCACTCAAATCATTGTTGACTGTATCATTCCCTTTGTCACTGTACAGCGCTCTGTTGCTTTTTGGCAAGGTTAGCACCGTACAAAAAAACACACATACATACATACTATGACCACAAGGAAAATGTTTCTAAAAAACAGAAAAAGCTCTAAACTGCTAAAACGAAAAGGAACGGGATGTCAAAGAACCTCTCCTAGAGACCAAGGAACTTTACTTGACTCAGACATCTACATATATTGAATTTAAGACGGCTATCGTTAAACTGGCTTGGGCTGAGCCAGCTGCAGCAAGATCCAAGTGTAACTGTTTCAATCTCACTAACACTCTCTTGGGTCTCAACCATCCTGGACCATGCAGACTTTTAAACTCACCTTGATCACCTTCTCGACACCTGATGAGCAGATCATGTAGTTCTGTGGGTTGAAGCGCACCTGGTTGACAATCGAACGATGACCTTTCAGCACTAAGAAGGCTCCATTCACCACCCGCCCAGCTCCACCTGTAGAGAAGCAATGCAGCGAAACAGGAGAAAGATGCGAGTCAATGTGGATACACGGGAAGAGGGAGAAAGATATAAACTTTAAGCATGGATACAGTTTACAGAGGATACAGAAGCAAAGTAGCCCTTTAGAAACACGGCCCTTAAGGCAGGCAGGCTAAACCGCATTCCACACAGATAACATTGCTTATTAAAAAAACTGGCTACTTAAGGATAAAGTGAATCAATTCACAGCCTCTAATATATGGAATGCGCTCGGATTGCTCCACTTACTGCGGTGAAAAAGGTAGACATCAATGTCACACAAAGATTTCTGCCAAAAACTTTCAGATTCTAAAATGAATATAAGTCTTTTATAGCCCATGTTGTGACATAGTGCAAACGGGTAGTTTTGCCCTGGTGTCTATGTGATCAGCACCCAAGCCCACTCAATTGCATTTCAGGAGAAGTTCTGACTCCAAGGAGACACTCTAATAACGCATGGAAGGGGGACTATGGGAGAAGTATGTTGTTCTAGGACTCCTGTACCTCCAGCTCAGATGGATCAAACTCTACAACTTGTGCTACGCTTCTTCTGCCCGCAAAGGGTCAGCATATCTTGACCCAGCCTGGAAAGACTGGCTCCAAAGCACCAGTAGTTTTGGCAAAATGTGTGGTGGCTTCAAGACACCTGCCGTGCTGGCAAAAACACAGGTAACATTACCAAACCAGCTGAACGACATGGAGCATACGCTTGTGTAAAGGGGGCAGAGAATGGCTCCTGGAGGGATACGAGGGAGAGGCAGGGTACGGTCGGACCATCAAACAGGGTCTCATTTAAAGCCCTGTGCAATTAATCTGGGGATCGGTCCTGGGAAGGACATCTCCGTGAGCAGGGAAAGTTGTGCAGACTGAGAACTGATGTAGCTGACCATATACCTTAACATAACAGGGGTCTCACTCTTAAATCCTCAAAAATTCACTGCTCCCAGAATCCTGGATTTTAGAGAATTAGGTCAGGTGTTTTTTTTAAACATATTTTATTTGCTTTTTCCATTTTTATGAACAACACTTTATGAACATACGCAGCTGTCATTATATGTAATTTTAACACGGGGAAACACATAATTCACTATGCATTTCCAGTAGTAATACTAGGGTAGGGTTATGTCTAGACGGTGCACAACATTTCAAACTTATTTACACCATGAATCTAGATCCTCTGGTGTCCTTGCTAGTTTCATAGTTATTTGCTCTTCTGGTGTACATTCCTTCAGTTCTTTAATATGATCTTCTGATCTTGATACACTGGGTTCATCCAGTGAATTGTTCCGAGTCTGTTGGTGAGGAGGAGTGTAAAGTGAATACATTTAATTTATTTTTAGAGCAACTAGCATCCATACCCAAGAGGCATGTCTGTGACTAATTTAAGCTCTCTGTGTATGTCGTCTTATATCCGTCTACAATGCTATTCCAGTCATTGATAAGCTTTGGACCATCCCATGTCAAATGGCAAGAAGTAGCTTCCAGTTGCTTGCATCACTGGAGTGATGCATGCCCTTTGCAGGAGGTTATACTGTATGAGCCAAAACTTTGCACTGCTGGACGCTTGACCTATGGATGTAAAGGCTTCTGCTCACTTTTTATCTGCACATTGCATTCCGTTGTCCGTTTCCCATTTTCATTGTGATTTTAGTTGAGCTTTGATGGCATGCATAGAGATAGCGGTGTTGAGTGTAGTTATTACACCTGTGCCTTGGCCAGCTATGACGATCATCTCTATGTTGCATTAGCTGCACTGGGGTTCTCTTGGTATTTCCCACACGATCCGCAATTCTGTATATAGATACGAAACACTGCATATGCTGTGACGATACATAAATTGTCCTAGTTAGAAAACCATGACAGCTTTGTCCAGGGACTCCAATGCCCAAGTCATCTGGGTCACTCGCCGTTTTGCATTCCCCATTCTCCAACTAGCAATGCACAATTTTCTCTCTAGGTGTGCAAATTCTGAGAGTATTGCGAGTGGCATCTGCCTTGTGAAAGGCAGCATCTTGCCCCATATTATTCTAACATTCTCCGGACCTGCGACGTCGTGCTCATCAGACAGGGTCTATCCTTCTCTTTATTAGTTGATACAAGCCGTTGGCTCATCTTTGGTTAATAGATCCCTACGCCCAAACCTTCTTTGTGTTATGTGCGCTGCAGTATCTCCATTTAGACACTGCATCTTTTTCTCATCCACATCGGATTCTACATGGCAGATCTACGGCAGTGGACGCGTGGGATTCAGAGCACACTACTTTGGAACAGATCGAGGCATCTGGGTAGCGCTATCATTTTGTTTATTGATATTCCTCATGCAAAGGACAACTGTGGTGTCGTCCAGAAGTCCATGGACTTAATGTCTCGTATGAGTCATTTCGGCTTCACTGCATGCCGTCTCTTCTCCAGATGTGTGACCATCACCTCTAAGTATCTATACATTTCTTGTTCCGAAGGCTTCGCTGTATTTGGTAGCCTGTCTCTTAGTACTTACCTCAGTGCTCCCAATGGAAACAAAATGTAACCACCACCTCCCTGGGGCAAAATTCTAGAAAGGAGGGGGGCACATGCCCGACTCCTTAAACCAAAGAGGGCCCTGTGGGCGCACCACCTCCCTGGGCTGGCTCCTGCTATGTTCCGGGGTGCCCACCCCGGGACATAGCTGTTCGCTATGGCCATGATAGGAGCTTTACTGCTCCTTTCAAGCTATAGCAAACACTCTGCTTCTAGCAAGCAAGGGCCTAAAAAAGGCTCTTGTTTGCTAAAAGCAGAGCACAATTGCTTTCACAGAGCGGGAGCTGCATGTTCAGCAGTTCCCTCTCAGCAAAAGCAATGCCGGCTTCCCACCTCCTGCGGGAGCCGGCAGGGGGGCTTCAGGCTCCCTCTACAGTTACCAACAGATGTAATTGGGTGCCCTGGGTGGGACCAGGACACCCACAATAGAGGCCAGGGTCACCGGGACTAAAATCGGCCCTAGAGGGGGGCGCCAAGGCCCTCCCTCCCCTTATTTGTTACACAAAAAAAATAACAAAACAAATTCGAGACCCTTTCACCACCACTCCGCAAACACGCCTCCTGGAGCATTACTGATTGGGGGAATTAGTTCCCTTGGATGCTGAGGGTCCTTGGGGGACAGGAAACCCTGCTATTATCTCCAGTACGTCCCACACAGCGGGATTCCTGAGAGGTCTTTGGAGGCCACGCCCCCTTTCTCCACCACTCTGCAAACACGCTTTTCTCTTTTATCCCACACAGTTAGCCAGTGTTTTTTAGGTCTCGCTGAGCCAGCGCATATGCTTGCTCTGCGAGAAATTTAGTGTGGGGGTATTTCAAAGTGCTGCCACAGGCTTTTTGTGGCCTAGCGCTTGCGTTCACGCGAGCGTGCACGCGCGCAGGTGCCATGTGGGTGAAGGCTCATTAAGCCTTGCGTGCCTCAATAAGCTTTCACTTTGGAGAAGTGTGGCTCAATGATTAGAGCGGCAGACCCTGATGCAGAGGTCTAGCCCGGGACCAGGGTTCAATTCCCCGCCTCGGCGGGTCTTGGGCTCAAAAATTCCACGGACCTGATAATTCTCGCCTCGGTGCCATTCCAATCATGGAGTCCCACTCTGCAACTCTGGGCAATAGCTTGCTTAATCTCCACAACGGCCCCCACAACGCTAAAGGATGCCTGGCCTCCACCTTAGGGGTGCCCAGGAGTGGACGCCTCACAGGGAAAAGCCAGGATGGGTTCCACAGCGGTATTCGTACAAGCGCCGAGAGGCCTCCGGGTAGTCGTGCGCTATACAAGTATCCATACATTTACATTTACTTTCGTGCTTGTTGAATGTCCTCACGAAGCCTGCTTCTGTCCCTTACATTTGCATGCATGTGACGTGATTGCAGACTCGTTCCCACACATCGGCACAGTCAGTCTATGAACACAGACATCTCCCTCTGCTAGCGCCCACCCGCCCGCCCCACCGGTGCTCCTTGGACAGACAGAGAGGTTCTTTAATGTTTCTTTATTTTAATTACTATGGCACCCCTGTGTTATTATGCAGTGCTTGTCTTTTTTTTCATCCTTTTTTATGTCCTCACGAAGCCTGCTCCGTGTCCCTTATATTTGCATGCAGGTGACGTGATTGCATGCTCGTTCATCTCTAGCCACTCATCAGCACAGTCAGTCTAAGAACACTGACATCTCCCGCTGCTAGCGCCCACCCGCCCCCCCGGTGCTCCTTGGACAGAGATGGTTGTGGGTGTAAGTGCTGTGGTGGTGGCACTTTTAACCACGCTTGTGGTGGTGATGTGGGAGGACGTAGGAGAGCATGTAGGTATATCACATCACGCCTTCGTTGAATGGTATGATGACATTAGCGGTGGCCTTCACACTGCTCAGGCTTTACCACTGCTACTGGCGCACACGTTTATTTTTATTCAGTTTTCTATAGCGCGGACAATATATCGCGGACAGGTATTAAAGTGCTTGTCTCTCCTGCTGCACCGGGACCAGAAGAGACAATACTGCTCCGGGTGAGGTTACCCAGCCTTATATTTGCCACAAACAAGATAGTCCCACGCACTAAAAAAAAAAAAAAGCAAAAGCGTCTCCCTTGCTGCACTGGAAGAAATAATACAGCTACAGATGACGTTACCAAGCCCTGGGCCGAAGCATCATTAATCCATATTCTTACTTGGATTCAGAAAACTAAAGAAAAGTCTCTGCGTGCAGCACTGCTGCCAATTTCGGTTGCTCTGCATGGGATCATTAACATTTAAATATTGCAGCTTGATATTGTGATGGTGAGTGTTTTCATTTGTTTGGTTATCTTGGTTGTACAGTACATCATGGATGCAAACGAATTGAGACAAGAAAGATCATTTGGAGCAAAATTAATTCTACAAGCAGCAGCAATGTCTGAGGCAGATCATTTTCCAATCAACCTTTTTGTCACTTGGCGGGATTTTTATCTGCATCCAGAAAATTAGCTCATAAATTAAACAGCTGAACATGGCATGTGCTGGGCACATATGGCATCAAATATTATTAAGGGATTCAGTGTTGAAATGAGTACGCTGACACGGGTATACTAAACTGTAATCACCTTGCTGCAGGGATATTGTCCATTAATGATGCTTCGTTCTTTACAATAGCCTGAATTTAAATAGTATTTATATATGAGCCCAACTGTTGTATCATTTCAGCCCTGTATTACTCAACTAAAATAGGTTTTCCATAAAACCTCATTGAAGGCATAGGTTCATCTATTTGTCTTTGCCTTTCGCCGCTTACCGTATCAACAAACACTGCTTCCTCACAAGAGTTTTATATGCTCCAAAAATTACTTTTGGGCTCTGTCATTGCCATGTTCTATTTTATTATCGAATCTGAACTGTTATCTGTATAAAATACAGAAAAACCTTGCATGTGCTGGATGCCTCTCTTGCGTTCAGTACATTGCTAATTCAATCAGCTGTGCCTCAAAGGAACAAAAGGACTGAAAAACCTGTTCACAGGTGAAACTCTTGGATTCATGCACGTTCATTACCAAGCATCAGCAGAAGATCTTGCTGAAAGGAACGGCCATTGTTTACTTCAGGTTTTTCTTAATAGCGCAAAATAGCCTTGGTTTGCTTCTCAGTGCTAAACAATGTAAAAAGAGAAAAAAAACAAGCACTGGCATAGCCAATATGTCTCGCTTTTGGGGCCTTATAAGTATTTAGTTATGCAGCACAATATCCTTGGTGCAACAACATCAACTGTTGCATGGCTAAACACTTATAAGGTCCCAAAGGCGAGATCTATTGGCTATGTCAATGCTTGTTGATACATTGTGACTGCCCTGGTTCTTAGGGTTAATAGGTCTGGTTGGTTGTTACCTGTTTCCACAGTGATCACTAAGGCAAGTACTAAGAGACAGACATCCAAGTTCAGTGAAGCCGTGGGAACAAGAAATGTGTAGATACTTAGGGGTGATGGTCACATATCTGGAGAAGAGACAGCATGCAGTGAATCCGAAATGACTAATACGAGACATTAAGTTCATTTCAAGGTGCCTTTTGGAGGGGTGTGGGAGTCGGGCAGCATCCAACTACCTTCTTCGCCATAGCAACTTTAAAAGGGGAGACCAAAGGTAGCAACCAGTGAAAGGCTAAGAGTTTTTACATGAAGGGGCCAATCAGCAAACCACGGTTCCAGACCCAGGTCACCCCCAGCGCAGAACTATGGAGGGGAGGCCCAGCCTAGCCTCCTCCAGGTGTGGACAAGCCAGCCTGGGCACAGCCCAAACGTGTCTCACGCTGCAGGAGACAAGGGCACCTTTAAGGGCTCCTGCCTGGAGGCTGATGCTCAGCGGCTGTGGAGTGCTGCCGCTAAGGTTCTCGTATGTGGTCCTGTTGCGAAGCCCTCTAGTATGGGTAGTCCACTGGCGCCACGCTGCTCATATACAGCTTCATCCCACGTTGCAAGAGACAAGGGCATCTTTAAAGGCTCCTGCCTGGGGTTTGATGCACAGCGACTGTGTAGTCCGCTTGGGCCCCCTGCTTGTTTGCAGCTTCGACTTGTTTTTTTATTTTCACAAGGTATCATCTACAGGATTACAAACTCATACTGTTAGGAGCTCTGTCCACATTTCTTACATTTCCATAAAGAGACGTCCATTTGTATTATAACTCAAAGGTAACTGCATTGCTTCTATAAGGAATTGGTGGAATCATGCTTGAAAAGGAGTAGTTTCTTACCTGTAACTCCAGTTCTGTAGTAGGGGTATCTCTGTTATAGTCATAATCTATGAATAGTCCCGCCCATGTGCGGGGACCCCGGAGCAATCAAAATATCTCTTAAGCTGTCCTGCATTTGCAAACCTGCAAAGACACTTAAGAGACAGACAAAATAATACAGCCCAAGAACAACATGGCTGCACTGGCCAGCACTTCCTCTGAAGTGAACACAAAAGCCAAAATAAAGTTTAAATGTCATTTTTATTCACATCTGACATGTTCCTTTATTGTATCACACTCCCTTCACCAAAATCCCTTTAAACAATAGAGAGGAAGGGGTGGACAGACAAGCCCTATAGGCTGTCATTATGTGTCTGCTAAGGGGATACCGTGCCTTTAAGAAACTCTCCAGAGACCCCCGGTATCCCAGGATGCACAGCCAACGCAAGTTACTTTCAGTTCTTTTTGAAGGTGTATAACAACAGGCCTAATACTGCCAGAATTACTCCACCGGGGAGGAGGGAGGGTCGCTTAGGACTATAACAGAGATACCCCTACTACAGAACTGGAGTTACAGGTAAGAAACTACTCCTTCTGTAGTAGGGGATCTCTGTGTATAGTCATAATCTATGAATAGAATGGCAAGCCCATCCCAACCAACAAACAGCGGTGGAGTAAGACCAAACACCAACAAATCACTGTGCAAACAAATTCCTCAGCGAAGCCTGTCCAACCTGCGCATCTGCCCTAGCATCAGAGTCCAGGCAGTAATGCTTTGTAAACGTATGGACCGACTTCCAGGTGGCAGCCTTACAAATGTCAGCAATAGGAACATTCCTAAGCAAAGCTGTAGTAGCTGCTTTGCCCCTAGTCGAATGCGCTTACCCCCTAACGTCTTATTAGCTTTCTGATAACAAAGCTGAATACAGGACACAATCCATCTGGAGATGGACTGTTTCGAGGTAGCTAGACCAGTTCTTACCGAACCATAATTTACAAATAGTTGATCCGACCTGCGGATGTCTTTTGTCTTATCTAGATAGAATTTCAACACCCTACGCACATCTAGTGAATGCAGAGACCTCTCCGCCGGAGAGGAGGGATGCTGAAAAAATGTAGGCAAAGTTATCATTTGATTTACATGGAAATCAGATATCACTTTAGGCAAAAATTTAGGATGAGTATGCATCACTACTTTAGACGCATGGAATACAGTATACGGCTCTTGACAACACAGAGCCTGAATCTCACTCACCCTCCTGGCCGATGTAATGGCCACAAGGAAGGCAGCCTTCCAGGACAAATGCTGCAAAGAAGCCTTATGAATAGGCTCAAAAGGCTCCCTCATCAATCTGGACAACACCACGTTCAATTCCCATGGTGGAGAAGGTCGTCTAACAGGGGGAAACACCTTACGCAGACCCTCCAAAAAATCTTTTATCACAGGGATTTGAAAAAATGAGGTTTGGGAAGGGCCCTTTCTATACGCAGTCAAAGCTGCGAGATGAACTTTAATAGACTGAAAATTAAGCCCAGATTGAGCTAACTGCAGCAAATAAGGCAAAATAACATCTTCTTTACAGGATGTGGGGTCAATGTCCTTCGCCTTGCACCACAAGCAGAACCTCTTCCACTTATAGGCGTAAGAAGTCCTTGTAGGCGGTCTCTTCGACTCTTTCAAGATCTCCATACAGTCCTGAGGTAGGTTCAAGTGTCCATACTGCACTAGCTCAGGAGCCATGCTGCCAAACTCAAGGACGAGAGATTGGGGTGAACCATCTGTCCTCCGAACTTCGTGAGAAGGTCCGGCCGACACGGCAGGCGCCGGTGTGGCAGAACAGACCGGTGAAGAAGGTCGGTGAACCACCATTGCCTCGGCCACTCCGGAGCAATCAGGATCATCCTGGCTCTGGATTGCGACAGCTTGATCAGCACCGCCGGAATCAGGGGAATGGGTGGAAAGGCGTAGAGAAAGCTGTTGGACCAGCTGATCCATAGGGCATTCCCCAGTGTCCCTGGTTGGTAGTACCTGGACGCGAAGTCGCGGCATTTGCTGTTTTCTGCCGTAGCGAACAGATCGATATCCGGAGTGCCCCACTCTGCGAAGACGTCTGCGAAGACGTCTCCGAGCACGTCGTCGTTTAGCACCCACTCGTTATTTTCTTGAACGAGCCTGCTGAGCGCATCGGCTTGGGCATTCTGCACTCCCGGCAGATGGGTTGCCGTGATCGTCAGGTTCCTGGCCACCAGCCAATTCCAGATCGTCTGTGCCTCCCGAGACAGCGTGCGTGAACGGGAGCCCCCCTGCTTGTTGAGGTAATACATGGTAGTAGTATTGTCCGTCTGAACAAGCAGGGAGTTCGTCGTGAAGGAGGGATGGAACGCCTTCAGGGCCAAGTGTACTGCTCTGAGTTCCAAAAAGTTGATGTGGTAAGTCATCTCCGTCTGCGACCATATCCCCTGAATCTGAAGAGGGCCCGAATGCGCTCCCCAGCCCTGGAGAGACGCATCGGTCACTATGGTCTGGACCGGAATATCCTTGTGGAAAGGAGTCCCCTTGCAAACATTCTCTGAGGAGCACCACCATTTCAGAGATTGGAGAGCGTGTTGGGACAGATGAATCTTGTCCTCCCAACGCCCCCGCCTCTGGTCCCATTGATCCTCCAGACATTCCTGCAGAGGCCTCATATGCAGACGTGCATTGGGGGTGAGAAAGATGCAGGAAGCCATCGACCCCAGTAAGGAGGACACCGTCCTCACTGTAGGAGAGTGGGCTGAGAGGAGGTGCAGGGCCTTCCCACGGATCGATAAGCGCCTCTCCTCCGAAGGACACACGCTTGCGTTCAAGGTATTGACTGAGGCCCCCAAGTACTGGAGACACTGCACAGGAACCGGCACTGACTTTGACATGTTGATGTGCAGCCCCAGGCGATGAAGCAAGGCAGCTGTCCTGTTGAAGTGACACTGGGCTTCCTGGTACGTGGAAGCTTTGATCAGCCAATCGTCCAGGTATGGATACACAAACACTTTGGTCTTCCGCAAGTGTGCTGCCACCACTGCCATGCACTTGGAGAACGTCCGTGGGGCAGACTTCAGACCAAACGGGAGTACTGTATACTGGTAATGGTTGTTGCCTACCAGGAACCTCAGGAACCTGCGATGCTTTGGTGCGATCGGCACATGAAAGTAAGCGTCCTGCAGATCTATGGCGCACAGCCAATCTCCTCGATGCAACTGAGGGTCAATCTGATGCAGGGACAACATACGGAACTTTTCTCTGCGGATCCACTTGTTTGCTTGACGCAGATCTAGAATAGGCCTGAACTCGTTTTTGTCCTTTTTTCTGACGAGAAAGAACCTGGAGTAAAGGCCTGTTCCTCTTTGCCTCAAAGGAACAGCTTCTATCGCCTTCTTCCTTAACAGGACGTCCGCCTCCCCCTGGAGCTCCCGTACCATGAAGGGAGAGCGCACTGGTGGAATCTGAGGAGGCGGGCTGGTGAAACGAAGACTGTATCCATTGCAAACAATATTCAGCACTCCACTCTGCCAGGTAGAACTGAATACTTCCCCCCACCGGAGCGGGTAACGGACGAGGGGGAAGTGACCTTTCAGGGCTTCGACCCGGCCGGGCCTTTGTTCCCCGACGAGGATTGATGCTGGCCTCTGCCCCTCTGGCGCTTCTGAAAGGACTGCCTCGGGAACTACTGTTGTTGCTGGTGCTGCTGTTGGTGACCAGACTGGCGCCCTTGACCGCGTTGCTTAGAGTAACGCCTGCCATAGGAACGGAAGGACTTCTTCTGCTCCTTGGGTCTTTCCAACCCCACGGCCTTCAGGGTCTCTGCTTCAGCCTTCATGCGTGCCATCTCGTCGTCCGCATGAGACCCGAACAGCGTCGAGCCAGAGAAAGGCAAGTTTGCGATCTTCTGCTGCGCTTCAGGCTTGAGAGAGGTAAGCCTCAGCCAGGAATGTCTCTGCATGTGCACTCCATGACAGTACCCATGGGCCGCCAGCAACGAGACATCCCCCGCCGCACTGATGATCTGGTTAGAGACCATCATGCCTTCGTTCAGCACCTCCTGGAAGTCCTCTCTTTTGTCCCTAGGCAGGGAGGCAGCAAACTGTTGCAGAGAGTCCCAAAGCGATCGGTCATAGCGACCCAGCAGGGCAGAGGCGCTAGCGGCCTTCATAGTCGTGGCCGACGTAGAGCACATTCTCCTCCCCAAGGAGTCCATCTTGCGGCTCTCCTTATCCGGAGGAGCCATGGAAGAGGGCGTCGTGGAGTGTTGTTTACGAGCCGCCACCACAATGACAGAGTCCGGGGGAGGGTCCACCCTGAGGAAGGCCGGGTCCGAATCCGGGGCCCTGTACTTCTTCTGCAACCGTGAGGGAGCAGACTTCACCACCGCAGGAGTCAAGAAAACCTCCATGGCTGGTTCCTCCAAACCCGGAACCAAAGGAAGGAGGGGGCGTGAGAGATGAGCCTTGTGCAATGTCTCAAAGATCACCGAAGTAGAGGGAACCGGGACTGCTACGGAGATCCCCAATTTCGCCGCCCCCCTCATCAGCACATCCTGGAACGTGGCAATATCATCCACCGGCGAGATTCGGGTAGACGGAGTCTCCGACAGTGAGGGGGAGAGCCGTCCATTGCCAGAAGAGTCCGTATACCACGTGCCTCTGGAACGAGATGTATACCTCCGTCGCCCATGCCTCGTGTGAGTGGACGACCTGCGTCTACTGCGTGACCTCCGGCGAGATCGAGAACGCGATCTCTGTCTGCGAGGAGCCTTAGGAGCCGCCGGTAGCCGAGGAGACGGTGGCAGCTGCGGCACTGGCGGTGGTGGAGGTGGAGTAGGCCGCTTAGGAGGAGGAGGAGGAGGAGGCGGAGGAGGAGGCGGAGGAGGCGTTGGAGGCTTCCGAGGCAGCGGCTGGGGGAGAGGCTGCGGAGCCCCATCACTCCTTGCAGGGGAACCAGGACCAGCACTGTCCGGACTCCCGTCCACCCTTCTCTTCTTGGCGGGCCTATCCCGTGTTGAAGTAAACGAGGGGGAGCGCCGTCGCCTCCTAGATCCACGACTAGAGATTGTAATCACCGAAGACGTGTTCCCCGATGTCACCGACGTCGAACTGATCGTCGACCTCGACCGTCGTCTCCTCGCCGTCCGGCGTCCCCTCGACGTCGACCGGTGGCCCCTCGACGTCGACTGTGAACGACGTCTCCTCGACGTCAATCTCCTTCGCCTCGACGTCGATCTCCTTCGCCTCGACGTCGATCTCCTTCGCCTCGACGGCGAGCTGTGCCTCGACGTCGATCTCCTTCGCCTCGACGGCGATCTGTGCCTCGACGGCGATCTGTGACTCGACGGCGATCCTCTCCGTCTCGACGGCAGTCGCCGGTGCCTCGGCGTCGATGTCGTCGGCGTCGATCCATCGCGGGGCTTGGTACGACGTCGATGGTGTGTCGACGACGACCATGGAATCCTCGACGGCGACCTAGTCCTAGGTCTCGCCGGCCCCTCTCTCGACGTCGAACGTCGAGAACGCCGCAATCCAGAGCCCGGGATCGACGGCGAACACACCGGTGCTTTACCAGCTTTACCAGCCGGTAGGCGCCGTTTCTGCTGCTGTTTCTGCCCGGAGGTCCCTCCAGTGGCTGAAGCATGGGCAGAAGAAGGGGAATGGGATCCTCCATGCCCCGAAGTCCCACCGGTCCTCTGCTTCTCCTGTCCCTGGAGGCGAATCTTCTCCCTGTCCCTCAGGGTCCTCTTGGAGAAGGTCTTGCAGATGGCACACGCAGCAGGGACATGTGAGGAAGACAAGCAGAGGATTGTGGGTCCGTCTTGGCCTTCTTCCTCCCACACTCAGGGCATTTATCAAATAAAGCCATGCTAAGAGTGAGCAAACTGCACCAAAACTCAGGATGCAGGACAGAAAGGCTCTAGACGTCGAATGAAACACACTATATATCCAAAAATCTAAGATTTATTCCAAATAACCACCCAAAAGGGTAGAGCTCAAGCTCCAGGGTCCTGCTAGCAGGAGCCGGAAAAAAGAACTGAAAGTAACTTGCTTTGGCTGTGCATCCTGGGATACCGGGGGTCTCTGGAGAGTTTCTTAAAGGCACCGTATCCCCTTAGCAGACACATAATGACAGCCTATAGGGCTTGTCTGTCCACCCCTTCCTCTCTATTGTTTAAAGGGATTTTGGTGAAGGGAGTGTGATACAATAAAGGAACATGTCAGATGTGAATAAAAATGACATTTAAACTTTATTTTGGCTTTTGTGTTCACTTCAGAGGAAGTGCTGGCCAGTGCAGCCATGTTGTTCTTAGGCTGTAATATTTTGTCTGTCTCTTAAGTGTCTTTGCAGGTTTGCAAATGCAGGACAGCTTAAGAGATATTTTGATTGCTCCGGGGTCCCCGCACATGGGCGGGACTATTCATAGATTATGACTATACACAGAGATCCCCTACTACAGAAAGCTATTTATCATTTGCAGAACAAATATGATATTAAGGCAGTGGCGGCTGGCAACTATGGGGAGGACGAGTGTGCGCAAACAAAATCAAACAAGCATTGGCATAGCATATAGGTCTCGCTTTTGGGACCTTAAAAGTGTTTAGTTATGCAGCACAATATCCTTGGTGCAACAACATCAACTGTTGCATGGCTAAACACATATAAGGTCCCAAAGGCGAGACCTATTGGCTATGCCAATGCTTGTTCTGTAAGGCTCCCAAAACCGATGTATGCCTGTCGTAGCTAAGGCCTTTTGATTTTACTAAAATTATGCATCTGATACACTTGCTTATAGGGGCTTTCAGCCAGCACTCTATTAAGCATCATCTGCTGCGTCATTCACATGCCCTTCTGCCTATTACACCATACAGCATACAGCATGGGGTGGTAGGTCGGCCACTGCAGTCACTAGCTAACTCCACTGAGTGACTGTATACTGCTCTTTCACAAGGAGCACATCCGCAAACAAAGTAATTCCTTTCAGTGCAGGGACTGCTGCACCCACACCCACCCTGTACTCTAGGTCCTGTCCGAAGCAATCTGCTGCACCCACACCCACCCTGTACTCTTGGTCCTGTCCGAAGCACTCTGCTGCACCCACACCCACCCTGTACTCTTGGTCCTGTCCGAAGCAATCTGCTGCACCCACACCCACCCTGTACTCTTGGTCCTGTCCGAAGCACTCTGCTGCACCCACACCCACCCTGTACTGTTGGTCCTGTCCGAAGCAATCTGCTGCACCCACACCCACCCTGTACACTTGGTCCTGTCCGAAGCATTCTGCTGCACCCACACCCACCCTGTACTCTTGGTCCTGTCCGAAGCACTCTGCTGCACCCACACCCTGTACTCTTGGTCCTGTCCGAAGCACTCTGCTGCACCCACACCCTGTACTCTTGGTCCTGTCCGTAGCACTCTGCTGCACCCACACCCACCCTGTACTCTAGGTCCTGTCCGAAGCACCCTGCTGCACCCACGCCCACCCTGTACTCTAGGACCTGTCCGAAGCAATCTGCTGCACCCACACCCACCCTGTACTCTTGGTCCTGTCCGAAGCACTCTGCTGCACCCACACCCACCCTGTACTCTTGGTCCTGACCGAAGCACTCTGCTGCACCCACACCCTGTACTCTTGGTCCTGTTCGAAGCACTCTGCTGCACCCACACCCTGTACTCTTGGTTCTGTCCGAAGCACTCTGCTGCACCCACACCCACCCTGTACTCTTGGTCCTGACCGAAGCACTCTGCTGCACCCACACCCACCCTGTACTCTTGGTCCTGACCGAAGCACTCTGCTGCACCCACTCCCATCCTGTACTCTTGGTCCTGTACGAAGCACTCTGCTGCACCCACGCCCTGTACTCTTGGTCCTGTCCGAAGCACTCTGCTGCACCCACACCCACCCTGTACCCTTGGTCCTGTCCGAAGCACTCTGCTGCACCCACACCCACCCTGTACTCTTGGTCCTGTCCGAAGCACACTGCTGCACCCACCCTGTACTCTTGGTCCTGTCCGAAGCACTCTGCTGCACCCACACCCACCCTGTACCCTAGGTCCTGTCCGAAGCAATCTGCTGCACCCACACCCACCCTGTACCCTTGGTCCTGTCCGAAGCACTCTGCTGCACCCACACCCACCCTGTACTCTTGGTCCTGTCCGAAGCAATCTGATGCACCCACACCCACCCTGTACTCTTGGTCCTGTCCGAAGCAATCTGCTGCACCCACACCCACCCTGTACCCTTGGTCCTGTCCGAAGCACTCTGCTGCACCCACACCCACCCTGTACTCTTGGTCCTGTCCGAAGCACACTGCTGCACCCACACCCACCCTGTACTCTTGGTCCTGTCCGAAGCACTCTGCTGCACCCACACCCACCCTGTACTCTAGGTCCTGTCCGAAGCACTCTGCTGCACCCACACCCACCCTGTACTCTTGGTCCTGTCCGAAGCAATCTGATGCACCCACACCCACCCTGTACTCTTGGTCCTGTCCGAAGCAATCTGCTGCACCCACACCCACCCTGTACCCTTGGTCCTGTCCGAAGCACTCTGCTGCACCCACACCCACCCTGTACTCTTGGTCCTGTCCGAAGCACACTGCTGCACCCACACCCACCCTGTACTCTTGGTCCTGTCCGAAGCACTCTGCTGCACCCACACCCACCCTGTACTCTAGGTCCTGTCCGAAGCACTCTGCTGCACCCACACCCACCCTGTACTCTTGGTCCTGTCCGAAGCACTCTGCTGCACCCACACCCTGTACTCTTGGTCCTGTCCGAAGCACTCTGCTGCACCCACACCCACCCTGTACTCTTGGTCCTGTCCGAAGCACTCTGCTGCACCCACACCCACCCTGTACTCTTGGTCCTGTCCGAAGCAATCTGCTGCACCCACACCCACCCTGTACTCTTGGTCCTGTCCGAAGCACACTGCTGCACCCACACACCCACCCTGTACTCTTGGTCCTGTCCGAAGCAATCTGCTGCACCCACACCCACCCTGTACTCTTGGTCCTGTCCGAAGCACACTGCTGCACCCACACCCAACCTGTACTCTAGGTCCTGTCCGAAGCACTCTGCTGCACCCACACCCACCCTGTACTCTTGGTCCTGTCCGAAGCACTCTGCTGCACCCACACCCTGTACTCTTGGTCCTGTCCGAAGCACTCTGCTGCAACCACACCCTGTACTCTTGGTCCTGTCCGAAGCACTCTGCTGCACCCACACCCACCCTGTACTCTTGGTCCTGTCCGAAGCAATCTGCTGCACCCACACCCACCCTGTACTCTTGGTCCTGTCCGAAGCACACTGCTGCACCCACACACCCACCCTGTACTCTTGGTCCTGTCCGAAGCACTCTGCTGCACCCACACCTACCCTGTACTCTTGGTCCTGTCCAAAGCACACTGCTGCACCCACACCCACCCTGTACTCTAGGTCCTGTCCGAAGCACTCTGCTGCACCCACACCCACCCTGTACTCTTAGTCCTGTCCGAAGCACTCTGCTGCACCCACACCCACCCTGTACTCTTGGTCCTGTCCAAGCAATCTGCTGCACCCACACCCACCCTGTACTCTAGGTCCTGTCCGAAGCACACTGCTGCACCCACCCTGTACTCTTGGTCCTGTCCGAAGCACTCTGCTGCACCCACACCCACCCTGTACTCTTGGTCCTGTCCGAAGCACTCTGCTGCACCCACACCCACCCTGTACTCTTAGTCCTGTCCGAAGCACTCTGCTGCACCCACACCCACCCTGTACTCTTAGTCCTGTCCGAAGCACTCTGCTGCACCCACACCCACCCTGTCCTCTAGGTCCTGTCATAAGCAGCAGTTATTTAGGTCCAAGTGCCCTTCCAGGGGAGATGCACAGCCGTAGGATGGGACATCAGTGCCCTCCACCCATGCTTGGGACACGGTCTCCGTTTCTAATCTCTACCAGACTCAACTAATGAGACCTACAGCTAACTACTACCAGAGGGAACAACAATAAGAAACACAAACTAGCCACCAATGGAGACTTCCTCGGCTGCCATGGAAACCCCGCAAATCTCGCGAGGCTTCACGTCCACCTGGTCTGTGAACAATGACTGCAGGAGACGAGCTCGTAAAGGGGCAGATGAATTCGTGACTGATTTTCGCACAATTGTTTGCGCTGGAAGAGCAGGAGAAGCGAATCTGATATCCGCTGTGACTGCTTGCTTCATAAAAAGAACAATGACTGCTTCCCAGAAGGACTCTGACAACGGGGGCGTTTTGTGGCTGTCAGAGGATTCAATACTTACACAATCAATACGCTTGCTCATTGATTCTGGACTGGGGAGGCGACAGACTTGGCTGCTGGGAGGGAGGCGTGGGCGCAGCTGGGCTCACTGCCTCTGCCAGGGGGCCTAAGATGCCACGTGGCATCTATCAAAACGGTACCATCTATCCCAGTTTGAAAATTACGTCACCTCCACTGTATCTTGGAAGCGCTCACGCACATTTCAGGGGTCTGCCACAGCTCTGTCCAGTAGAGGGTACGGGGCAAACCGCTCTGTCACTGCTCTACCAGACTCGGGTATTGTGATCAGCACTGATCCTTCGGCCCCGCCAACCTCGGGTACCATGTCACACCCTGGCACAGTTCACTGGTGGGTACAGTGTAAACCGCTCCGACAGTCTCTGGATGGTGTCCAGCGCGGATCCCTCAGCCCTGCCAGCCTTGGGTACCAGGTGAGTCCTTGGCACAGTCTAATGTTGGGTCCAGTGTAAACAGCTCTACTGGTCTCCGGCACAGTATGCATACCTCACCCCCATCAATCCCGAGCACCAAGTGCAGCCCCAGGCACGATTGTATAGGTATACACACAATAACAAAGAGGCGAGAGGTCCCACTCTTCCCTTGTCCTCCCTCACGAATATCCTAACAAAGAAAAGGGAAAGATGAAAACAAATCTAAGACAAACCCTCTTTGGGAAGCCCTCAGTGGTTTTAAAATTGCCCTCACCCACTAGACAGTGGCATGCTTCCTCGTAGGGCCTGCTACCACACTCTGGCACAGACCAACACTCAGGGCAAGTGTGTTTTATGGAGCTAATGTCCAAGGTTTACAAGGGATCCACTATTAAGAATGACTTAAAACAACCTAAAAGGGTTCTCTCCCTACTTTAATCTGGGTCCCCCTTGGCAGGGTTAAAACTATGATTTGAGGTGTACCTGGGTAATTAGTTCCCTGTCCCCCTTTCTGCTGTTATCAACATGTTTCGGCCTTCATACCGCCACGGTGGGTCATCGGCCTTAATGAGTATTTAGATCCCTTCTCTTACTTCACTCAAAGTCCCCCTCCCTGTCATTAACAATGTGGAGGTAAGGATTTGATGGTTTGTCTTTGTATTACATTTGTTTTCCTCTTTCTTTGTGTGTTAGGACAATTGCATAAGTGCCTGGTTTCGTGTGCACCCTATCACTTTCTGTCTTTCTCAGGTATTGTGCCCACCCCAGCCCCTACTTTTTTTTCATTGGGAGAAAACTTGAAGCACAAGTTTTCTCCCAATGAAAAGTACAATTATCTGCAAGGATGATCTCGATTCCATGAAGTCCACGTCGCACAACACAAGTTAGTGAAAGGGAGAAAGCGAGGGGAACTTTGCTGCACGCATAGCAGATTCATAGAGGTTTGCCTAGACAAGACTTGCAATCACCCAATGTCAGGCAGACCCAGTCACCCAATGTCAGGCAGACCCAGTCACCCAATGTCAGGCAGACCCAGTCACCCAATGTCAGGCAGACCCAGTCACCCAATGTCAGGCAGACCCAGTCACCCAATGTCAGGCAGACCCAGTCACCCAATGTCAGGCAGACCCAGTCACCCAATTGTCAGGCAGACCCAGTCACCCAATTGTCAGGCAGACCCAGTCACCCAATTGTCAGGCAGACCCAGTCACCCAATTGTCAGGCAGACCCAGTCACCCATTGTCAGGCAGACCCAGTCACCCATTGTCAGGCAGACCCAGTCACCCAATGTCAGGCAGACCCAGTCACCCAATGTCAGGCAGACCCAGTCACCCAATGTCAGGCAGACCCAGTCACCCAATTGTTAGGCAGACCCAGTCACCCAATTGTTAGGCAGACCCAGTCACCCAATTGTTAGGCAGACCCAGTCACCCAATTGTTAGGCAGACCCAGTCACCCAATTGTTAGGCAGACCCAGTCACCCAATTGTTAGGCAGACCCAGTCACCCGATTGTCAGGCAGACCCAGTCACCCGATTGTCAGGCAGACCCAGTCACCCGATTGTCAGGCAGACCCAGTCACCCGATTGTCAGGCAGACCCAGTCACCCATTGTCAGGCAGACCCAGTCACCCATTGTCAGGCAGACCCAGTCACCCAATGTCAGGCAGACCCAGTCACCCAATGTCAGGCAGACCCAGTCACCCAATGTCAGGCAGACCCAGTCACCCAATGTCAGGCAGACCCAGTCACCCAATTGTTAGGCAGACCCAGTCACCCAATTGTTAGGCAGACCCAGTCACCCAATTGTTAGGCAGACCCAGTCACCCAATTGTTAGGCAGACCCAGTCACCCAATTGTTAGGCAGACCCAGTCACCCAATTGTTAGGCAGACCCAGTCACCCATTGTCAGGCAGACCCAGTCACCCGATTGTCAGGCAGACCCAGTCACCCGATTGTCAGGCAGACACACGGTCACCCGATGCCAGGCAGACACACGGTCACCCGATGTCAGGCAGACACACGGTCACCCGATGTCAGGCAGACACACGGTCACCCGATGTCAGGCAGACACACGGTCACCCGATGTCAGGCAGACACACGGTCACCCGATGTCAGGCAGACACACGGTCACCCGATGTCAGGCAGACACACGGTCACCCGATGTCAGGCAGATACAGTCACCCGATGTCAGGCAGATACAGTCACCCGATGTCAGGCAGATACAGTCACCCGATGTCAGGCAGATACAGTCACCCGATGTCAGGCAGACACACAGTCACCCGATGTCAGGCAGATACACTCACCTGCTTCCGGATTCGTGGGAATCTTCCACATGTACAAGTTGAAGTCATCCGAGCCGGAGAGGACATACTGTTAAAACAAAATATGCAAATGCTTAGTAACTGAAAGTGTTGACAACTAGCATGCAATAAGTGCCCAAATAATATGCGCTCCCATTCTGGACACGTCACATGTCCTGACAGCAGCGTGTCTAGCTTAATCTTCGGTCTACTGCACTGATAATACTTAAGAAACAATGTAATACAGAAATTGATACAAAAAATATTTGAAAAAGAAAAGTTCACAACATAAGTGACACTTACTGTGCAACACTTTGGCTCTTTACCAGCAAAAATATATATACATATATGTATGTATATATATATATTTTTTAAATCTAGCATGACAGCGCAGCTATCTCCAAAATGTGTTGATACCAATTTCCTTAAAGTATACAAGGTGGGCTTTGTTGCACCCAAAGGACTACTTCCCCCATCCCTTGTGTTATTGGTTGTTTAGTGTATTAGTCCCTCTTCTAGGAAGAGCTTCCATTGGAATGCACGAGGGACTGTTTTACATTAGATCAGTACACTCCGCCATTAGGCTGCATGTTACAATTCTTTATCGCCTGTTAGCACGGTTTAAGGAAAGCCATCCTTTTCTGCTACTTACTTCCCAGCACTGGCAAAGCCACAGAGCAGGCTGTAATGGGACAAAGCATTGGTACATGCAAGGCATGTAAACAGCATTTGTAAGTGCCTGTGGTTACATGTCTTAGCACATTAAACCCTGATCTATTGGCATTGCTAATGTTTGCACAAGTCAGGTGCCACATTATGCACGGCTATTCAAGTAGAGAGCTGACATACTGGACAGACAAGTCGGGGTAGGATTTCCATGGACTACAATAATTTAATGATGAACTCTCTGACACAGGTCCCCCATCAGTACCCTTAGGGTGGCCTACTTTGAATGATAAATTAGTCGCCTGGACTACAGGAATGCTCTGTTATCAGTAAACTACTGCTTGCTGACCAAGTTGCAGGTTGTACAAATCACAACTGCTAGACTAAAATGTAATCTTCCTTCTGGTTCGCCCTCCTCCCCTATGCTTCGGAACCTCCATTGGCTGCATATCAGAAATCGGGTCATTTTTAGGTCTCGCCTGGCGATAGCAGCACGCACGTGCTGCTCTCGCCATGCGAGTGCCTTTTGCTTTCGATACAGTTTCCAAACTTACTTAAAGGCACGCTCTCGTTTTCAATTGGCGCGCGTCATCGTTTATGTTAAGCACTGACGCGTGATTAAAAACTGGGCTTTCAGGTTACCGCCTTGTCCACTTTTAGGCCGGCCCATGTGGACAAGCCCCCGCCATCTTGTTTTGCTTGTGCCAATAGCTTTGTGTTGCCATGGCAACCAAGCTCAGACGTACCATATTGTTTAAATGAACTTGAGTGCTCTCGTCCACTTTTCCCGATGGCCCTTGGAACAACGGCTGCTGATTTTCGTAGGCTGCTGCGTTAGCTATTTGTTGATGTTTACGTGAAAATAACTCTTGTGGGAGGGGTTGTCGAGTGCACAGATCACGCGTCTGTTTTTGTTAGGCTGAATTTGTGGAATTGAATACTTACCTCCCAAACAGCATCAAGCGGCAATCGGGATATCCTTTATTTATTTATTTATTTAATACGGCGCCTGTATGATTGCTTGTGTTTACAATTCTGGAGCAGCGCAGGAGCTTGTTTTTTTTTTTACTTTAAAACAGAGAACGGCGCGGCGCCGCTTGAAGGACACCGCACTCGGTTTCTTTATATATTTTTAAACTTTAACACTGAGCAAAGCGCCCGCATCAAGGACACCGCGCTCAGTGTTAAATTAAAAAAAGAAAGAAACCGAGCGCGGTGTCCTTAAAAAGGCGCCGCAATCAGTTTTCGCTCTTTCTTCTGGCTCTTGCAGTTTTAGATGAACACTACATGCCAGAAATTATTTGGCAAATGTTGAAGTGGAAATAGCCGCAGCATCGCATAAATACAGTGCCTCTGACCATAACTATCACATTACTATGCATTCCAAGACAAGAGCACCTCCCTGGTCACTTCCACACAACACCAAAACATTTTGCATACAGTAGCAATAGAAATAGAACACTATCCCAGCTTCGTACTGCTCCACGGTGTAACTTGCTACCTGTGCAAAACCCGATTTGACGCCCCAGATATGGAGTTGTGTATATTTAAATATAAATGTATATGAGACCTGACAGCTGTCACAACATATTTTAGTGTCTGTATACGAAGCACTCTGACAACTGACCGATGTGGTCCGCGCCAAGCGAAACTTGAAATAAATATGTAGTTACATTTGAAGTACTGTCTAGAAGCTTTTAATACTACAAGTAGTTCTTGTAGGAGGGCACTGGAGGCCATTACTCGTCACACTGGTGTTTGTCTGTAGCGCCGAGCAGTGGTGGGGGTGTCCAGCGGTAGAACTGCAATTTAAAACAAGCATTAAAAATGCAATAGGTCTTGCCTTTTATTAAGTTAAAGCCATTTGCTTTGCTATACAATACCATTAGCAAAGCAAATGGCTTTAACTTAATTAAAGGCGAGACCGATTACATTTCCAATGCTTGTTAAACTCTGCTGTCTGACACACAAGGCATTTCACAAATCCAGTCCTGAGTATTTGTCCATGAGTTTAAAACCGTTTCAACCTGCGAAATGCCTTAGGTCTTTGGATATGGCTCTATTGACTATCCCTCGCATTTGGACCTCAAATCAGGGGGGTAGCTCTTTTTCGTACACTGCCTCCCATCATTGGAACAAACTCCCCCTTAGCCTCTGCTTCAGCTCAGACAAGATCTCCTTCAAGAAGAGTTTGAAGACCTGGCTGTTTTCGGAAGTTTCTGCCTTCTCAGCAGTGCAGAGCCGAGATGCTCCTTTGGGAGTGATTCGTGCACTATATGAAATGTCCTTATCATCATATCAAGCCATTAACACCAAAACTGCCTTCCTTAGATGCTCTGTGTCCACCATTTTGTCTCTCGTCACCGGCAGACATTGGAGGGCGCAAGTAGACTACAGACACCCGATGCAGGCTTTTCACCTTCAATACACCACACCACAATCTTAAAAAAACTCGGAGGATGCGAGCGGTGCTATAAAAAAAGCCCTTGTTAGAAATCAATGTAATCAGTTTATATAAAAATTCAAGGTTTCCCAGAAGAACATTTTACAACAATCAGAAACCAGAGCTGGCGCCCAGAAACGTTCAGAGAGTGTTGGTTTTAGCACAAAAAGTTGAACATTCAAACCAATCAACATGTTTATGATCCCAGGATCAATCATTGAAGCAGGGGTCTGCAAAAGATTTGAGAATGGCTCTGGGTGTTTTTTCGTGCAAAGCGGACACGATTTTTCCTCCCCAATTTAATGTAGGTTTTTAAAAATCTGAATGTTTGTGCACTTCATAAAGTTTGATAAGAGTCACAAAAACCCAAATAACTGGCAAAAACTTTCCCTAAAAATAGGCAAAGTCCACGAAAACACTTTTAGCCGGAGAATTCTCACTATTGTTTTTTAGTTAAGAAAGCAGAGTTGGCCATCGCGTGTAAACTTCACCCAACTGTAGTTTTTCTTGATTTTTGAGGGTCTATGCAAAATCTTTTTTGAAGGGAAAATACATGGCACTAGAATTGTAACACTAGAAAGGGTCCACATGCTAGAACGCTGCAGAGGAGTGTCAGGTAGATCTTTACTAATTATGACTTTAGAGTAAATAATAAATATGGCATTGACTGCTGCAAATGAACCATCAGAAAGAAACAACCTACACACAGGAGCAGGATGCAAAAAAAACAGAAATTGCTGTAGTCCAAGGGTTCATTTCCTTCAACTCACAGCTGAGAAATATTCAAAAGATCTGGGCTCTTGCACGTGACGCAGGAGTAAACAGATAGCTAAACATCATGGAGAACACATAAAAAGCCATTAGTAGAGGCAACTGCAGTGATCCCGCTTAGAAATGCGTAGAAAGAAGAGTCTTGATCATTTGAAAGGGTTTTCAGAAAAAGATGATATACAAGTAAAATAGCTCAACAAACGTTTACCTGATTTCAAGGTGAGATGCGCTCACCAATTTAGCAGTGAACATGTGTTGGAAAGGCGTTCTCCGTGGGGGCTTCGGAATATGTTCCTGACCATCCGTTGACCCACCTCTCCCAGAGTTAGGCCGAGCAAGGGCGGGGAGGCCCTTCCTGGGAGCGTCTCGTACCTAGGATCGCACACGCTGAGCTTGCACTCTCGCACAGAGGGACACAACACAGTAGTTCTTCGTAAGACAGTATACTTTATCGTTAGTTTTAAGGGATCTTTATGATCCAAAATGCCGGTATTGAATCAGTGCCACAAGCGGCGGCGATTTCGCGATGGGGGTATGGGGGTAGCGGGACAGTCTTTGAGTTCAGTGTCTCTGCGGAGTATCCTTCGCACAGCTCTCAATCCTCGAGCTGGGGGATGTTGTTTCTCTCGGCAATCTCTGCCGATTCTCCTGGAGGAGAGTGCCGCGAGTCACTCAGCAGGCACAGGTGGATTCGCGACCGCAGGGCTCAGACGGTTCAGAGTTCGGGGAGCCGCGACAGCGTCAGCAGGGCTCAGATGGTTCTGAGTTCGGGGAGCCGCGACAGCGTCAGCAGGGCTCAGATGGTTCAGAGTTCGGGGAGCCGCGACAGCGTCAGCAAGGCTCAGATGGTTCAGAGTTCGGGGAGCCGCGACGGCGTCAGCAGGGCTCAGGGGGTTCTGAGTTCGGGTAGCGTTCTTCGGTTCGGGGAGCGATCGAGCCGCGACCAGGTCAGCAGGCTCTTGTGGTCCAGGTCTTCTCTGCCTCCCGTCCCTTCAGCACCCCTTGTTATACTCCCCCTCCTCTTTGAAGTCCGGAGTCCTCGCTGAGAGGGGTCTTGGTGCCTAGGGGCGGTGTGTCGGGATTTCCTGTCGCTCGGCCCTTTGATCTGTTCAGGTGGGTCTGGGAGGGACTCCAGACGCCCAGCAGGCAAGGCGCCCGCTCACCGGGGGCCTGGTGGCCGATCGAAACCTTCCTTGGTGAGGAGACCAGAGGTGTGACAGGGACGGCGCCTCCTGGTCTGGCTTGGGGGTTTCTCTCTCCCTCGGCCGGGCATGCGTGGTGGGGTCTTGGGTGCTGCTGGGGCCCGGCCTGCCATCGGGATGTTGGGCCATGGTGGCCGGAAGTCCGTGACATCGGCGATCAGGTGCGGTTGCGGGGTGGTTTGCTGGTGGGGAGGGCCCACGCCACGAGGCCGGTCTCACACGTGCCCCCCCCCCCAGCTGAAAGGCGGGGAGAACTACCCATCCACTTGGGGGTTCTACTCGCTGAAGCGGAAGAATCGGGACAGGCCGTCCGCGTTGGTGTGGTCAGTCCCGGGCCGATGCTCCACAGTGAAGTCCATCCCCTGGAGGGAGATTGGCCATCGTAGCAGCTTGGGGTTTTCTCCTCTCATTTGCATCAGCCACCGCAAGGGTCGATGATTCGTTTGCACTCGGAAGTGGGTTCCGAACAAGTAGGGCCGTAGCTTTTTGAGGGCCCAGACTACTGCGAAGGCCTCTCTTTCAATGGTGCTCCACCGCTGTTCTCGAGGTAGCAACCTTCGGCTGACGAAGGCTATGGGCTGATCTATGCCCTTGTCGTTGAACTGCGAGAGGACGGCCCCGATGCCGTGTTCCGAGGCGTCCGTCTGGACCACAAACTCCTGAGAGTAGTCAGGGGCTTTGAGTACCGGAGCAGTACATATAGCGGCTTTCAAGGCGTCGAACGCTTTTTGGCACGGGGGAGTCCATTGTATTTTCTTCGGGTGCTTTTTGGAGGTTAGCTCTGTGAGGGGGCCTGCGATGCTGCCATAGTTCTTAATAAACCTCCGGTAGTAATCGGTGAGGCCCAGGAAGGCCCGGACTTCCGTTTGAGTGGTTGGGGGTTCCCAGGACAGGATGGCGTCGATCTTCGGCTGGAGGGGGGCAACCTGCCCGCTTCCCACCTGGTGCCCCAGATAGATCACGGAGCCTTGTCCAATTTGAGATTTGCTGGCTTTGATGGTTAGGCCGGCCTGGCGCAGGGCCAGCAGTACTTGTCGGAGGTGCTGGAGGTGCTCGGTACATTGGGAGCTGAATACTGCTATATCGTCGAGGTACGCTGCGCTGAACCCCTCTAGTCTGGACAGGACCCTGTTCACCAGCCGCTGGAAGGTGGCCGGGGCATTTTTGATTCCAAACGGCATCACCCTAAAGCGGTAGTGCCCGTCCGGGGTGGAGAAGGCGGAGCGCTCCTTGGCTCCCTCAGTGAGCGCAATCTGCCAGTATCCGCAGGTTAGGTCGAAGGTGCTGAGGTAGCGAGCGGCCCCGAGGCGGTCGATGAGCTCGTCTGCGCGGGGGATAGGGTGAGCGTCCGCTCGGGTGACCGCATTGAGTCCCCGGTAGTCCACACAGAATCTCAGCTCGGGGGCGACACCAGGGGCGGCCGCTTTCGGGACCAGGACTACCGGGCTGGCCCAGGGGCTGTCGGAGGGTTCAATCACCCCGAGGGCCAACATCTTGGTTACTTCGGTCTGGATGCAGGTTCGGACCCGGTCAGGGACCCGGTAGGCTCGGTGTCTCACTGGCGGGCTGTCGCTGGTGTCTATGTCATGGACACACCAGTCGGTGACCCTAGGGTTTAGGGAGAAGAGGTCCGCGAATTGTCTTTGTAGCCGGCGACAGTCGTCGGACTGTTGGGGGGTGAGGGTGGTTGACCGTCTCACCCCCTCTACGGAGCCATCTGTTTCTTTAGCACACAGGAGGTCTGGAAGGGGCTCGGTGTCTTCTTCAGTCCCATCGTCGGTGGCCAGGAGCAAACTCAACTCGGTCCTCACAAAGTGGGGTTTGAGGCGGTTCACGTGGAGGACCCGGAGGGGGTTCCGTGGGGACTGCACATTAACTAGATCGGTAACTTGGCTCTTCCGCTCGACCACCTTGAAGGGACCAGTCCATTTGTCTTGGAGGGCGCAGGGTTTCACCGGGGCCATGACCCAGACCTGTTGGCCCGGCTGAAACTCGACCAGCGTGGCATTCTGGTCATACCAGCGCTTCATCTCTTCCTGGCTAGCCTCGAGGTTTGCCTCTGCGAGTTCTCTGAACTTCCGGGTCTGGTTGCGGAGCGCCAGGATATCGCGGAACACATCAGGGGGGGTCCCACGGAGAGTCGTTTCCCAGCCCTCCTTGACCAGGCTCAGGGGTCCCCGGACGGGGTGTCCGTACAGTAGTTCGAACGGGCTGAACCCCAGAGATTTTTGGGGAACCTCTCGGTAGGCGAACAGGAGGCAAGGGAGAAGGACGTCCCATCTCCGGCGTAGGGGTTCTTCGAGGCCCATGATCATCCCTTTCAGGGTCCTGTTAAAATGCCTCAACTAGGCCATTCCCTTGGGGGTGGTATGGGGTGGTGAACTTGTATGATACCCCGCACTGCTGCCATAGGGACCTCATGTATTTGGAGATAAAGTTCGTGCCACGATCACTCACGACTTCGCGAGGGAACCCCACACGGGAGAAGATCCCCATCAAGGCCCGGCCTACTACGGGGGCCGTCACGGTGCGGAGGGGAATGGCCTCGGGGTAGTGGGTGGCATGGTCCACCAGGACGAGGATGAATCGGTGGCCCTGGGCAGTCTTGGGATCCAGGGGTCCCACGATGTCGATCCCCACCCGCTCAAAAGGGGTACTAACAACGGGGAAGGGTTGTAGCGGAGCCTTGCGCTTCCCCCCACTCTTTCCGCTGGCCTGGCACCTGAGGCATGACTTGCAGTGGGCCTCCACGTTCGCTCGCATCTTGGGCCAATAGAAGTGGGTAACTAGTCGCTGGTAGGTCTTATCTTGGCCTAAGTGTCCTGCCAGGGGTACATCATGGGCTAGGCCCAGGAGGAGACTTCGGAAGCGCAGGGGTACCACCAGTACTCGGGCCGATCCCAGCTCGGCCGACTTCTGTTCGCTGTACAGGAGGCCGTTTTCCCAGTATATCCAGTGGGTTCCGGACTGGTCGCCTGCTGCCTGGGCTTCGGCCTGTTGCCGGGGTCCAATGAGGGAAGGGCAGGTGGCTTGTTCCTGGCAGAATTCTTCTCGGGAGGGACCTCCCTCGCAGTGCCACTGGGCCATCTCGGGCAGGTCCCCGAGCTCGGTCAGTGGTTCGGGATCTGGATGCACTGACCCGTCATCGGGAATGGTTTCTTCTTCCGGAAGAGGGTTGTCGGGCTCGGGTAGTCCGTCCCGGACCTCGGGGACGGCGACGGTGTTCAGTGGTGTGGCCTCAACTCCCTCGGAGGAAGGCAATCGGATAGTCATACAGCGCGTGGTGGCGCATACCCATTCGGGTAGGCCCATCATCTCGAGATGGGCTCTTCGTTCCACTTGTCCCCACTGGGAACTCTCAAGGTCGTTGCCCAGGAGGCAGTCTACGGGTTGGGAGGTTCGGACTGCCACCCTCAATTTACCGGTGACTTCCCCCCCCCCCCCCATTCGAAGGGTACCAGGGCCATCCGGCATAGGCTCTCGGAATTGTCCGAAGATATGACTGGACAAAAGGCGTCGGGCAGGATCTGGTCTTCGGAGACCAGGTGGCAGTGGACCGCTGTGACACTCGCCCTGGTGTCGCGGAGGCCCTCGGCGCGGTGACCGTTGACCGTCACCTGCTGTCGGTACTTCTTCGTGTTGGCGGGTAGGGGTGTTCCGGGGACCATCTCTCGGTCCCCTAGGGAGACCAGGGCCACGGCGGCTGGTTCCCACTCTTCGGAGTCTTCCATCTCTTCTCCTAGGGCTACGGAGGCCATTTGTCGAGCCGGAGGGGTTGTCGTTGCGGGTCGTTGGTACATGGGACACTGGGGCTCACTGGCATAGTGTCCGGTCTGTTGGCAGCGGAAACAGGTGATCTTGACTCGGGGTCCCGACCTCCCCGGTGGCCCGGTGCTGGCTGGAGGTGGGGCTGGAAAGTGCGGAGGTTGGCCTCCTTGGGGGACTGTGCTGGGAGCCCCCCGTGAATTCTCTCGGTCGGCCTTGGTTCCCTCCGCCCCTCTGGCGGGGGGGTCCCTGACTGTGGCGACCGTAGTCTCCCACGGGACCCCGGGAGGTCACCCATCGGTCAGCTTCGACGGCCAGTTTTCGAGGGTCAGTGAGCTTGCTGTCCAGGAGGTGCTGGCGTAACTCCACAAAGCAATTGGCGGACAAGTGTTATCACGCGATTAGGTCGAACAGCTCCTCAAAGGTGGAGACCTTGCTGCCCTTGATCCACCCGTCCAAGGCCCGGCTGTAAAAGTTCACGTACTCCACCCATGTGGTACTGGGTATCTTTTTGCAGTCTCGAAACCGTTGCCGGTACATTTAGGGGGTGAGCCCATATCTGGCTACTAGGGCCTCTTTCATGTGGCTGTAGGAGTTCAGCATCGTGGAGGGCAGGTCCAGCAGGGTATCTCTCCCCTCGCTCAGGAACCGACCCCACAAACCAGCTCCCCAGTCTTTCTGTGGAACTCGGTGGGAGGTCATGGCCACCTCGTAGGCCCTGAACCATTGCTGGATGTCGTCGTTCTTGTAATATTCTTTAACAACATCCTTGGGGATGTGGACCTTTGGTTCCACGGTGGAGGAGGGTGGCTGATTTCCCGAGGGTCTGGACTCCTCACTTTTAGCCTTGAGCTCGATCTCTTTCAGGCTGCGTTCATGTTCTAGTTGGAGTTTCCTTTCTTCGTGTTCTCTCTGTCGTTTCTTTTCCTCGAGTTCTCCTTGTAGGCGTAATTGTTCTACTGCCAACTTTTTCTCAGCCAGTTTTAGCTCTCCCTCGATTTTCAGTTTCGCTAGCTCTAGTTCGTGGTTGCGGCCCCTTTCTCGGTCCGCTAGCTCCTCCGGGGATAGGCCCCCCTCTGGGGCGCTGCTCCTCCCCGGGATGCTTCATGGTTCGTTTGGCAGCTCTCCTTCTGTTTGGGCCCGGGAAGCTCCTGACTCGACCCAGGTCCTCAATGCTCCCTGGAAATCCTCTTTCGTGCTTAATCCGGTGGTAGCAATTCCAGGGTCTTTGCAGAATTGTTTTAATTCTCGATGCGTATAATATTCCAACTGGTCCTCTCGGAATGTCGGGCTTGTGTTGGTACCTGCGGCACCTCGGGAGGTTTCTCCTTCCATCTCTTTTCGGTAGTGCGTCAGCCGTTTACTGCACGATCTCTAGGTGTCGGCTCGGATCCCGTCGTCTGCCACCAAATGTTGGAAAGGCGTTCTCGGAGGGGGCTTCGGAATACGTTCCTGACCACCCGTTGACCCACCTCTCCCAGAGTTACGCCGAGCAAGGGCAGGGAGGCCCTTCCTGGGAGGGTCTCGTACCTAGGATCGCACACGCTGAGCTTGCACTCTCGGACAGAGGGACACAACACAGTAGTTCTTCGTAAGACAGTATACTTTATCGTTAGTTTTAAGGGATCTTTATGATCCGAAATGCCGGTATTGAATCAGTGCCAAAAGCGGCGGCGATTTCGCGATGGGGGTAGCGGGACAGTCTTTGAGTTCAGTGTCTCTGCGGAGTATCCTTCGCACAGCTCTCAATCCCCCCCTCCCTCTTTGAAGTCCGGAGTCCTCGCTGAGAGGGGTCTTGGTGCCTAGGGGCGGTGTGTCGGGATTTCCTGTCGCTCGGCCCTTTGATCTGTTCAGGTGGGTCTGGGAGGGACTCCAGACGCCCAGCAGGCGAGGCGCCCGCTCACCGGGGGCCTGGTGGCCGATCGAAACCTTCCTTGGTGAGGAGACCAGAGGTGTGACAGGGACGGCGCCTCCTGGTCTGGCTTGGGGGTTTCTCTCTCCCTCGGCCGGGCATGCATGGTGGGGTCTTGGGAGTTGCTGGGGCCCGGCCGGCCATCGGGATGTTGGGCCATGGTGGCCGAAAGTCCGTGACATCGGGGATCAGGTGCGGTTGCGGGGTGGCTTGCTGGTCGGGAGGGCCCACGCCACGAGGCCGGTCTCACAACATGGTAATGCGCCGCGCATACAATTCTTTATTTTTCAACAGGTCTCAATGTAAAGTTAAAAACCCTGCTTCAAACACACCCTGCACGTAGGCATGATCATTTCATGCTGTTGGTTCACGGTGAGTCGACATCCCCAGAAGCAAATGGGGGGGTGGACGTGATAGTGGTCCTGCGCATGCACACACGTGCTTGACTGGGGAAGCCAGGGGCCCAAAGTTTGCACACAATTTGTCTCTGAGAAGTTTGCAGTTCCATCACAAATATGGTGCAATCAGTTCTTGACCATATCCCTTATGGGCCTCCCCCAACATAGCGCAATCAGAAATCTCCAATCATCTACATCACACAGATTCACCCTAGGATCTTTCAGGAGATTAAAGCAGAGAGGCATGCCACTTGGACTTCAGGGCGCAAAAATGTGGAATACTCAGACCTGAAACTCGAGGGCAGAAACTAGTTCGGGAAACTCCTAAAAATGGAACTATCCTGACTAATAGTGGACTAGATTTCAGAATTGTTGGAAGCGAGTGAGGAACATCGAACAGGGCTGGTGCCTCCTGGGCAATTGGACTCCAGATACAGCACATTCATGGACTTAAACACTGAAGAGTGCTCGGGAGTAGCCACAGGGTCATGTGGATGGCTTTATAAACCAATGATATACAAATTAACTATAATTTTACTTTGTACAGGATGGACACCAACCTACTCAACTTTTCCGATGATATTCTACACACTAACTACTCCTCCTAAACTTATCGTAGAACACTCAGTTCGGATGGCGAGGCAGGTGGCTGCAGTAGGTGTTACTGGCACACGCCAGAGGTGGTCCCAGTGTTTTCCTATGGATTGCTCTACCGCTATCAGACTGGTAACTTTGTCCACCGGTTCCCACTGTCCTCAACTGCATGGTACCAGGGGATCACCTCACTCCCTGCCTTCTTATAACCTGCATTTATCGTCTTCGGTAACATAATCCGGAGCTGGTGATGCTCTTTTCAATATTGTATGAATAGCGTCCAAATCTTGGTGGAATAAGGTGGACCGCCAACTAATGTCCAATTATTTGGACATTATCACCTCATTAATCCAAAGTCATCATCTAAAATTTCAGATGGAAACGGGCAACACTCAAATCCACCTCTGACAGACAAACAATAGAAAATTAAAATTCTATGTTATGGAACACAAATTCCACAAGAAAAACTGGTCTCTGACTTAATGGCACAAAACATGGAAATTGTTCTTTTGGGCGGAACATATAGCAATGCGATCCCATTTACAGGGTCATCAATCCCCAAATCCAACGACGAGTGTGAGGAACCTGGGAATGCCGCTCAATTCAAATCAATCGTTAAATCCCAGAGAAACGTCACTGTTCGGGGTACCAGCTTCCAGCTAGGATCACACCATGAGGTTCTACCACTCCTATCTGGGTCTTGAGTGAAACTAACCAGGTTGTAATGGGATAATTTGAGTATTGCATTGTCTACACTGACCTTCCCAAAACTCACTGCCCACTTAAAGCACGTCTACAACTAACAGCCGTCTATCAAAAACATCACTAGAACTGCCATGACACACGTCACCAACGTGCACATTAACTTCAGTGTCCAAACTCATTGCTCACATGTCACTCCGTTAAAATACTGCACGCTACATCAGACTACTCCGCTTTGATGCTTGCCACTTCCACACGGCTCAGACTGCATGGCTTCCATAGGGCCCAAGGTGCTTTCCAGATAGTCCAAAGCAGCTGATGGGCACTAGCGTGGACACACCCCTTCTATTAACACCCCAACACAGCAGCCACCACCTGGTCACATTTAAAAGCATCCTCAGCACGAAAACCCACACACAACGACTCATGATGAATTAATGCTGCAGTTACTAAGGATTACAGCTTGCATTGCAGAGAAAGGTGTTTACAGCATCGGTCACAGACGTATGTATATTCCTGAACACAAGTAGCATCTACGCTGGCTTAATGCAGTTTATATGAGGCCTGAGCCTAAACCAAATAAAGCCAGACATTTGAAAGCCAGAAAATGTGAGCAACAAACTACAAAGCCGATGGTAAGCAATGGGCGGAATCCATTCCCAGGGAAGCTTTTCCGAATGTCCCCAGGATGTCACGAGCAAACCAGACGGCGGCGCAATCTGGGAGGCTTTGACCTAAAAACGGTGTGTTTTAAAGAAACGTGCCGGTGCAGGCATGTTCACTGGAGAGCTCTACACGACTCAAGGAGGATAGTTTGGAATGAACACTACTGCAACTTAATCTACCAAGCCTGGTGTAAATGCTGGGAAAAGGCAGAGAGGAGAAGAAAAACTCCCCCCGCAGCAAAACAGAGAAATCCCTACTGAGCAGAGCAACTGGTGATGAACATTAAGATACTGAGGACAGAGATGGCAAGGAGACGTCTTGGGACACGGTCCTCTGACAGGGCTCGGCATCACTAGCCTGCGGTGCCCCAGATCACCCGCATCTCCCTCCATCGAGAGGAGAGGGATAAAGACCGCCCCCTGGCCTGCAGCAGCGGACAGGTGTGGGATTCCGGTCCACATACCTACGGTTGATCTTGGGCACATCTGCCTAAAGATGTAAAGCGGATAAAAAACACAGAGCCGGCCTTCAAGAGAGGTCAGGAATTATGCAAGATGCTGCGATAAGTGAGTAGGGGAGTCCGTGAAAAGTGTACACGGGAAAAATAACTTCACACATTAAGCATCAGGTTAAAGTCAGGTTACAATGACCGTTCCTAAAATGAAGGTTAGCCAAGCCTGACCCCACGGACAACACGATAAAGAATGGCTGAGGGGCCCAGGGACAGCTTCCTTCACTGGCCACACAAATCCAGAGGGTGCGTTTTACACCTCCGAGTCCCTTACACTGGTCCCCTATAGAGACCGCGAAGCTGTGCTCGGTGTGATCCAACATAAGATAAAAAAACACGCTTATGTACACTCCCAGAAAAATACAAGACTCCTCTCTGTCAGTGGCCAACAAACCAGCAGCTGTGCAAATACTCTGTCCAGAAACTCGCCGCCGCTGGAGGGCACTTTTAGTATCACCTTTGGGAGCGCATGCCAACCCTCAGTGATGGATATCCTGGCACAGATTTCCCAGACGTGCTTAGAAGGACTCTTGTGCACATCAAAGACTGGGCCTTAAGCGCTCAGGGCCTGACACTCTGGGACAAGAGAACCAGCACGAGTCCACCACCCACACACGAGGGCACAGAGAACCAGCATGAGTCCACCACCCACACACGAGGGCACAGAGAACCAGCATGAGTCCACCACCCACACACGAGGGCACAAGAGAACCAGCATGAGCCCACCACCCACACACGAGGGCACAAGAGAACCAGCATGGGTCCACCACCCACACACGAGGGCAAAGAGAACCAGCACGAGTCCACCACCCACAGACGAGGGCACAAGAGAACCAGCACGAGTCCACCACCCACACACGAGGGCACAAGAAAACCAGCACGAGTGCACCACCCACAGACGAGGGCACAAGAGAACCAGCACGAGTCCACCACCCACACACGAGGGCACAAGAAAACCAGCACGAGTGCACCACCCACAGACGAGGGCACAAGAGAACCAGCACGAGTGCACCACCCACAGACGAGGGCACAAGAGAACCAGCATGAGTCCACCACCCACACACAAGGGCACAAGAGAACCAGCATGAGTCCACCACCCACACACGAGGGCACAAGAGAACCAGCATGAGTCCACCACCCACACACGAGGGCACAAGAGAACCAGCATGAGTCCACCACCCACACACGAGGCCACAACAGAACCAGCATGAGTCAACCACCCACACACGAGGGCACAAGAGAGCCAGCAAGAGTGCACCACCCGACACGAGGGCAAAGAGAACCAACACGAGTGCACCACCCACACACGAGGGCACAAGAGAACCAGCATGAGTCCACCACCCACACACGAGGGTAAAGAGAACCAGCATGAGTCCACCACCCACACACGAGGGCACAAGAGAGCCAGCAAGAGTGCACCACCCGACACGAGGGCAAAGAGAACCAACACGAGTGCACCACCCACACACGAGGGCACAAGAGAACCAGCGTGAGTCCACCACCCACACACGAGGGCACAAGAGAGCCAGCAAGAGTGCACCACCCACACACGAGGGCAAAGAGAACCAGCACGAGTGCACCACTCACACGCGAGGGCACAAGAGAACCAGCACGAGTCCACCACCCACACACGAGGGCAAAGAGAACCAGTACGAGTCCACCACCCACACACGAGGGCACAAGAGAGCCAGCAAGAGTGCACCACCCACACACGAGGGCAAAGAGAACCAGTATGAGTCCACCACCCACACACGAGGGCACAAGAGAATCAGCGTGAGTCCACAACCCACACACAAGGGCAAAGAGAACCAGCACGAGTGCACCACCCACACACGAGGGCGCAAGAGAACCAGCATGAGTCCACCACCCACACACGAGGGCACAAGAGAACCAGCATGAGTCCACCACCCACACACAAGGGCACAAGAGAACCAGCAAGAGTGCACCACCCACACACGAGGGCACAAGAGAACCAGCATGAGTCCACCACCCACACACGAGGGCACAAGAGAACCAGCACGAGTGCACCACCCACACACGAGGGCACAAGAGAACCAGCATGAGTCCACCACCCACACACGCGGGCACAAGAGAACCAGCATGAGTCCACCACCCACACACGCGGGCACAAGAGAACCAGCATGAGTCCACCACCCACACACGAGGGCACAAGAGAGCCAGCAAGTGTGCACAACCCAAACACGAGGGCAAAGAGAACCAGTATGAGTCCACCACCCACACACAAGGGCACAAGAGAACCAGCATGAGTCCTCCACCCACACACAAGGGCACAAGAGAGCCAGCATGAGTCCTCCACCCACACACAAGGGCACAAGAGAGCCAGCATGAGTCCACCACCCACATACGAGGGCACAAGAGAGCCAGCATGAGTCCACCACCCACACACAAGGGCACAAGAGAACCAGCATGAGTGCACCACCCACACACGAGGGCAAAGAGAACCAGTATGAGTCGACCACCCACACACGAGGGCACAAGAGAGCCAGCAATAGTGCACCACCCACACACGAGGGCACAAGAGAACCAGTATGAGTCCACCACCCACACACGAGGGCACAAAAGAATCAGCATGAGTCCACCACCCACACACGAGGGCACAACAGAACCAGCATGAGTCCACCACCCACACACAATGGCAAAGAGAACCAGTATGAGTCCACCACCCACACACGAGGGCACAACAGAACCAGCATGAGTCCACCACCGCACACGAGGGCAAAGAGAACCAGTATGAGTCCACCCCCACACACGAGGGCACAAGAGAACTAGCGTGAGTCCACCACCCACACACGAGGGCACAAGAGAACCAGCATGAGCCCACAACCCAGGTACAAGGGCACAAGAGAACAAACCAGCATGAGCCCACAACCCAAGCCCATGGGCACAAGAGAACCAGAATGAGCACACAACCCATGCATGTGGGCACAAGAGAACCAGCAAGAGCCCACCACCCACACGCAAGGTCACAAGAGAACCAGTATGAGTTCGCTGCCCACGCACGAGGCCATAAGCATAGTCTGTCGCCTGCAAATTCACACAAGCACTCGAACGCCACCGGTCTTCCACTTTCACTTCCCAGTAACCCTGTTATCTACACTACTCCGACCATCTCCTCTGTCAGAACCACTCATCCACCTAAACCCTCCCGCGTGCCCTCATATAAGTACAATATCCCCATCACCCCTCATAGCCCAAGTGCCCCCGTCACCAAAACAGTCGCGACAGAGCTGCGCTGTATGCTCCACAACTGCAGATCTGCAATAAAACACAAACTTGAAATCTCCGATACCATCAACTTGCACAATATTGACATGCTCTTCCTCACAGAGACCTGGTTCAACGATACCTCTCACTCTAAGTTTGATCTCCTTATACCCACAGGCTATTCTTTACTTAGAAATGACAGAATTGACAAAGTTGGGGGAGGTGTTGCAGTCATCTTTAGAAACTCCCTTCAACTTAAGGCTCTTCCTAACAGCTCCTTCCACACTTTTGAATGCCTATCTCTTGAGCTTCAATTGCACCACCGCTCACCTCTCAGATTCCATGATATCTACCACCCGCCTGGTAGCAGCCCCTCGTTTATGGAGGAACTCACGGACTGCATCAGCGACCAATACTCGCAAAGTGACAATCAGATCTTCGTGGGTGACTTCAATGTCCACTGGGGCTCGCCTCAAGACACCTATGCGAATTTGCTGGCCACCTTCCTCTCTGCAAACAACCTTATCCAACACTGCACTGAAACAACACAACACTCTCTAAGGGCTCAATCCTGGACCTTGTTATTTCTAAAGCAGGCTTGCGGACTATCGCTACCCCTATTCATGTAGACTGGTATGACCACCTCCTCATCCCATTCTCTCTTCACCTATCACACTCTATAACTCTTGGCCAGCCTAAGAGGGCTACTTCCTGGTTTTGTGACACAAAAAATATTGACCTCAGTACCATCTGTGATTCTGCTTTGCTATCACTTCCATGGCTAGACCTGGACCTAGATGTTAACAAACTCACCTCCCAATGCCTCACAGTCCTTGCAGTCAAAATCAATAATGTCACTCCTCTCCAAAGCAAAAAGAAAAAGCCCACTCCCTCAGCACCTTGGTTCAACAAATCCCTCTATGAAGAAAGGAAGTATCTAAGAGTCCTTGAGAAACAATGGAGACAAGCGCCCGCCACCGAAAATTTGGCCACGCTTCGTTCGGCAAGATCCAAGTACCACAAGCACATCTTCCTAGGAAAAGCGTCGCACTTCAAATCCCTCCTTGACTCAGCCAAAAATAGACCCAAAAAACTATTCAACCTCATCAAGAACCCAAACAGCTCTCCCCCAACCTCCAAATTGGAGGATTCCACAAAGAAAGCAGCGGAATTCGCTATATTCTTTGACGCAAAGGTGAAATCACTTGTAGATCAGGTCATTCATCCTACCCCTACAGAGGAGCGTAAATTCTTAACCATTTGGCAAAACTTTGACCCCATCTCTGATGATGCCCTCCTTAAATGCATCCTCGACACAAAGCCCTCTAACCATTCTCTTGACCCCATCCCTAGTGCCATTGCCATTGACTTCTATACCCATTCTCTTTCCTATTGGACCACTCTGGTTAGCCTCTCCCTCAGTAAAGGCTCCCTTTCTGTTTCCTTCAAAACTGGGCAGGTCACTCCTCTGCTTAAAAACCCACCGCTGATGCGAACGACCTCAACAACTACCGTCCCATCACTAACCTACCCTTTCCTGCGAAAATCACAGAAAAATGTGTAGCGAAACAACTCTCTCGCCATATCAAGGACAATGATCTTCTTGACAATTTCCAGTCCGGCTTCATTCAAAACTGCAGCACTGAAACAGCCCTGCTGCTAGTGATTGATGACGCGCTGCGGATACTCAATTCAGGGGAGTCTTGCCTTCTAATTCTTCTTGACCTTTCTGCAGCCTTTGACACTGTCAATCACAACACTCTCCTTAACACTCTTCAACAGAGAATGGGCATGGAGGGCACTGTGCTCAAATGGTTTGCCTCCTTCCTCTCTGATAGATCCCAAATGATCAAAATAGCGAACAGTCTTTCATCTCCTTTAGCGGTCGGTCAAGGTGTTCCTCAAGGCTCTATACTTGCACCCACACTGTTCAATCTCTATTTAGAACCGTTGGGAAATCTCCTGAGTAAATCTTGGATCCACTATCATCTATATGCGGACGACACTCAAATCTACCTTAAGGTGGCCTCCACTCACGATCTCTCCTTCCTAAGCTCTACTCTCGACTCCATTCAAAACTGGATGTTAACTCATCAACTGATCCTGAATCCCTCCAAAACAGAATTCCTCCTCCTCTCCTCCTCACTTTCTCCTCCCCCAGTGCAATCATGGATGGATCAGATTAATCTACTGAACAATAAACCTATCATTGTCGAGAGCGCAAAATCCCTTGGTGTCATACTCGACAAAAAACTCAATCTACTCTCCCACATCGATTCCATTGCAAAGTCTGCTCGATACCAACTGCGCCTTCTTTGGGGGATTCGTCGCTTCTTCCCGGAGCACGACCGTAAAACCCTGGTCCAATCGCTGGTTCTCTCCAGATTGGACTACTGCAATTCTCTTCTTTCTGGCCTCCCCAAATCCCACCTGTCCCCCCTGAAGTCTGTTCTCCATTCAGCAGCTCGTTTCATATATGGGGCCAAAAGAAGCGACCACATCACACCCATTTTATCCACCCTCAGTTGGCTTCCCATAGAGGCAAGAGCTATCTACAAGACTGTCTGTATCACCCACAAAGCCTTGCACTCCTCCTCCCCTCGCTACCTGGCGAATAAACAAACTCTCTGGAGGTTCCAGACCATCACGTAATTCAGAAAATGTATTGCTTGAACCTCCTACTTTCAAGAAGGAAAGATCGATGGCCCAATCCTTTTCAGGGAACGCGGTGAGAATCTGGAACTCACTTCTGCTCAGCTCCAGACCACCACCTCTTCCCAGGACTTCAAAACTGACCTCAAAGCTCTCCTCCTTCAAAGACACTTCCAAATTTAATTCACGCCCTCTATTTTCTGAAGGAAGTCCTTCCATTATAGGAAATTCTTTTCTCCATGCCTATAGAAGTGCCTTCCCAGTGTGTTTTTGTGTTTTGAGTGTCTGCCATTTAATGCAGTATTATTCCTCTACTTGTACTTTGTACTCTTTTGTAACATGCACACGTCACCTTTCCTTTTGTAATGTATCGTTTGCTACCTCTTGTATTTTGTTTGCTTTTGATACATGCACAACAGCCACCACTGCCTCATGTAACGTAACTTTTGTTTTAGTGTTTTGAGTGTCTGCCATTTATTGCAATCTTTTTACCTCTACGTGTACTTTGTATGCTCTTGTAACCTAGACACGTCACTTTTTCCCTTTTGTAACGTATCGTTTGCTACCTCTTGTATTTTGTTTGCTCTTGATACTTGCACAATTGTCACTATTGCCTCATGTAACGTAACGTTTGATTTTGTAACATGCTCACTTGTAATTTTTCTCCTTATGTATCATTACTGTTCCTATTGTAAAGCGCTCTGACACCTTCGGGTAAAGTCCGCGCTATATAAAAACGCATTAAATAAATAAAATAAATAAATAAAAATAAGAGAACCAGCATGAGCCACCGCCCAATTACGAGGGCAAAAGAGAACCAGCATGAGCCCACAACCCACACACGAGGGCAAAAGAGAACCAGCATGAGCCCACAACCCACACACGAGGGCACAAGAGAACCAGTATGAGCCCTAAAACCATGCACGAGGACACAAGAGAGCCAGCATGAGCCCTCAACCCACGCACATGGGCACAAGAGAACCAGCATGAGCTCACAACTCCCGCACCAAGGCAAAAGAGAACCAGCATAAGGTCACCACCCATGCACGAGGGCACAAGAGAACCAGCATGAGTCCACCTTCCACACATGAGGGCACAAGAGAACCAGCATGAGCCCAAAACCCACACACGAAGGCACAAGAGAACCAGTATGAGCCCTAAAACCATGCACGAGGACACAAGAGAGCCAGCATGAGCCCTCAACCCACGCACATGGGCACAAGAGAACCAGCATGAGCTCACAACTCCCGCACCAAGGCAAAAGAGAACCAGCATAAGGTCACCACCCATGCACGAGGGCACAAGAGAACCAGCATGAGTCCACCTTCCACACATGAGGGCACAAGAGAACCAGCATGAGCCCAAAACCCACACACGAAGGCACAAGAGAACCAGTATGAGTCCACCACCCACGCACGAGGGCACAAGAGTACCAGCATGAGCCCGCAACCCACGCATGAGGGCGCAAGAGAACCAGCATGAGCCCTCAACCCAGGCACGAGGGCACAAGAGAACCAGCATGAGTCCAACACCCAAACACGAGGGCACAAGAGAACCAGCATGAGTCCACCACCCACACACGAGGGCACAAGAGAACCAGCATGGGTCCACCACCCACACACGAGGGCACAAGAGAACCAGCATGAGTCCACCACCCACACACGAGGGCACAGAGAACCAGCATGAGTCCACCACCCACACACGAGGGCACAAGAGAACCAGCATGAGTCCACCACCCACACACGAGGGCACAAGAGAGCCAGCATGAGTCCACCACCCACACACGAGGGTACAAGAGAGCCAGTTTGAGTCCACCACCCACACACAAGGGCACAAGAGAACCAGTATGAGTCCACCACACACACACAAGGGCACAAGAGAACCAGCATGAGTCCACCACCCACACACGAGGGCACAAGAGAACCAGCATTGAGTCCACCACCCACACACGAGGGCACAAGAGAACCAGCATGAGTCCTCAACCCAGACATGAGGGCACAAGAGAACTAGCATGAGCCCTCGACCAAGGCACGTTGGGCACAAGAGAACCAGCATTAGCCCGCCACCCAAGGCATGTTGGGCACAAGAGAACCAGCATGAGCTTGCCACCCATGCATTAGGGCACAAGAGAACCAGCATGATCCCACCACCCAGGCACGACGACACAAGAGAACCAACATGAGCCACCACCCACACGTGCACAAGAGAACCAGAATGAGCCTAGAACCCACACACAAAGGCACAAGAGAACCAGTAGGAGCCCTAAAACCATGCACGAGGCCACAAGAGAGCCAGCATGAGCCCTCAACCCATGCACATAGGCACAAGAGAACCAGCATGAGCTCACAACTCCCGCACCAAGGCAAAAGAGAACCAGCATGAGGTCACCACCCGCGCAAGAGGGCACAAGAGCACCAGCATGAGCCCACCACCCAAAGGCGAGAGCACAAGAGAAGTAGCTTGAGTCCATCTCCCACACATGAGGGCACGAGAGAATCAGCATGAGCCCACCACCAGGCACAAGAGAACCAGCATGAGCCCACAACCCACACACGAAGGCACAAGAGAACCAGTATGAGTCCACCACCCACGCACGAGAGCACAAGAGTACCAGCATGAGTCAACCACCCACGCACAAGAGCACAAGAGTACCAGCATGAGCCCACAACCCAAGCACATGGGCACAAGAGAACCAGAATGAGCCCACAACCCATGCATGTGGGCACAAGAGAACCAGCATGAGCCCACCACCCAGACACAAGGTCACAACAGAACCAGCATGAGCCCACCACCCAAGTACGAGGACAAAAGAGAACCAGCATGAGCCCACAACCCACACACAAGGGCAGAAGAGAACCAGCATGAGCCCGCCACCCATGGACGAGGGCACAAGAGAAACAGCATGAGCCCGCCACCCATGCACGAGGGCACAAGAGAACCAGCATGAGCCCACAGCCCACGCACGAGGGCACAAGAGAACCAGCATGAGCCCTCAACCCAGACATGAGGGCACAAGAGAACCAGTATGAGCCCTAAACCATGGCACGTTGGGCACAAGAGAACCAGCATGAGACCGCCACCCATGCACAAGGGCACAAGAGAACCAGCATGAGCCTGCCACCTATGCATTAGGGCACAAGAGAACCAGCCGGAGTCCACCACCCACGCACGAGGGCACAAGAGAACCAGCAGGAGTCCACCACCCACGCACGAGGGCACAAGAGAACCAGCATGAGCCTACAACCCACACAAAGGCACAAGAAAACCAGCATGAACCTGCCACCCATGCGTTAGGGCACAAGAGAACCAGCAGGAGTCCACCACCCAGGCACGACGACACAAGAGAACCAACATGAGCCACCACCCACACGGGCACAAGATAACCAGTATAAGCCCACAACCCACACACGAGGGTACAAGAGAACCAGTATGATCCCTAAAACCACGCACATGGGCACAAGAGAACCAGCATGAGTCCACCACCCACACACGAGGGCACAAGAGAACCAGTATGAGTCCACCACCCACACACGAGGGCACAAGAGAACCAGCACGAGTCCACCACCCACGCACGAGGGCACAAGAGAACCAGCATGAGCCCACAGCCCACGCACAAGGGCACAAAAGAATCAGCATGAGCCCGCCGCCACGCACGAGGGCACAGGAGAATCAGCAAGAGACCATCACCCACGCACGAGGGCACAAGAGAACCAGCCTGACCCCCCAACCCTAGCAACAGGGCACAAGCGAACCAGCATGAGCCCACAACCCACACACCAGGGCACAAGAGAACCAGCATCAGCCCACCACCCAAGTACGAGGGCACAAGCGAACCAGCATGAGCCCTCAACCCACGCACAAGGGCACAAGAGAACCAGCATGAGCCCTCAACCCACGCACAAGGGCACAAGAGAACCAGCATGAGCCCTCAACCCAAGCACAAGGGCACAAGAGAACCAGCATGAGCCCTCAACCCACGCACGAGGGCACAAGAGAACCAGCATGAGCCCACTACCATGTCATGAGGGCACAAGAGAACCTGCATGAGTCCACCATCCACACACCAGGGCACAAGAGAACCAGTATGAGCCCTCAACCCACGCACAAGAGAACCAGCATGAGCCCACCACCCAAGTACGAGGGCACAAGCGAACCAGCAAGAGACCACCACCCATGCACGAGGGCACAAGAGAACCAGCATGAGCCCAAAACCCACACACGAAGGCACAAGAGAACCAGTATGAGTCCACCACCCACGCACGAGGGCACAAGAGTACCAGCATGAGCCCGCAACCCACGCATGAGGGCGCAAGAGAACCAGCATGAGCCCTCAACCCAGGCACGAGGGCACAAGAGAACCAGCATGAGTCCAACACCCAAACACGAGGGCACAAGAGAACCAGCATGAGTCCACCACCCACACACGAGGGCACAAGAGAACCAGCAAGAGTGCACCACCCACACACGAGGGCACAAGAGAACCAGCACGAGTCCACCACCCACACACGAGGGCACAAGAGAACCAGCATGGGTCCACCACCCACACACGAGGGCACAAGAGAACCAACATGAGTCCACCACCCACACACGAGGGCACAGAGAACCAGCATGAGTCCACCACCCACACACGAGGGCACAAGAGAACCAGCATGAGTCCACCACCCACACACAAGAGCACAAGAGAACCAGCATGAGTCCACCACCCACACACGAGGGTACAAGAGAGCCAGTATGAGTCCACCACACACACACAAGGGCACAAGAGAACCAGCATGAGTCCACCACCCACACACGAGGGCACAAGAGAACCAGCATTGAGTCCACCACCCACACACGAGGGCACAAGAGAACCAGCATGAGTCCTCAACCCAGACATGAGGGCACAAGAGAACTAGCATGAGCCCTCGACCAAGGCACGTTGGGCACAAGAGAACCAGCATTAGCCCGCCACCCAAGGCATGTTGGGCACAAGAGAACCAGCATGAGCCTGCCACCCATGCATTAGGGCACAAGAGAACCAGCATGATCCCACCACCCAGGCACGACGACACAAGAGAACCAACATGAGCCACCACCCACACGTGCACAAGAGAACCAGTATGAGCCTAGAACCCACACACAAAGGCACAAGAGAACCAGTAGGAGCCCTAAAACCATGCACGAGGCCACAAGAGAGCCAGCATGAGCCCTCAACCCATGCACATAGGCACAAGAGAACCAGCATGAGCTCACAACTCCCGCACCAAGGCAAAAGAGAACCAGCATGAGGTCACCACCCGCGCAAGAGGGCACAAGAGCACCAGCATGAGCCCACCACCCAAAGGCGAGAGCACAAGAGAAGTAGCTTGAGTCCATCTCCCACACATGAGGGCACGAGAGAATCAGCATGAGCCCACCACCAGGCACAAGAGAACCAGCATGAGCCCACAACCCACACACGAAGGCACAAGAGAACCAGTATGAGTCCACCACCCACGCACGAGAGCACAAGAGTACCAGCATGAGTCAACCACCCACGCACAAGAGCACAAGAGTACCAGCATGAGCCCACAACCCAAGCACATGGGCACAAGAGAACCAGAATGAGCCCACAACCCATGCATGTGGGCACAAGAGAACCAGCATGAGCCCACCACCCAGACACAAGGTCACAACAGAACCAGCATGAGCCCACCACCCAAGTACGAGGACAAAAGAGAACCAGCATGAGCCCACAACCCACACACAAGAGCAGAAGAGAACCAGCATGAGCCCGCCACCCATGGACAAGGGCACAAGAGAAACAGCATGAGCACGCCACCCATGCACGAGGGCACAAGAGAACCAGCATGAGCCCACAGCCCACGCACGAGGGCACAAGAGAACCAGCATGAGCCCTCAACCCAGACATGAGGGCACAAGAGAACCAGTATGAGCCCTAAACCATGGCACGTTGGGCACAAGAGAACCAGCATGAGACCGCCACCCATGCACAAGGGCACAAGAGAACCAGCATGAGCCTGCCACCTATGCATTAGGGCACAAGAGGACCAGCCGGAGTCCACCACCCACGCACGAGGGCACAAGAGAACCAGCAGGAGTCCACCACCCACGCACGAGGGCACAAGAGAACCAGCATGAGCCTACAACCCACACAAAGGCACAAGAAAACCAGCATGAACCTGCCACCCATGCGTTAGGGCACAAGAGAACCAGCAGGAGTCCACCACCCAGGCACGACGACACAAGAGAACCAACATGAGCCACCACCCACACAGGCACAAGATAACCAGTATAAGCCCACAACCCACACACTAGGGTACAAGAGAACCAGTATGATCCCTAAAACCACGCACATGGGCACAAGAGAACCAGCATGAGTCCACCACCCACACACGAGGGCACAAGAGAACCAGTATGAGTCCACCACCCACACACGAGGGCACAAGAGAACCAGCACGAGTCCACCACCCACGCACGAGGGCACAAGAGAACCAGCATGAGCCCACAGCCCACGCACAAGGGCACAAAAGAATCAGCATGAGCCCGCCGCCACGCACGAGGGCACAGGAGAATCAGCAAGAGACCATCACCCACGCACGAGGGCACAAGAGAACCAGCCTGACCCCCCAACCCTAGCAACAGGGCACAAGCGAACCAGCATGAGCCCACAACCCACACACCAGGGCACAAGAGAACCAGCATCAGCCCACCACCCAAGTACGAGGGCACAAGCGAACCAGCATGAGCCCTCAACCCACGCACAAGGGCACAAGAGAACCAGCATGAGCCCTCAACCCACGCACAAGGGCACAAGAGAACCAGCATGAGCCCTCAACCCAAGCACAAGGGCACAAGAGAACCAGCATGAGCCCTCAACCCACGCACGAGGGCACAAGAGAACCAGCATGAGCCCACTACCATGTCATGAGGGCACAAGAGAACCTGCATGAGTCCACCATCCACACACCAGGACACAAGAGAACCAGTATGAGCCCTCAACCCACGTACAAGAGAACCAGCATGAGCCCACCACCCAAGTACGAGGGCACAAGCGAACCAGCAAGAGACCACCACCCATGCACGAGGGCACAAGAGAACCAGCATGAGCCCTCAACCCACGCACGAGGGCACAAGAGAACCAGGATGAGCCCACCACCATGTCACGAGGGCACAAGAGAACCTGCATGAGTCCACCATCCACACACCAGGGCACAAGAGAAACAACATGAGCCCTCAACCCATGCACGAGGACACAAGAGAACCAGCATGAGCCCTCAACCCATGCACGAGGGCACAAGAGAACCAGCAAGAGCCCACCACCCACGCACCAGGACACAAGAGAACCAGCATGAGCCCATCACCCAGACACGAGGGCACAAAAGAACCAGCATGAGCCCATCACCCAGACACGAGGGCACAAAAGAACGAGCATGAGCCCACCACCCAAGTACGAGGGCACAAGCGAACCAGCAAGAGACCACCACCCATGCACGAGAGCACAAGAGAACCAGCAGGAGCCCTCAACCGACGCATGAGGGCACAAGAGAACCAGGATGAGCCCACCACCATGTCACGAGTGCACAAGAGAACCTGCATGAGTCCACCATCCACACACCAGGGCACAAGAGAAACAGCATGAGCCCTCAACCCATGCATGAGGGCACAAGAGAACCAGCATGAGCCCTCAACCCAAGTACGAGGACACAAGCGAACCAGCAAGAGACCACCACCCATGCATGAGAGCACAAGAGAACCAGCATGAGACCTCAACCCACGCACCAGGACACAAGAGAACCAGCATGAGCCCTCAACCCAGACACAAGGGCACAAAAGAACCAGCATGAGCCCACCACCCAAGTACAAGGGCACAAGCGAACCAGCAAGAGACCACCACCCATGCACGAGGGCACAAGAGAACCAGCATGAGCCCACAGCCCACACACGAGAGCACAAGAAAACCAGCATGAGCTCACCACCCACGCACGAGGGCACAAGAGAACCAGAATGAGCCTGCCGCCCACGCACCAGAACACAAGAGAACCAGCATGAATCCTCCACCCACACATGAGGGTACGAGAATCATTAGGACACAAACTCGATTGGCTCCTCCAGAAAACAGAGATTGTGTTTGGGCCACACGGCACCCCATGGTCCAGCCTAAACACACCACGCCTCCTCTCCTCCAGGTCAGTCACTATGCATTGAAGAACTGTCCAGTGACCACGCCTCGGTTTGGACGACCAACGGCATCGAATCGTCCTGCTACACACCCTACCTCCCCAGGGTAAGGTCAAATGTGGAGCCATTAACATCAATAGGTGAATAAAACGGCTCTGCATGGAAGGGTGACGTCGCCCTTTAAATTTCGGACCGGAAATGGAACTGCTGAGCGGTGGAAAACCCCGGAGGGCGCGCGCCAGCAGCGGGTGAGGGCTGATTCAGCAGCCTGCCTTAGAAGGCAATGAACGCGGCCGGCCGGGCTTTCATCTCCGGAGACTCACGGGGCCTCAGAATGCCTGGAATGCGGCGATGCTGCGGCGACTTCCAGATCCGGGCTCCTGAAACTGCAGCTCTCGGGAAGGCCTTACTGGAGGGCGGCCTGGTGCTGGGCTGGGAACAAAGCGCTCAGCGTGTGCCACCCAGCACCAAACAAGCGAGCATCGAGAGGGCCCAGGGCTCCGGGCCCCAAAAATGCGCACCACGAAGTGTACATACAAAGAACAGACCTGGAGGCAGGAGGATACCCAGACAACACACCAGAGAATTCATGTACGCACAGACCAACGCACCTGGAAGAAATCATGCACACACAGGCCCCCATGAGGAGACGCAAGCATGCACACACAGGCCAGCACACAGAGGCAACCAAGTACACACAGGCCCCCATGAGGAGAGTCAAGCATGCACACACAGGCCAGCACACAGAGGCAACCAAGTACACACAGGCCCCCATGAGGAGAGTCAAGCATGCACACACAGGCCAGCATACCTAGAGACAACCAAGCATACACAGGCCACCATAGAGGCAAGCATGCACACACAGGCCAGCATACCTACGGGCAACCAAGTACACAGAGGCCAGCACACCTAAAGTTAAGCATGAACACACAGGCCAGCACACCTAGAGGCAAGCATGCACACACAGGCCACCATGTGGGGAGGCAAGCATGCACACACAGGTCAGCGCACACACAGGTCAGCACACCTAAAGGCAACCAAGCGCACACAGGCCAGCACACCTAGAGGCAACCAAGCACACACAGGCCACCATGAGGGGAGGCAAGCATGTCCACACGGGCCCCCATGAGGGGACGAAAGCATGCACACAGGCCAGCACACCTAGAGGCAACCAGCACACACAAGCTAGCACACATAGAGGCAACCAAGTACACACAGGCTAGTACACCTACAGGCAACCAAGCACACACAGGTAACCATGAGGGGATGCAAGCATGCACATATAGGCCTGCACACCTAAGGCAACGAAGCACACACAGGCCACCGTGCAGGGAGGCAAGCATGCACAGACAGGCAACCATGAGGGGAGGCAAGCAAGCGCACACAAAGCACCATGAGGGGACGCAAGCATGCACACACAGGGCAGCACACCTAAAGGCAACCAAGCACACACAGGCCAACATGAGGGGAAACAAGCATGCACACACAGGCCCCCATGAGGAGACGCGAGCATGCACACACAGGCCAGCACACCTAGAGGCAACCAAGCATACACAGGCCACCACAGAAGCAAGCATGCACACACATGCCAGCACACCTAGAGGCAACCAAGTACACACAGGCCACCATGCTGGGACGCAAGAATGCACACACAGGCCAGCACACCTACGGGCAACCAAGTACACAGAGGCCAGCACACCTAAAGTTAAGCATGAACACACAGGCCAGCACACCTACGGGCAACCAAGTACACAGAAGCCAGCACACCTAAAGTTAAGCATGACACACAGGCCAGCACACCTACGGGCAACCAAGTACACAGAGGTCAGCACACCTAAAGTTAAGCATGAACACACAGGCCAGCACACCTAGAGGCAAGCATGCACACACAGGCCACCGTGCGGGGAGGCAAGCATGCACACACAGGTCAGAACACCTAAAGGCAACCAAGCGCGCACAGGCCAGCACACCTAGAGGCAACCAAACACACACAGGCCACCATGAGGGGAGGCAAGCATGTCCACACGGGTCACCATGAGGAGACGAAAGCATGCACAAAGGCCAGCAAACCTAGAGGCAACCAGCACACACAGGCCAGCACACCTACAGGCAACCAGCACACACAAGCTAGCACACATATAGGCAACCAAGTACACACAGGCCCGCACACCTAGAGGCAACCAAGCACATACAGGCTACCATGAGGGGAGGCAAGCGTGCATACACAGGCTAGTACACCTACAGGCAACCATGCACAGACAGGCAACCATGAGGGGAGGCAAGCATGCACACACAAAGCACCATGAGGGGACGCAAGCATGCACACACAGGGCAGCACACCTAAAGGCAACCAAGCACACACAGGCCAACATGAAGGGACACAAGCATGCACACACAGGCCAGCACACCTAGAGACAACCAAGTACACACAGGCCACAATGAGGAGAGTCAAGCATGCACACACAGGCCACCATGAGGGGACGCAAGCATGCACACACACAGGCCAGCACACCTAAAGGCAACCAAACACATACAGGCCACCATGAGGGGACGCAATCTTGCACATGTGGGGCGGCAAGCAAGCACACACAGGCCAGCACACCTAAAGGCACACCAAGAGGCAACTGTTAGACCTGGCACCTTGGCGTGAGTCTCCCTTCCACTTTGTCTCGCTGTGCCTCATGTTTTTGCTGGTGTTAGCTGCTCAGATCACTGTGCCACTGCCAACCAGTGCCACAGTGCAAGTGCTCCCTGTATAAAATGTATATGTTGGTTGGATTCCATAATTGGCTTATTTGGTTTACTGTCAGACCCCAGTAAAGTGCACCAGGGGTGCCCATGGCTTGTAAATACAAATGCTGCTGGTGGGCTTGCAGCACTGGTTGTGCCACCCACAGAAGCGGCCTAGTAAAATGTGTCGATGGTCTGCCATTGCAGAACCTGCGTGCAGTCTGGTACTGTCGTGCTGACTGGGCAAGTGCACCCACTTGCCAGTCCCTAAACCTTCACTTAACTTCAAATTAGTAACCCCTATTGTAGGCCCAAGGGCAGGGTGCATTGTAAGTATAAGGTAGGACAAGCCCTGATGTGTGTGGCATGTCCTAATAGTGAATTACAGCCAATTTTGTTTTTTAGGTTTCGCCTGACCCAGCGCATGCGCTGGTCTGGCGAGACTTATTGAGAGGGCTCCAAAATGTTACAAGTGTGGTGAGCTGGGTCATTTTGCCAGTGATCCCAAGTGTCGCCACTTTGGTAAACCAGAACCCCCTGGTGCAGCCCCCCGGCAGACGGCTAGTGTAGCCCTGGGTGGAGAAATGGGTGTCCAAGGTGGGTGGGGTCCCGCAGAGATGTCCCTTGTCTCATTAGGATACTGTGAAGTGGTCCCCAAGACCCAGCTGCCTGATAACACTAAAAAATACAGGTTGTGGGTGACCTTCAATGGCCATAGGGTTGAAGCTCAGAGATACAGGAGCCAGTGTGACAGCTGTCAAGTGTCACCTGGTGTCTCAAGAGCAGGTTGTCCCAGGAGCATTCTATCCGGTTGTTGCCGCTGACAACACAGAGTCACTGCAAGGTGGCTCAGGTTCCCTTTGAGTGGGAAGGGGGGGGGGTGTCTCTGGTACTCTTCAGGTAGCTGTGAGGCCCGCCATGCCTGTAGACTGTCTGTTAGGGAATGATTTGGAGAGCTCACCCTGGGCTAAGGTGGAGCGGAGTGCTCATCTGGAGATGTTGGGTATGCCGGTTTGGGCGTGTGTCACCACACGGTCCATGGCAGCAAGTAGAGGTGCTCAAGAGGTCCTGGAGCCTGAGCGGGAGTCCCAGGGACCGGCCTTAGAGGGAAGAGGCAGGGGGCACGGGAAACCGGCCCCTGAAGTTTCCACGGTCCAGGAGGAAGCAGACCTTGAGGGGATGCCCTGGAGCCTACAGGGGAACAGATAGCTGAACTGGGGGACCTGCCTGAGCTGACCCATTGGCAGCAAGAAGGAGGCCCCTCCAGGGAGGACTTTTGTAAGGCGCAGAAAGAATGCCCTTCTCTCGTGGGTATGCGGCAGCAGGCTGCAGACCAGGCCGCAGGTGATCAGTCTGGGTCACATTTCATTTACTGGGAGAACGACCTCCTGTATACAGGGCCTAAGGTTGCTGAGCCTGGGTCAGCCTGTGCGCTGGTGGTACCCCAGAGCTTCAGAGCCTTCCTACTGGGGCTGGCTCACGATGTGCCATTGGCAGGACATTTGGGGCAGGACAAGACCTTTGAAAGGCTTGTCACCCACTTTTATTGGCCTCAAATGCGCAGGAGTTCAGACACTCACTGCAGGACCGGTCAGACTTGCCAGGCAAGTGGAAAGAGTGGGAGGAAGCAGAAGGCTCCTCTCCAGCCATTCCCTGTGGTCAGTACCCCATTCCAGCGAGTGGGGATTGACATTGTGGGGCCACTGGACCCCAGGACAGCCATGGGCAACAGGTTCATCCTGGTCCTAGTGGACCATGCCACCCGGTACCCGGAAGCCATCCCTCGGAGGACAGTGACGGCCCCCATGGTGGGACGTGCACTGATGGGAATTTTCTCCAGAGTGGGATTCCCTCTAGAGGTGGTGTCTGACCGGGGTACCAATTTCATATCCAAGTATATGAAATCCCTTTGGCAAGAGTGTGGTGTAACCTACAAGTTTACCACACCTTACCACCCCCAAGGAAATGGGTTGGTTGAGAGATTCAACCGTACCCTCAAAGGCATGATAATGGGTCTGGAAGAACCCATGGGGCATAAGTGGGATGTCCTCTTACCATGCTTTCTCTTTGCTTACCGCGAGGTGCCACAGAAGTCTCTAGGGTTCAGCCCCTTTGAGCTCCTGTATGGCCACCCAGTGAGAGGACCTCTAAGTCTGGTCAAGGAAGGCTGGGAGCAATCTCCCAGGAAACCTCCCCAGAATGTATATAGCTACATGCTGGCCTTCAGGAACCAGACTAGGTGTTTCAGGCAACTTGCTGAGGCAAATCTGGAAGCCAGCCAGGAGGAGATGAAGCAGTGGTACGACCAGAATGCCACTTTGGTAGAGCTTCAGCCTGGACAAAAGGTGTGGGTCTTGGCCCCCGTGAAGCCTTGTGCGCTCCAGGATAAGTGGACCGGTCCCTTTGAGGTTGTGGAGCGCAAGAGTCCAGTTACCTATTTGGTGGACTTGCGGTCTCCCAGGAACACCTTGAGGGTCCTACATCTCAACCGCCTGAAGCCCCACTTGGAGAGGTCCCAAGTGGGCATGCTCTTGGCAACAGATGCTGGGATGGAAGAGGAGACCGAGCCTCTTCCTGACCTCCTGTCAGCCCAGGAGCAAGATGGGTCAGTGGATGGTGTCATCCTCTCTTCCACCCTGACCCCTGAGCAACAGAATGATTGTCGCCAGTTGCTGGGACAATTTTCTGATCTGTGTTCCGTGATTCCCGGTGTCACCGATTGGTGCATCCATGATGTAGACACTGGGGATAGTACACCTGTGAGGCACAAGGCCTACAGGGTGACTGACAGGGTGAGGGTGTGCATCAAGGAGGAGGTCTACAAGATGTTTGCACTAGGGGTAATTGAGTCCTCCAGCAGTCCTTGGGCCAGCCCAGTGGTCTTGGTCCCAAAGGCTGCAGCGCCGGGAGCCACACCCGAACTCCGGTTCTGTGTGGACTACAGAGGACTCAATGCAGTCACCAGGACTGACGCACACCCCATCCCCAGAACTGATGAGCTCATAGAACGGCTAGTGGCTGCCAACTACCTCAGCACATTTGATTTAACGTCTGGGTACTGGCAGATCGCCTTGACCGATGGGGCCAAAGAGAGGTCAGCATTTTCCACCCCAGATGGGCACTACCAGTTCCGGGTCATGCCCTTTGGGATGAAGAATGCCCCTGCCACCTTCCAGAGGTTGGTCAACCAGGTGTTGGCTGGACTGGATTCGTTCAGTGCTGCCTACCTGGATCCTGCGCCACCTCTGGGAAGTGTTGATGGCACTGCGGAGGGCAGGCCTCACGATCAAGGCAAGCAAGTGCCAGATCGGGCAGGGTTCCGTGGTGTACTTGGGGCACCAGGTTGGGAGCGGCCAGGTGGCGCCCCTTCAACCCAAGATAGAAACCATCCTGAATTGGGAGTCGCCCAAAACCCAGACAGAGGTGAGAGCCTTCCTAGGTCTCACCAGGTACTACAGGAGGTTTGTCAAGGGGTATGGCAACATTGTTGCCCCCTTGACAATGCTGACTTCCAGAAAGCAGCCCAGGAAAGTGATTTGGACTGACACCTGTCAGAAAGCTTTTGAGGCCCTGAAAGCTGCTATGTGCACGGCGCCCGTGCTCTTGGCTCCCAACTTCTCCAAAGAGTTTATCGTTCAGACAGACACTTCAGAGCATGGTGTGGGGGCTGTTTTTTCTCAGATTAATGAGGAGGGCTAGATCAACCTGTAGCCTTCCTTAGCAGGAGGTTACTTCCACGGGAACAGAGATGGAGTGCTATTGAGTGTGAGGCATTTGCTGTGGTCTGGGCACTGAAGAAGCTAAGACCATACCTGTTTGGGTCTCACGTCCGGGTTCAGACAGACCACAGGCCCCTCAGATGGTTGATGGATATGAGGGATGAGAATCCAAAGCGGTTGAGGTGGTCCATTTCCCTACAGGGTATGGATTTCACGGTGGAACATCGCCCTGGTACAGATCACGCCAATGCGGACAGTCTGTCCAGATTTTTCCGCCTTAGTGATGAGGAACTCCCTGGGGTAGGGTAGTTCTCCCCACATTTCAGCTGGAGGGGACACGTGTTAGACCTGGCACCTTGGCGTGAGTCTCCCTTCCACTTTTTGTCTCGCTGTGCCTCATGTTTTTGCTGGTGTTAGCTGCTCAGAGCACTGTGCCACTGCCAACCAGTGCCACAGTGCAAGTGCTCCCTGTATAAAATGTATATGTTGGTTGGATTCCATGATTGGCTTATTTGGTTTACTGTCAGACCCCAGTAAAGTGCACCAGGGGTGCCCAGGGCTTGTAAATACAAATGCTGCTGGTGGGCTTGCAGCACTGGTTGTGCCACCCAAAGAAGCGGCCTAGTAAAATGTGTCTAAGGTCTGCCATTGCAGAACCTGTGTGCAGTCTGGTACTGTCATGTTGACTGGGCAAGTGCACACACTTGCCAGTCCCTAAACCTTCCCTTAACTTCATATTAGTCACCCCTATGGTAGGCCCAAGGGCAGGGTGCATTGTAAGCATAAGGTAGGACAAGCCCTGATGTGTGTGGCATGTCCTAATAGTGAATTACAGCCAATTTCGTTTTTCACTATTGTGAGGCTACCTGTTCTCCATAGGCCAGAATGGGCTGTTAGAATTGTTACATTCTATGATCCTAACAGACCCAGGAAACATGGTAGAAATTTGAGTTTAGGATGCCTGGACTCAGAATAATAAAATACATATTTTAGTAAAGTTTATTTTAATATTCTGTGTTTGCAAATATCACTTTTAGAAAGCTGGTGTTTGCTTGCCTAACCATTTCAGCCCGCCTCTGCTAGAATGTGTATCTGCTGTCTGGTTTCTGTGAGTGACAGGGCTGGGCAATTCCAGGAGACAGGCTGGGCAGCCAGGTAGTGAATAGAGAGATTACATATAGATGGGTGGGAGGAGTACACCCGCACTCTGAATAGGGCTGTGCCTTTCCACCACAATGCTGGCTCCACCCCCTGGGGAGCATCTGGTGTCTCTGCCCTGCACACTGAAAGGAGAAGCCAGAGTCCGGTAAACAAAGTACTCCATAACTGGGTTCAACTGGGCAAAGGCCCCCTGGCCTGCAAGAACAAAAAAATTGCACTATAAGTATTGGGACCCTGCTCCCAGGAAACTAGATCCTGCTCGACAAGAAGAACCTCTGCCAGAGGAGAAGGAACCGGGAAAGCTGTAAGGAGGAGTACTGTCCCTGACCTGGGGGACTGCCCTGCAGTGATTGCCTTGCTGCTGAAGGAGAGGAGAAAGACTACAAAAAGACTTTGTTCAACTTGTGCTCAAAGATCTCCAAGGGCTTGTGAGTGAGCTTGCCCCCTGACCGAAGTCCCAGGACCAGTGGACTTCATCCGCCTCGCAATCCGCTGCTAGAAACGCTGTTTTTAGCATTTGCCGAGGCCGGGAGCGGTGTACGCTTCGTACTGCCAAATCATATCCAGCAACGCACCGTACCCCGCCTGTCCGCCTCGAACAACACGTCCTACGACCCGTAGATCGCACCGTGACTGGCTGACTTCGCCGCGTACAACGCTGCGCTTCATCGAGCCATCTTGGTTGGTGCGACCCGCACCCTGCCGCTGAAGTTTAAGGCTGCCGCTCGCATCGAAGAGGGGAGGGGGGGGGAGGGGGGAGTACTCACCGCACGTATGCCCCGCAGCCAAAGACTGAAAGCCGCTCCCACAGTACGGCTCGTACGCCGCAACGACCAACAAAGCACCGTACAACGCAAATAAAAAAACAGGCAGTATGACTGAAGGCCACTGAAGGAAAGTCCACATTTTCATCTCTGGGATTCAGCACTATTTCCTACTTCAAAGAAAATCTCATTTTTGTTAGGTGTCACATGCTGATCGCTTTAACTGTTTGCTGTAGAAAGACTTATGGTGTACAAAACCAATACTTCATGTGGGCTTTGGGTGAGCCCATGGATCAAGGCTGTTTCACTTTGTCTAGCATTTGCTTGATTCATATTTGATGGCCTTATGTCCTTTTTAGGTCTCGCCTCAGGCGGCCCGCATGCGCTGCTCTGGCGAGACTTTTAGTAATGGGGCTTCAAAAAGCTGAAAAAAAATAAACAAAGAAGGGGGTATCCTTAAATGAGAGAAGGTAAAGACCTTCTGTCTGTTAGAGAGTTCTCAGAGAAGTAAAAAGAGAAAATATTTCTTTTTTATGAAACCCCTCACTCACCAACCTGGTTGGTGACATGCTTCATCATCGGGGTCCACCCGAGCAGTCGAATACCACTCGGGTGTGCTTCCACGCCTGATTACAGCGGAGCAGGTTTGTTATTATATCAGTACGTGTAAGTGACGTGTGTGAGTGAGTGAAATAAAGTTAAAAGTAATCCTACTGTACTCCCTAACAAATTTAATATGGAGCAGCAGGGTCACGATTAAAAAAGTGGTGAAGTGTAATACTAATGTAGGTTTAATTTGACCTAAAGTATTATCCAAATATTGACGGTCTACATGTTTCAACCTTAGAGTATAATCACAGGTTTTCGTCAGGACCTATCGACACACCGGGCGGTCTACACGCACTAAGGTGCATCCAACCCTGGAGCGTCTGTGTGCCACCTACATATACTTGCGAAGGTGGTAAAAAGGGTTCAAGGAGTCCTCTGTGTACAGATGAACTCGCGATTCTTACTCGAATCGTGTCATGGGCTCATAAGGGAGACAGACGGTGCTGCATTACTCAGCTCACCGACTGCCTGCCACAAACCTGCTGTGCTTCCCCCAGGCGCCCTTAGTGCGTGTAGACCGCCCGGTGTGTCGATAGGTCCTGACGAAAACCTGTGATTATACTCGAAGGTTGAAACATGTAGACCGTCAATATTTGGATAATACTTTAGGTCAAATTAAACCTACATTAGTATTACACTTCACCACTTTTTTAATCGTGACCCTGCTGCTCCATATTAAATTTGTTAGGGAGTACAGTAGGATTACTTTTAACTTTATTTCACTCACTCACACACGTCACTTACACGTACTGATATAATAACAAACCTGCTCCGCTGTAATCAGGCGTGGAAGCACACCCGAGTGGTATTCGACTGCTCGGGTGGACCCCGATGATGAAGCATGTCACCAACCAGGTTGGTGAGTGAGGGGTTTCATAAAAAAGAAATATTTTCTCTTTTTACTTCTCTGAGAACTCTCTAACAGACAGAAGGTCTTTACCTTCTCTCATTTAAGGATACCCCCTTCTTTGTTTATTTTGTGTACCTCAGGGGACTGGGAGTACCCCTTACAACTTAGTTGTGAAATCCCTTTCTCTCTCTTTTGTTATATTGCTTCAAAAAGCTGACCACACGCTTTTGCTTGTGGCCTAAAGCTTGCGGTTACGCGTGCAGTTACACGCACAGGCGCCATCTGGCTTTCCTCTCTCGTCATGGATCATTAAGCGCATCGCTCGCGGGCACCCTTACAGCGTGCGCACACCACTCGCCAGACGTGCCTCCTTGTTTTAAACTTTCCGCGCGAGGCGCGCGTGCTTGTTGTTCAGTACCATCCCACTTCAACCATGGAACCCATGCCTAATAATGGTTTACACTGGGAGCACTCACGCACCTGCATGATCAAACCAAGCTTGTACAGTATAGTTTCAACTCATTTGAGAGGATGTACCGATTTGTCTTGAACGTTCCAGTGCCCTACTTGCAACACATCAGTGCATGTCTATGAGACTTTAGCAAATGCACTCGATCCTTTTAATAATTTTAATTTTTGTAATCTGCCTCCTCGCGTGAGGCTACCCATAATCACGCCCTCCCCTTGCATAGCCGTGCCTTTCTGATCCGCCACGTTATTACCGACACGCCCCTACCCTGGTCACGTGACATCACAGCACCCGGTAAATGCTCTTAATTCACACAGCTACTGGCGCCCATCATCCCCGAACTGCACACGACTGTGGCGGTCCCACACTGACCTGAGCGTTGCCCTACAATTTAGAATCACTCCAGAATTATGGTACGCCCGTCCCCATGATCTTTTTCCCCACTCGGCCCCACTCTGATTCTCTCCCTTGTCGCTCCAGGGTTCACCGTCCGTACCCACTCGTGGGACCAATTGAGGCTCCAGATCGTTCCCGGCTGATCCTCGCCCCCCTTATGGAATACTACTACGACCGGTAAGCCTGTCCTCCCGCTCCCCTGCTCCGCCTGCCTCTAGCCAGGTGTCTTGCTGAATCTGCTGATTGACTTCCGCATCTTATCCCCCTCTAGCACACCATTCCGGGTGCACGTCAAGGTTCCCAAGTCATCCGTACCGAGCCCTCCATCTGACTTTTCAGAGGTCTAATACTTGACCCTGCGTAACCCAATTTCTCCTCCTCAAGGTAAGCCAACCACCCTTGCCTTCTACCAAGCCTCTGCAGCCCACCACTTCTGCCTCACATCCCCTCACTTTTCCACAGGACTCCCTACATCCACTGGAGCCTCACCTTCCCTCCCCTTCTAAACATGACTCCGCACATCCACCAGAGCCCCCACGCCTTACTTTGCCCCCCACGTACAGCCTTCCTACCTGGCCTGTGGACATATGGCAAAGTCAATAGCTCTGGCTAAACACTTATAAGGACCCAAAGGCAAGACCTATTGGCTATGCCAATGCTTGTTTTGTATTTATCCCTCCCATGAGGCATAGGTGTTTTACAGTCTTTGCAAGTGCACGCACTGTATGTTTCCACTGCAAACATTCAGGGAACTACTTTCTTCTTTTTCTTTCAGTACTCTTTGGGAGCGCATGAGTTTTCTTGCTCTCTCTTTTCCACGTGTGCTCCCCCCCTCATAACCCTGTCCCCCCACTCTCCGACTTCGGTTTGTCAACAAGTATTTTTTTTCTTATTGCCAATGCTCTTCAGCATTGGTAACGAGCAGTGGCAAAGCCAAAAGGTCCTACTAACAACTTTCAAAGGTGAGACATATTTGCCCAGTCAATGCATGCTTTAGGGAAAGAACGAGGTTTTAAAGTAAATGCTGATTCTATGTTAATATTCAGATCTTACAGACTATGTAGAGTGGCAATCGGGACATTATCGCTTCAACCCTACATTGTCCCACTACTTACTCTCCTAAGTGTGCGGCCTCCACTACAGACATCATATGACCCATCTTAAATAAAAGAACTGTACCCATTCCCCTGGCTTTCCCAGGACTCTTCCCACAAGCAGGGTCCATAAACAGACTCCTGCCCCTGAACACGGCCTATTCTTCTAGGTCTGGCATTAGTCAGGACCTTTTAATTCTACTCAAATTGTGTGTATAAAATGTGTTTCTAGGCTTTCAGCAACTTTGTTATTATGTCATTCACATTTTTCATCTGCCCAATACGTCATGTAGAAATGGGCCCGCCCACTTCACAGCCATTGGTCAACTTCACTGTGAGTGATGGCATTCTGCACAAGGAGCACACCCACACACAATATTTCCCTTCAAGTACCAGGGAGTAATATGGCAACGACTTTTTTAGTCCAAGAAATATTTCTGCTTTTAGTCACTTGTTGAGACTAACGAGGGCCCAACAACTTCCCCAACAATAAAGTTTTGCAGAAAACATCACAAAACAAAAGAAGCATTGACAAAGCCAAAGGGCTAGATCACCAGAGCGATTGACTTTGCCAATGATTGTTCCATCTGTGTTACGCAGACTGTGTGGGTGTTGGCTAGGACGGAACTAAATTTATAGTTTTTCTTCAAATTTAAAATGATACACACGGGTGCAAGAGAATGCCGGCTCGGAGGAGACCTCAGGCCAGGGGTGTGGGGGGAGGATAAGGCGAGTTCAGACCTGGAGGCTCGGAGCGTGCCAGGTTCTTCCTCTACCATAACATGGCTGTCTAAGAGACTACTGGAACCAGTGAGGTCCAAACAGGGGATAGAGGAGGCAGGGTTGGAAGAGCCGGTGGGGAGGGGGGCTTCAGGGGGAACTCACATAACGTTAGAGCGGGGGTAGAACCATATACGATGTGTAGACCAGGGTGCCTGGGATGTGCCAACCACATCGGGTGACTGTGGACCTGGGTGTGAGAAGGGACCCTCACATACAGTGTAGTAGCCCTGCGTGTACAACGCGCCCATCACTCAGGGACAGGGTGGACCTAGTTGCCCGAGATGGGCCAGCCACACAGGGCTAGTGTGGATCTGATTGCCGGGTGTAACCCCACCACACACGGTGAGTGCAGAGACACTTGCCTGAGACAACCCTACCACACAGGGTGAATGTAGATACTTGCCTGGTGTGGCCCCACCACTGAGGGTGAGTGGATACACTTACCGGGTGTAGCCACACCACACGGGGGTGAGGGTAGACATGCTTGCTGGGTGTAGCCCCACCACATAGGGTGAGTGTAGACATGCTTGCTGGGTGTAGCCCCACCACACAGGGTGTGCTTGCTGGGTATAGCCGCACCACACACAGCCACACCACACGGATTGAGTGTAGACATGTTTCCTAGGAGTAGCCCCGCCATTCGGGTGAGCGTAGACATGCTTGCGAGGTGCAGGCCCACTATACAGTGTTAGCGTAGCCCCACCACACAGGGTGAGACTACACATGCTTGCTGGGTGTAGCGCCACCACACAGGTTGAGTGGCGACATTTGCCGGGTGTAACTCCACCACACAGGGTGAGAGGACAAATGCTTGCCGGGCGTAGCACCACCACACAGGGTGAGAATACACATGCTTGCTGGGTATAGCCTCACCACAAAGGGTGAGTGGAGACATTTGCGGGGTACAGCCACACCACACAGGGTGAGTGTAGATATGTTTCCCAGGAGTAGCCCCACCAATCGGGTGTTTGCCAGGTGTAGGCCCCCCATACAGTGTGGCCCCACCACACAGGTTGAGTGGAGACATTTGCCGAGTGTAGCCCCATCACACGAAGTGAGAGTACACATGCCTGCTGGGTGTAGCCCCACCACACAGCGTGAGAGTAGGATGGGCCCCCCACCGAGGACAGCTGTAGCTCTGGGCCCCATGGGTGAACCATACACACAGGTTGTTTCTCTAAGTCTCTTACATGTGTAGCTTGAAGCTCCAGGCAGAGGCTCACTATGGCGCATGGATCTCTCTGTATGCGGAGACGTGTGACCTGGAGCAAAGCGAGAGCCACCAACAGGGAGCCAACAGTGAGGTCAGCGCCCCAGCAGAATTCACCTACAGCAAGGGCACAATGGATGGACTTTATAAAGGCAAAGAGGGGCGGCACGCATGCGCAGAGCTGCTTAGAGCTGGATGGAAAGCAGAGCCTGTGCCGGGGGCTGGCGGGTTCAAGGTTGTGTTTGGAGGAGTGAGGACAGTCCAGGGCAGGAGGAGGCCTGAATGCCGGCCCTGTGCACCGTGTGCAGCTGGGCTTCACACAGAGCCGCCCAGCGGGCAGCAGGCGGGTGGGTGGCAAATTCCACACTAGCTTGTAGGAGTCTAGTATCAACAGAGGGGGCCGGGTGATGTCATGTCTGGGGGCACGCCGTGCGCTCAGGCCCTACGAGCGGGGCTCTGTGCGAAGATTATCGTAACCCCTTCAGAGACAGGAAATCTTCACTTAAGCCTCGCTCAGGGCCTGCAACGAGTTTCCGTTTTTAGTCCTAAAGGGGGAATGCGAGGCTGCAGTAGGCCCGCACGGTAGAGTTCTCCCTCACTTGCGCTTGAAGGAGAGAGAAGGGGCATTGCCAAGAAGTCCAGAGCCTCACCTGGACTTCGCACGCGGCCACTGCCACTCCCCTTCTAAATAAAGCACTAAGCGATGACATTATTCTGGAAGTTATTGGCCGCAGCTTTATTACAAAGTTGCACAATACCTGACCTCTCAACTTTATTGTGGTTCTAAATCATCCAGCACAATTGATTGTCATGGCGACGCCGGTCACTCAGTTTGCATCATAAAGAAGGCACCCTGTTTTCCGTTTTTACTGATTATTACAGATCAATACAGACAGAAAACATTTATTTTTTTGTCTGTATTTATTTTTTAAATGTGGATAAAAACGGAAATTGGGGTGCTTTTTGAGTAATTCTAAACACTGTTTGCCATGACTGCCAGGCCAATAGATGTGTGGATTGACAGATAAGGGGGTTAAAAAAGAAAGGAATTTTAGTAAAGAGGCTTTAACAGCAGTAGATATACACAAGGTTTATACTGAAATTCACATATTTTCATATAATGCACTGATTTATCTTCTGCGGATGTTCACAGCACTGAAACCTGGCAGACATTCAAGCATAAGCGCATATTTATTGGTTGAATACATTTGGAAATATACTAATTTCAGCTTAATTTTTCCACGAAACCCAAAATAAATAAAGATATATACAGATAAAATTAGCACAAAATATAAATGGGTAAATACAGACGGAAATGACCAAAAAATAAATACCATAAAACCGGGAGCCCTAATCATAAATCACAGTTCAGGTCGTAAATCAACAACAAACAGTAGTACAGCTGGCTTGTCACCAGGTCATAAATTATGCCATAAATCAATCATACAGTAATATTGTTGCCTTGTGTTACAGTCATAAATCACTATGACACTTCTTGTTGTCAGTTGTAGCCTCTGACTAACTCCTTTACAGCGCACTTGTGTTGTTTGCTGCTGCAACAGTTCTGTTTGTTAGGTGTGGGTGGGTCATTTGCTTCGCTGTGCTGGCCTGCAGAAAACAAGTAGTTGGGCCAGAGGGCCTGGTTTACTTCTATGGGGCTCAGATGCCACCGGGGGTCATTTCAAATCCTGACTGGCCCACACCCATTGGCCGGCATCTTGGTGCCTTTTGCTAAGTTTTGCCGCCGTTTCACTCAGCCCCTCCTCTTGCACCACCACGTGAAGGGGTGAGAGTGCTACTTCCGGCCCCATTGTCCCTTTTGGGATGACCCTCCTCCATTCTCAGGCCTTGTCGCTGTTTAACGCGCCGGCTCCTTAGCCCACTTTGGGTGCGGACATCTGCTCAACATGGATTAAGGGGAGGAGTCGACACCCCTGCCAGATAATTCCATATCACGCTTGCAATCTTTAGCCATTCTGGTTTTCAGCCAACTGAACTCACCTTTGCATTCTGGGACCTGCTGTACTTCTGCATTATACCTACAGGCCTAAATCCCCAGGGCGCCGAGTACAGCCGGCTGCAATGCCAGGACTGGCTGGAGGTGCGGCACATGTTGTGAGCTATGTGTTGGCAGGTACCAAGCATGAGTGCCCTGTTTTAGCCTCCTTACCCAAAACGGACACGGGTGAAGAAGCCAGACCTCTCTTTTCACAAAGCAGTGGCTACACTCAGTGGAATGTGCTGGTCCTTTCATCCCGGATGATAAAGCTCTGGACCGTGGGCGCCTTCTGTGCAGCATCTTAAGACCTCAACGTGGAAGGCTCTGGCAGTAGTGGCCCTGGATGGGCTCAACCAGGTAAAAATAACTTCATAACAAGTGAAAGCCACACCTGGGAAGAAGAAGCCGGTCTTGAAAAAGGTCTAGATGACGGCTTACAAGGTGGAAACAAGCTAAAGACTTCTGTGGCTTGTGACATCACGGAATGGACACGCCAGGTAGGATGTAGAGACTATTGCTCAAGGTCAGAAGCAGAGTCCTCGTCTGTATCAATGTTCTGCTTCTCAGGATGCGGAGGGCGAGACAGCTCCTCTCCAGCCAGTAATGGATTAGGAGGGCTCCAGATGCAGCATAGAGAGGACAAGAGTCTGGGGACGGCAGGGGTTTCTTACGTCTAATGCAGATAGCCTGGCCATCGAGCAAAGCTGCCACGAACGCTTCTGTTATGTTTATAGCCAGGCTGGCTGAGGAGTCCGGCCTTACACCGCCTGCAGAAGACTTACAAGAGGGGTCAATGTCCCATACAAACATGTGGGGCGCATAGTATCAACGGTGCCGTTGAGATGGCACTTGGTGAAATTTTATAGAGGATAAACACTACAGGACTCTACCTGTATATTTATTAAAGCACATGTGAACTTGTAATGAGATCAGAAAAAGAAGACTGGCCAAAGAAAGGGAGCCTGTAGTGCAAACACAACGAAGAACCACAATTATCTGAGAAATAGAGTGTAAGAGACCTGGCCGCCCCCTTCCCTCACCGTGGAGCAAAACGACTTACTGGGGACTCAGAAAACTGAAGTCCGTCAGAGCTATCCTCGGAATCAGAAGTCCCTACAGAATATCCTAAAAATATACAGCCTGTTGGCCGAGAGTGCCTAAGGCCAAACCATGCTGGACCTGAGATGTACGTTTGTCAACTGCAAACCTGGGCAACACGGAAAAGAAGAAGACTCCCACCCCTCTCTTCCTTCACACACCGCCTCCACCTTCTCTGGTCTGACTACCAACCTTCCCTGTCTCTATCCTCTCTGGTCTGAAACCTTCACGCAACACCTCCACCCCCTCTGGTCTGAATTATCTGTGGAAAAGGAACATCTGTAGTGGCTGACAGTGTTTTTTAAGCACAGAATATATCACCAGGGCTGTCGTATTCTTCCCTGCTGTGAACGCATATGCCTATTAAAGCTATTTTAAAAAATCCAGCTGGAGTTGTTAAATCTAAAGCAAGAATGTGCTAAGATGCCGAGGTGGTAGGATATCTAAACTTGGAAACAGATCAATTAACATCACAGAACAGCTTTGAGATTTTTACAAACACCATTTGAATTTTGTGTTTGTAGGAGGAAGTTAGTATATATGGCAGAACACTAGTTGCATGGCCTCAGTTCAACAATAAGGTGGGATAACCAGCGAACCCAGAGATCCGCCTATGAATAGAATTTCAGCAGCTACTGAGAACATTATGATACCTGCCCCCGCGCCTATAATCAACTCAAAAAGGAAGGCAAAGCACAGGACAACTGTAGGCACGATACTCATACATTCTGCGGAATTTTGCGTCTCCCCATGAGCTGCAGAGAAGAAGTAACGGAAATGACCTCAGACCACAAGTCATGCCAGGATACTCCCTTCCCCAATCACCTGAAGATGGTAGGAATACCAAGGGGACCCTACCACTACCAACTCCGATTCCCTCCCAGCCCTGCCACAACTTTCCGTGATATGATTGAGCACCTCTCTGTACCTCCAGCACAACAACATACTCTTCCGACACAGGGCACTCTATAAACCCACACTCTACCAACCACACACTCATGGGACAACCTCTTACGCGACCACCTGGATGTCTCCTCCAGGGTAGGAGGAGCTGATGAAATGATACAATACAAATATATGTGTTTTAATCCAAGTTTCGTTTAAACTTCTTGTGCACCGTATCCATTTTTTGGACGTACGACTCTTGCTACCCGCCATGGCATAATCAACAGGGTTTATAATCAGCAGACAAACCAGGCATGCCGCTGACCGGCCTGGGTACTTTTAAGCCACTGAATTCCACCCCCAGGGTCCAAACTAGTGTTGGGCACCTTTTAGCACTGGATGTGGCATTCCTGTACATCCGCTCATGCGGAGATCTGGCAAGAGCGGGTGGACGGGGAGAGGGGTTCATGCGGATGTAGCTAAGCTAGCATTACCTTACAAAAAGCCTAAATTAGTCACTAATGGTAAGCAGAGCTTTGGAAAAAACGTTGATGTAAATCCTGATTTTTGAGGAAAAATCCCTACTTTTTGGGGAAAACATACTGCTTCACCCACTTGTTTACATTACTTGAATTTCATCAGTTGATTAACTGATTCATTAAGCGTAAGGTGTCCCTTTAGGACACTTACTACACTTTGAATTCTGTTGGGTGACTTCGGCGGGAGGGTGGGGGAGGGGAAGCAGGCAGTGGTCCATGGAACCACTGCATACTCCTCCCAGTGTATTTTAAAAATTGAACCTTTTTTGTTTTTAAAGTAACACGTTCCTTTAAGGAGCATGAACTGTTATAGAAAAAAGTTTCATACTTGGGAATGCAAATGCGTGCATTCCCAAGTATGAATCTAGGGCAAGATGGCCGCGGAAGGGCTGTAGAGAGCAGTCGCCGACCATCCCTCATCTGGATTGATATGGTTTAATGCTTTAAACGGGATAAAATTGGCCCCATGAAGCTGGAGAACTGGCCCGTATTTGCTAAGGAGGTTCAAAGGTGGTTTTTGCTACTTCCTGAGCACTGGTTTAACCTTAAAAACTTACTGAGCCTACGCCCGATCTCCCTTTACTACTTTCTTGCTGGATTACCGCTGCCGCCACTACTTTGTGTCAAGATGCCCGTTCGCCCGAAACGGCAGGCGGAAACCGGCAGCAGTGTTAAGGACGCTACTCGTGGGGGAAAAGGGGGCAGCAAGACAGCCCCCACAGGAGGTACTTTCAAACCCCCCAACAAGGAACTAATCTCGGCAGTTGGCAGGGTAAAGAAGACAACAGAGAGGAGGACTGAACCGCAATGCAACCTGACCCCCGCCAATGCAGAAGCTGGAACGACGCGACAAATTGGAACGCGGATCCCCGGTGAGACAAAGACCGCTGGTGCAAATGGCCTTACCGGTAAAGATCCAGTTCTTCGTCAGTCTACCCTGGCTGAGCTGTTCTCTAGCGGCTCGACAGCTGACACACTCTCGGAGAGATCGGAGCGAAGCGGGGAAGCGGACGCTTCCCAACACCGCGAGGACGCCAGCAACGCTGACAGCGTGGTTGCCGAGCAACCTGCAATCCCGCTTGTCAGCCCAACGGAGGAGGCACTCGCACAGCCAAGTGCGGACGATCCAGAGATGCAGGGGGTAAGCGACTCTACGAGGCCAAGGGCTACTGCTAAACAATGTGCGGGGGCTGTCGAGACTGAGGAGCTAACAGGGGACACAGGGAGTACAAGAAGTAATGGTAACACCGAAATGATGGACGCTCTGCTGCAGGTGGAAGCGGGGTTAAACCACGATGTACTGTCAATATCGCATAAGGGCGGGGGGGAAAAAACCCCTGAAAACCCTAGAATTCATCTGGCAGATATCCGCCCAAATACAGATAACAAGGGAGCAGGCTCCCCAGAGGGAGATCGTTTTTTTTCGTTAAATGACGATTCTGAGGCGGATGTCTCTAGTGACGCTAGCTCATATGGGGGTTCTGACACCGAGTCCTCCTCAACAGATGGGCAAAGAACTCAGAAAAAAATGTCTAAAATAGGAATACAGAACTCCCCGACGAGCACAAGCACAAGCAAGAAATTACTATGGGATTATTCGGCTACTTCAAGTCTATATCAGGAAGACACTCAGGGATCGACACAGCAAACACAACTGGATTTAATACTTACTACCCTGAAACAAATGCAAGGGGAGGCAAGGGCAGTGAGCCGGAGGGCTAGACAAGACAATAAAAAGATACAATCTTCCCTCAAAAAAATGAATAAGATGTATGAGGAGGTAGCAGACAGAGTGGCACAGGTTGAAGAAAGGACTGGGAGGCTAGAAGATGACATAGCTGTATTGCGGTCCTCCAAATCCAATCAAGAGAAAGTAGTAGAAGATATGCAGTGGAAGCTAGAAGATTTTGAAAATCGACAACGTCGCAACAATGTTAGACTTTTGGGGCTGGCTGAAGGGGTGGAGGGGCAGGACCCGAGAGGGTTTGTTGTTAATCTGCTTAAGGGGGCTTTCCCAGAGGCTCACTGGCAATGGGAGCTGGAGATCCAGCGGGCGCATAGGTTCCCTCTTACACAAAGGAAAAAAGGGCCCAACGGGCAAGGGACCCTGCCCAGAGCTATGCTAGTGTATATAGGGAACTATCTACTGAGACAGGAGATAATTGATAAGGCCAGACCAGACTCAAAAAAATCTTTCAATGGCTCCACATTCTTTGCAAGACCCGACTTCTGCCACGTGACGGTAGAGAGGAGATGGAAGCTAAGGCAATTAATATCTCCATTCCAAAAGCTAGGCTCAGAAGCATACCTACTCTTCCCTGCTAGGCTGAAAGTAATTACAGGAGGCCATGTAAGAATGTTTTTTTCGGAAATTAAGGCAAACCAATTTCTAGAAGAGTTAAAAGTCCAAAAGGGGTCAGCTGAGTAAAAAGGTAGAGGGAAAAAGACGCAGCTCTGGGAAGAAGTGGGGCCTAACAAGAAGTATTACCAAAGGTAGTTATTCGGGAGTTTAGTGGTGAGGGAGGCGACAACTACAGCTCACATGCAGTCACATATAGGTCATTGTTGACCTATTTGCCCGTACTAGGGGGGGGGAGGGTAGGGTGGGGAGGTTGGGTGGCACGGTTGGCTCGGGAAGTGGGAGGTGGGGTAGGGGGGGTGGGGAGGCGGGTGGTAACGGTCAAGCACTTGGTACACTTAGATTAGTTCAGCACATTATAATGCATTGCAAAATAACTTCATTGTTCGATTGGCAGCATGTTCATGACTGTATGGTTATCTTTTTTGAATTACAAACATCAGAAGTATTCATAGTCAGGTCGCTTGTTCCTAAAAATGGCTTGTAGAATTGCTACAATGAATGTTTGTGGGCTTAATGACTCCAATAAAAGAGTTAGAGTTGCTGCTTTACTAAAGACATTCCGATTAGATCTGGTGTGCCTCCAGGAGACACATATAGAAGGTTCAAGAGGGTACATTCTCGAGCAGCTCGGTTTTACACTTTTGGCTAAAACTAAACAAGGGACAAGAACGAGAGGGGTGGCAATATTAGGGAGAACTGGAGTTGGGACGGTGGGGAGGAAACTGGAAGATCAGTGGGGGCGCTGGGTCATAATGGAGGTAACTGTCAAGGGGGTATTGTTTACAATAGTCAGCATTTACGGCTCAACAGAGGATGACCCTGACGTCTTCCAATACTTAGATATAGAGCTGGCACAGTGGCCAGAGCCAATTGTTTGCTGTGGCGATTTTAATATTCATGATCATAACAGCTTATTTTTGAAGCCAGGCGGACAATATAATGGGAGGAAGAAGAAGACACATAGGGCTCTTACAGATATGGTTCAACACAATTCCCTGGATGACCCCTGGATTGCATTACATCCACATATAAATGGCAGTACATTTTACTCAGCCCCTCACAAGGTTCTGGTCAGGCTGGATTATTTTTTAATTTCCAGGTCCTTGATGCAGGGCTCGCAGATCGATAGATATCCTCGTGCTGTTTCCGATCACAATCCTTTAGTTTTAACAATTAGAATAGGGAAGCAACAAAATAGGCTGTCCCACTGGACGTTCGAAAGGAAATTATTAAAAGATGAGGTGTACCGAGGGTTTATGGAAGTCTGGATTAGAAACTATTGGGATATAAACAGGGGGTCAGCACCTCCAGGCGTGGTTTGGGATTCCTTTAAGGCTGGGGTTAGGGGCGAGACCCTGAGCTTCGTCTTAGCAAGGAATAAAAAGGAGAGACTCATGGCTGAAGAAGCCCTAAATAGTTTACGGAACGAGGAAGACGCGCTGGCCCTTGCTATACAACATCATCGCCCACTAGAGCAGCACTTGCTTAAAATTACTGTACTTAGAGCTGAAATCTCCAAATCCACTTCCAGGAAGGCAGCTGAAAATTTTCTCATAAGAAAAGAAAATGCATACGAACTGAGTGAGAGAGTTGGCCATATTTTAGCTGTTCGAACTAGGCAGAGGTTAGCACTTGCAGATGTAAAAGAGATCACTAATAGCCAAGGTACTACAGTTACCGATTCCGAGGAAGTGAGGGATGTTTTTAGGCAATTCTATGCAGATCTGTATACCGCGGACCTTGGAGATCGGACAAAAGAGATAGAGTTACCTGGGAGACATTCCTTCCCCTTTACTAACAGTGGAAGCTAAGGAGATGTTAGATGCCCCATTCCAAGGGGAAGAAATTATGACAGCCCTCTCTATGCTACCCTCGGGAAAAGCAGCCGGACCGGATCAGATCCCAGTAGAATTCTATAAAATTTTTCAAAGGGTACTCGGAAAGGATATGATTGATATAATGTTGCAAGCTCAGAAAGGTGAGGCTATTCCAGAGTCATGGGGAGGGGCAGACATTATTGTGATTTTAAAAAAAGGAAAGACCCCGTCACTACCAGGCTCGTATAGGCCAATTACGTTGATGAACTCGGATGTTAAAGTCTACTCAAAAACGCTGGCAATTAGACTGGCCGGCATCATTGAAACTCTGGTAAGCCCCGCACAGCACGGCTTTATCCCCGGGAAGGGAACTACGCTACATGTCAGACAGGTTATTACAGCGTTCAATGCAGCAGACACCCTAGGAGATCCAATGGCGGCCCTTTTTTTAGATGCAGAGAAGGCGTTCGACCGGGTCTCCTGGGGCTACCTGTGGTTGGTCCTGAAATGGATTGGTATAGGGGCGAGATATATGGTAGCTATCCAAACGCTATATAAAGATCCGACAGCTAGAGTAAGAGTTAATAGGGGAAGTTCGCATCCAGTTAAGATTACTAGGGGGACTCGACAGGGGTGCCCTCTGTCCCCCCTTCTCTTTGCTCTATATATAGATCCCCTATTAAGAAGGATGGAAGCTAATCACAATATCCCTCCCATGAAGTACAACACTGTCGAGGTTAAAACCCTGGCATACGCTGACGACGTGGCCATTCTGACATCCAACCCCATGCTGGCTATAACGGAGGTGGAAGCAATGACACAAACGTTTGGTCAATTATCAGGATATAAATTGAATAGACCGAAGACACAAATAGTGGAGAATAGGTACTCTGACTGCCACGACTCTAGAGTGGTTAGTTCAGCAGTATACCTCGGGGTAACAATTACAGCTGACTTAGACAAGTTGGTAGAGGGAAACATGACCCCACTCTTAAGCAAGGTAAAAAAAGATTTGGAGAGGCTGAACAATTTACACCTATCCCTGGTTGGCTGTACGAACGTCATTAAAATGCTAATTTTACCTAGATTCTTGTATTTTTTTAGGACTATTCCTTTATCTTTTGAAAGTATTTGGTTCAATATGCTGGAGGCAACATTAAATAGATTCATCTGGGCCCAAGGCAAGACACGGAGGGCATATAGGTTTATTTCTCTCCCTAGGGAAAGGGGTGGCTGGGGTGCACCGGATTTCAGGTTATATTATTGGGCGGCAACATTACAATATATACAGGGGTTGATAGGAGGGAGTGGAACTGATTCAACATCGACCTTAAATTCCACCAAAATCTATGCCACTGTACTAGGGGATGAGTTGGGAAATTGTTTCTTGAACTGTATCGATTATGGGTATTACAAAAGAACGAGGTTCAAGACTGTCTGTGCGGCTGTCAAAGTGTGGAAAGCCTTCCTAAAGAATGCTGGGTTGGGAAGATACAACAGATATACTAAGCTATATAGGAATAAGTCTTTCCCTGCTCCAATATTTGCTGATAGGACAATGGCGGGCTGGGCAGACAAGGGAATTACTCAGATAGGGGATATTTTTGATTCTGACGGAGTGTTGCAGTTCACAAATCTATTAAAGAAGTTTGGTATTGATAGACAAGACTTCTTTAAATATCTCCAAGTAAGAAGTTTTTTGAAGAACAAAGAAGGGGGACCAGCAGGATTTGCAAAGAATGAAATATTAGAGAAAATTAAGATGCTGGGGGACTGCACAATTAGTAGTTTATATGCAAGTCTTATTAAGAGGAAATCAGACGACATTGAGAAGTTTAGTAAGAAGTGGGCTGTGACCCTCAATGGTGAAGAGCACTGGTTTCAGGATTCACTCGATCTGGGTCGCACAATTCTTTGTTCAGCCCCTTTGCAATCGCAACATTATAAGACTTTATACTGTCTATATTTTACGCCTGCCAGGATCCTCAAATGGGGGGGTACTGCAGGAACTCGGTGTTCTCGTTGCAACCTGGTAGGTGCAGATATTGTACATATTTTTGCGTCTTGTCCCCAACTGTATACTGTAATAAGAGACATAGAGGCGTTTATAATTAGATCTCTAGGCATACAAATTACACTTACGCCATTGTGGATATTATTGGGGATCAACCCAGATGCTGATACACCGCAGAGGGAATTTATGTTTATGGCTATGGCAATTTATAGACTTATGATAGCTAGGGCTTGGCTGGATAAGAACCCCCCAGACTGGCATATATGGTTGGCTAACCTCTTGGCAATATATAATTTAGAAAAACCTATATATGAAAGAAAGGGAAAGAGAAAAAGACTGCTTGGGCTAAAAATATGGGAACCTATAATTAGGTGGAAGACAGGTTCTAATTAGTTGAAATTTACTATATTATATGTTATAAATATAATGGTGGCTAATTTGTTTTATTGATAATTGCATTAATGCATATTTTTTTGTTTTTCGCTGCCTAAGAACTTAATGAACTTGATGAAATGTATGATAACAAAATGTATTATATGTGCTAAAATGGTAAAACAATAAAGAGAATTAAAAAAAAAAAAAAAGGGAATGCAAATGCGTGACTGTGGTCGGCAGTTCTTTGTATGCCCAAGTCCCTGCGTTTGTAGCCAGTCGCACAGTGGGTCGTATGATGATGTCACCCAATGCTTTCATAATCCTATCAGGCAGCATCCCCATTACCCCAATGCTGTATTATGTACTTTTTGACTATTCTATGACCCGATTGCCGTATTGTTTTTTACCTGTTTGACCCCCTTGAATCTTCACATGTTCTACCACCTTACTACCGTATTGTTTTTTTTTCTCACCTCTCTGACTGTTTGACCCCCTCGAACCCTCGCATGTAGCTAGTGCTAAATAAAACTCAAAAATAAATAAATAGTGAGCTATTAAGAAAGTCATTCTGCGACCCCTGCGACTGGAGATTTTGCAATATGACCTCTTTAAAACATAAATTGCATTGCAAAATTAAAAATTCGTCACAGAAAGTCAGCAACCACCTTCTAAAAGTTGTCTTTGAGTACACCCGACCCCAGGCTTTTTTTCCTACTACTGATTCAAATGGAGCTCCGATTGGTGAATAAAAGAGAAGAGGCTTGTGAGAAAAAAGAAAATCCCCAAAACGCCGGGGCTTGAAAGTGGGCGCTTTTGGTTTAACTCCTTTAGTGCTGAGGCCCCTCCCGGCACCATCACACCCCAGAGGGCAGAGCCCTTTTTCCTGATATTTGGGGCAGTTTGCACTTAAGCCTTTATAACTCTTTTTTCCACAAAAGATCTCTGGGCTAAATTAGCATCCTCTTTTGCCCACATGTTGGAGATTGTAAAGGTGTTCAGAGTTTGTATATTACAGCCCTCTCCAAGAAAGTCCAGGAAACTGCCAAAATATGGCAACATTTTTGGGAGGGTGTGAGGGAATGGGAAAAGGTGCTGTGCAAGATAACCCCTGGTTTTCTATTTCATAATGTTTACAGTGCTACACTCACCTTCACCCCAGCTTTCAGGAGTAGGTCGAAAAATTGCTAAAAACTGTGTTGATTTTTTTTTTTTAAGTGGTGGCTTACATTTCCTGTATTTGGAGTTTCTAGTTGACTGTGGGAGAAAGAGGAGTGAAACCCATGGGTGAAACTGGGAAGCAAAGTGGACAACATTTCTGGATTCAGCAAGGCGTCATCTGTGCAGACTGCTCATGATTTTACCAAAAAAGTGAATTTTTAAAATAAAAAAAAAGTACGTAGCAAAAAAATTGAAATATTTGACAATGTTGTCATCTCTAATCTTTTGTAGTAAAGGTTAATCTGCAAAAGTAACATGCCGTTACATCTTTCAGATCCTCTCGGACACAGACATACATACGGCCGGATTCAGAAAGGTAAACTAACACTTTTGTGTACGTTTCTGATTGCCTGCTATTCACAAAGGTATTTTTCGTGTGGTAGCTTTACGACTGGAACAGTCCTATCTTTTTATGTGTGGAGACTCCGCAGTTGTAAAGATACTACTGGTAAAATACCTTTGTGAATAGCAAACAATTGTAAACATAGACACAAGTGTAAGTTTACCTTCGTGAATCAGGCGTATAGTGTTGGTTGATTATCCAAAGATGTGCAAAGCGCGTAACCATCAAACAAGCTACAGCTGATAATGATTGTTCATTGTGTTTTGACAATGCATATATTCAGAAAGTAAAATCCAAAGAATTAAAAAAGCTATGCGTTTTTGATATGTGCCCAAGAATGTGTGTTTAGGAATAAGGGTTATTCTTACCACCACAAAATCAGGGTTACCTATAATAACAGGTAATGTTAAGGGAGTTTTACAAAGAAAAGTATGGAAATTCAATAAATAATAACTAATGTCATACTATTCTGCATATCCGCACCTCAACAGGAAAGGCCACAAAATGCAATGTGGATGGATATATTATGATTTTTCCTTTAACATTCGTTCATTCATTCTGGGCATTTAGGTCGCTGCCGCATTTAGCCCTGAGGTGGTCTCTTCACCGAGGGGAACCAACAAAGCTCAGACATGTTTGAAAAGTAGACACCCACATGAGTCCAGGGAGCTTGCCGACATTGGTCCAAATACTTATTCTTACCCAGACCGCCGTAAAAACATCAAACATTGGTCAAAATCAAATATTTTCCTCACATTTCCAAAAGTTCTGTGGGGGGGGGGGGGGGGGGGGGGGGAATCAACAGAAGTCCAACCTCCTAGCATTCCCACACTTCTCCCTTAAAAAAAGGTATCTTACTTCTGGATGGGCTTATTGCCTGCAACAGGAAGGGCCCCATAAGGCACTGTGGAAACGTCACAATTTTTCCTTTGACATTTAGTAATTTTGAGGAAGTAAGTACCAGTGGTATTTGGGCCTGGGGTGAGCTTGCCCCCCAAAAACCTAACAACTCCAGAAGTTTCTGAAAGCTAGACATCTGGGCGTGTCTGGATGAGGGGGGCTTTTGCCATCGCTTAAACTAGGTTATCTTATCTAGAATGCTTTGTAAACATCATTTATATGCCTAAAAACACAAACATTTCCTCTCACGGTCTATGAAGGATAGCTTCTGTATCGGGTCGAGGGTCAGCCGACACCCACAGGACAGTATCAACCCTGGGCTTTTCTGAAATGTGGAGACCCAGGGGAACTCAGATTGGTATGGCTCCTGTGGTTCTCACTTTCTTAATCAGATTGTTCCACAAATGTCAAAACTATGCCTGTAATATCCAATTTCCTTGCAGGTTCCATGGTGGATGCTGCAATTTTGGTCCCGGAGTCAGCAGGCACCTAGAGAAATCTACCAACCCCAGACGTTTCTGAAAACTAGACACCAGGGGCAGTACAAGATGGTGTGGCTTGCATCAATCCAACACTGTCTTATCAAGCATGCTTTATAAATGTAAAAGAAGGAGTTAGAAAAGCTCAGTTCCCTCATACTATGGGACAGAAAATAATGGAATTTTCAGCCTACAGTAAAGGTCGAAATAGACTTGCCACCCTGCCGCCAAAACCTTATAGCTGACCTTCAGAAGCTTAGGTGGGTTTGAGGACTGCTTGTCTCATGACACTTGAACACTCAACAGGTCCCTGATAAATAAACCCTAGAGGTCCCTTGGTTGCATGGCTAGGATGGCCATGCGGTATTTGTCAAAAGCCCTTTTTGTGTGTCAAGTCGCCTTACCTGGTCGCGGTCACCTGCAAAACAGCAGCTCTTCATGGTGCAAGAGTTGAAGTAACCCTGGTTGTCAAACTGGAAAACTGGCAGCCGGGAGTGGATGTCGTAGAGCACCGGCGGTAGGCGCCGCCGCAGGGCCAGCAGCTGGGTGCCGCTACTGTTGAAGCGGACACTCATGGCGCTCTGCAGAGACAGGTTACCTCCGTAGCGTAGCAGGGAGCTGGAAAGAGACAGAAGACTGAAATCAGGTGTCTTGAACCACATGGAATGGAAGGGAGTGCAATTAAGAGCCCTGGGAACACTTGGCAAGGGAAGAAATGGAATCGGGCTTTTTAGGTATTTATCAATGTTGGCTTGTGGAGATCTATAGACTGGGGGAAAATGGCAATTACGGATGCTCCAGGAATACACCGAACTGCAATCCCATCCATGGAAATTCTGTAATCAGGATCCTGAGAACATTGCAATCAAGTTCACATACATGTTAAAATAATACCTTTGGAAAACTGAAATCAAGTTCCTGGGAATGCTGAAATCAGGCTCATGGAAAATGTAATCAATTTAAAAGGAGTACAGGTATTAGAACAAGACCAAATGCCTCGCGGAGTCATAGGAATACTGAAGTCAAGACAAGCATACACTGCAACCAGCATCACTGGAATAATGAAATCATGGCCTTTGAATACGTTATCAGGCCTATGTAAATACTGCCGGGCAAGAGGTGCGTTAGAGTACTGCAATAAGGGCTGTGTGAATGCTGCAGTCCGGTTCAAAGGCATCCTGACGTACGGTCAATGGAATACTAAAGTCACACACATTAGAATGCTGAAATCAGGCTTCTTGGACAACTGGAAACAGGTGCACTGGAATACTGAAATCAGGCCGATGTGACAGGGCCACAAGAATACTAGGGGTGGGTGATAATCTATGCTCCGCCGGCGGAGTTTTGGCCACTCCACGTTACGAGTCTTCTAGCGTGATTTTCGGTCGCTAGAAGGACACTTGGCAAGATTTCCCCAACGCAGTCAGTCGGGGCGGTCGAGACGGTTCATCGTCATAAAGCTGCGACTCGAGTAGAAAATCTACTCGAGTGGCAGCAAAATCAGCCCGAGAAGCGGCGCCCTCTGGGACGCCGCGTGTTGCCATTCACGCGTATTTTTCAGCAGTAAAAATCAGCGCGAGCAGCGAGATGTGCCTAATTCCGCCTATTCGCGGAACTCCACGGGATCACGCTGAGTTTTCCTGAGCTCAACCCCTGGTAGCTATGGCACAGAGCAGACAAGCTTAACTCAGAGGCAAGGTGTAAAGTATTTATGAAGTACCAAAACAGTAATAAAGTTCAAATACAACACAATCAACTCGATCAAATAGAGTATATTGTAATAAATTAAATAACACCAAAATGACGAAAATTCAAGAAGGGGAACCATAGATATGAATTTGCTTAATATTAGACCTTATAAGGCAGGAATGCGCTGCCTACAGCAGTTCGGCTCTGCAGAAGTCTGCTGTGCGGTCATTCGTTATAAAAGAGGCTCCGTAAATGTGAGGAAAGACACAGAGCTTCTATTTAAAAGAAGGTAGTCTGGTCCTATTTTCTTACCTCAGATTATATTAAATGTTTTAAGTTTAACCGTGGTCATTATTAAATGTTTTAAAACATTTATGAATTATCTGGTTGATTTATCATTGTTGGTTAATTTACTGCACTTCTCACCATGCTAGGGAACTTAGTAGAGTAATTTAATTTTTATATGGAATCTGCCGATTTATATTCTAAATATTGGAAATTAAATTTTATCTTTGTAAATTGTGATGGTTTTATTTAGATTTTATTTTTTGTTTTATTTAGATTTTATTTTTTGTAGTGTATGAATGTACTTTTATGGTGATTAACTGAAAAAAAAGTAAATTTGACTCACTGACCTCCTGTTCAAAAGTACAGGGACACAACAAACTACAAAAGGCCTTTCCTGCAACTGCCCAGCAAACCAGTTCCAACTGAGCTTGCCCGGAACCCTGCTGGGTGCCTTTGCTAGAGTGAGCTTGACCCTAAGTGGTGTTTCCAAGGTCCTGCGACCCTTGGCTCTGTCAAACTATACTCCTAACATGCAGAGAAACCTGGAACTTAAAAGCTTTTTGGCATCTAAGACCTTCAGTGCGACTGGAACAAACCTGCTAAGCTGATCTGACAAAGGTGCATTGCTGCTCGGTTGAAGATTCAGGTTTGCCCCGCTTTGAGCTTTTCTGCCAAAACAAAATCCGATTCAGCCTTTTGGATCCATCTTCAGCCACAGCCTGGCCCCGCTGGAAGAATCTGAATTCCACAAAAGTGACTAAGTCCAAATGTAGAAATCTTCACCAAGAGAAGGTGCCAAAAATATCCAGTCAGCGAGGGATCTTACTTGGGCGCAAAATTCAAATTTCTCCCACTCAGAGTTTTCCCGCCAAACAACAGAGGCTTTACTGGGACCTCCTCTGAAGTCTATCCAGCCTCGTGGCGCTGTTCTCAGCCACAGTCTGCTGCCTTACCCTGCTGAGGATTTCTGACTTCCATTTCAGAGACTACTGCCGATTGTAAAACATTCGACCAGGTTGAACCCACACTGCATCACGGTCGGATTCAATTTGCACCCGGTCATGATTTTAAAAAACTCTTTTTATTAAACATTTGATCAGAACACTTTTGCATTTACAATACAAGGGATAAGCATATATTAACACTTTATTTTCACACTTTCCAGAATACCCTCATCTCTGATGGTTCACAGAACCCAGTGGCCCCTAATCTTACATGTATATACTGCCCTTTTCCTATATCCTCTCTCCCCACCCTTTCAGTGACCGCCACACTCACTCCACCTACCCCAAACTTTGCTCTATTTCTGTAAACATCCTCTAGCTTTGTGGATTACCTGTTCTGCCCCGGAACACCAATCCAAGTCGGCCTCCCATTCCGTTAAGACTGGTATCTAGCGCACTCCCCATTTTTGGGCTATATTTCTTGTTGCCACCATTGCTGCGATTTTCAACCAGATTAATGTATACTTGGGCCAGTTTTCTTCTCCTGTGACACATAATAGTAGCCATCTCGGGTCTGTTGGGACCTCCACGTCAGTGACTTCAGTCATGATTCTCGTCGCCTCTCTCCAGAAGACTTGGATAGATTTACATTCCCAAAGGATGTGTAAGAAAGAACCTATTTGACCGCATCCTCTCAAACAGTACCTAGATCTTTCTCGCCCCATTCGAAGCAATAGGGTTCTGGATGCGTATGAAGTATACGCAGTTGGACCAGGCGAAACCGGGCCCTTATAGCTATCTTGTGCGAGATCTGTACTGCCTCTTCCCAGTCATCTTCCAAAAGTCCTAAATCTACAATGGAGTTTTCCCCGTCAGTTTCCCTTTCCAGCCTATGTGTTTTAGCACTTCTCTCCAGGCTCGTATGTACTGTGTGTGGCGGGAGTTGTTTTTCTTTGTTTCTATTGTACAATGCTGCCAGATATCCCCTTTCACCCATGGCCCTGTGATCTGCCCTGGAAGCTGAATCCCCACGGAACGTAAATGCCCGATCGTTCACTACTAACAACTGTGAGGCACAGTAGTACTTGCCTATGTCCAGGACTGCCAGCCCCCCTTGTAGACTCCTCACTGGAGCTTACCAAGAGCAATGCTAGAACTGCCTCCATCCCATAGGAGTTTTTGCAATCCACTATTTATATCTTGGAACAACTTCTTAGGTATTTTATACAGGGTATTCTGCAACACATATAGCAACCTATGGAGCAACATCATTTTGAAGATGACTGCCCTGCCCTTCAGGGATTCTGTAGTTTTCGCCAATGTTCCACATCGTTCCCTAGTCGTTGTATTTGGGGATATAAATTGTCGGTTAGGAAGTCTTCTTCCTTTGTGGATATCTGGATACCCAAGTACGTGAAGCTTGTCTTGATTACTAGCTGAGTGGAACGCAAAAGTCTCTGGGGGACTGTCCCCATCAATGGGAAGAGGAGGGATTTATTCCAATGTATTGTGTACCCCGAGAAGGTACCAAACCGGTGAAATATTTGGAGCACCCTTTGAACTGATCTATACAGTTTGGTCGAAACAGGAGTGTGTCATCAGCACACAATGATATTCTATCTTGCCAGTTGCCCCCTCCCTGTATGCCTTGTAGTATAGGGTCATTCTGGACCCATGCGGCTAATGGTTCCAATGCCACGGCAAAGATCATCGGCGAGAGGGGGCAGCCCTGCCCAGTGCCCTTACAGAGCTGGAATGAACGAGACACCTCTCCATTGACCTTCACCCTCGCCTTAGGGTCTTGGTATAGGAGTTTTACCCACGCCTTGAAATTAGTTCCATATCCCAGTCTATCCAATGTTGTGAATATGAATTGCCACTCGATACTATCGAATGCCATTTGGGCATCCAGGAAAAGCAGCACTGCCTCTTCTGTTTTAACCGTCTTTGTCTGATTAAACACCCCATACAACCTTCGGAGATTAAGCCGTGTGCCTATATGTGGCATAAATCCAGATTGATCCGGGGGCACTAACGTGGATATGACTACCCGTAGTCTGGTTGCCAATACCTCGGCCAGCACTTTGGCTCGACATTTAACAGAGATATTGGTCTGTACGACCCACACTCTACTGGCGATTTACCTTTCTTGGGAACCACCACTATCGTGGCAATACGTTGGTCCCAGGGAAGTTTTCCGTTTTCCCTTGACACTCGATACTTGTAAATCCAGCCACTGTTCTCTCTTTCACTGTAATATCCTGTTCTAGTGTCTGCCTGTCTTCCGACCCTAGGACTGGGAGAGTTATTTCCCGTAGCAATTCACTACAGTCCTCTACCGTTCTTGTCGTTGAGGACGTATAGAGTTCTTCATAATATTGGGCAAATGCTTCTGCTATTTCCTTACCTATACGAATAACTCCACCCCCTATAGTTTGAATTTCCTCTACCCAATTTCTGTCCCAATCTTTTTTCTCCAACCAGGCAATCATTTTGTTGGCTTTGTCCCCCACATTGTTAGGTTTGAAAAATCCCATTCCCACAACGCACTTGTTTCATGCCATATTAGGTTAGCAATGTGTGGCTAAATAGATGCCATTTGTATTCACGTTATGCAACCCACTGAGTTATCCCCATAATGTGCAGGCTTCAGTTAGCAAGTGTGACTCCATTTTGTATTTCATAATCCTTATTAGACTGCTTAGGCTGTGCCTGTACTAGGCCTCTTTATTTAGTATTGCTTGCCTCTTCTGTCCAAGGCTGCTTCCTGACTCACTAGTGAATAGGCTATTCTGCCCTCGCATACCTATCCACTGTGATGGTCTATTTTAGGTTCAAGAGATTCCTTGAAGTCTGTGATAGCTGCTATAATTGTTGCTAGTGAGGGTTCCACGGCTCCCATGTCTGCCATTTGAGCATCCAAATCTACTGTGAGGGGCTTGGCAACCACGTATTTGTCCATTTTATTTGTTTGTATATTAGACGAGCCTTTTGGTTTCCGAGGCGTTTGCTCCTGGTGGGGTATCCTGAGGCACTCCCACTAAGTAACAGTTTCTGCACCTTTTCACGTGGCTGTCCCGGGCGTCGCTATCTCAGTATTGGGTTAGTTTCTGGTTCTCCTCACTGCTTCACCTAATTGGGGAGCCTTTGCAACTCGAGCGATGTGGGCGGATTATTTCACCTTCCTCGATTTTACGTTTTTCGGTCGCCTCCTTATCTTTGGGGCACTCGCCGGCGGCGACTCTTGTGCTCCGCTGGTGCTAGGCCTGGTCAAGGTTCACTTTGCTCCATGCAACCTGGTAATCCGGTATCCACGGGCGGGTTCCACACTTCGCTCCCAGCACCAGTGCGCTAGAGCTTTCCCTTGGCTGCACTCTTCTCCAGCCTGGAAGCAACCCGCTCAGCTTCTGCCGCTTCTACAATGCCCCGGCCGCTTGCAGTTCCCTGCTATCCTGCTGCTTCTCGTCCCGCGGCACACTGCAACCCTGGTCCCGCCCCCTTACCAGTAAAACGGTAATGACTCCTCCAGCTCGATCACCGTCGAAGTGGAGGGGGATCTATCGATGCAGTCGGTTTATCCCTGCGGCAGCTTCACGCCCTTTTGTCGCTTCCTGGTCTCGCTGGCGTCAGCTCTCACTCTCCATAGTTGCTGGGCCGCACCGCGCGGTCATGTTGTATGCGGAGTTTTGCCCCTTATATCATGCTCTTCTCCCTCGATTTTACACTCGGGATATAACGGTCCCCTCAGCACTTCTCTCTTCTGTAGCAATCCGGATTTTCTACGGATATCGGGCTTTTTTATTCTCCGGCGCCTGGAGCTCTTCTAATGTGCGGCCCTTTCCAACGGCTCCAGGCCACGCCCCCAAGGTCATGATTTTCTATCCTATCCAATGGAGGCACCAGAATGAAGGATACATTTCGCCCACTGGGAGAGAGTTAAAACTCAACACATAATATTTTGCACTCTGCCCCTCACTCTATCATACTTCCACTGCTCAGCTTATACGAAAACACGTCCACTCCTCCCCCCTTTTTCCTTTGGGGAGTTGTAGCCCACACTTGGTACTTCGTGGACCTTGTGTGAGGAGAGAACCCAATGATGAAGCATGTCACTTTCGGGTGAGTGAGGATTCTCGTCCAAACAGCATATTGCTCCTTTTCTTTGTCCGATCACTTCTCCAATTCATCTGTTTTCTATACAAGGGCTTCAAAGACGTACAAAGTGTGTGTGATAATTGTTATAGTAGCTGTACGTCATTGGGAGGGTTAATGCTCAGTCTAGACCCTTGTGTGCTTATAGGATATTATTAGTCTCAGCCCACTCCCCTAATCTGGAGAGGAGAACCTGGCCCAGAATTTTCGTGGTGGAATCCAATAATGATATTGGACGACAACAAGTTTGTTGGTTCCTGTCACCCTTCTTAAAGATCGGTACAATAGTTGCCTCCTGCCAAGAAGGAATTAATGGGCCCACAATTGCTGCCCAAATCACGTTTGTGAGTAGAAGTGCACAAAACTCAATATTCTCTTTAAAAATGGCCACGGGAACACCATCAGGACCCAGAGGTTACCTTAAGGTCAGCTGTTTGATCTTTCCAAACTTCTATTAGTGTATGAGAGGCAATGTTGAATTTAAACACTTGTGAGAAATGAGATACCCGAATATCAGCTGGTATTAAACATTCAACCTTCGGGATTGATCTTTCTGAAAAGAATGGACGATTCACTATTTCCCAAAAGAGTCTATTGTTTTTCGAGCTCCCTGCGGCTTCTAAATCATTCCATGCCGATCTTCTGATTTTTTCTTTTCTGGCCTCCAGAAAGGCCTTATACGTCTTGTGGGCTAGCATAATAGGCTATCTGTTTTTTGGGGAACAGGAAGCCAGCCTTATGACCCTTGGCGTTAATTTCTTTGTCCTGGGTACAGGTTGAACTGCAGGTCCAATTTTCTTAGGCTCTTCTTAGATCACAGGCAGCTGGTTCACTCCTCTTCTGATCTTGCACAATCCAGTAGTGTCCAGAGGAGGGTACTGCGGATGTCACATTTATGCCTGACCCCAGCTTGCGGGTCGGTTGACCCTTGGCTCCTCCCTAATCAACAGGGTAAATGTTCCCAGGGATTACCATTCCCACTTTTGCAGCATTTCCTATGTGCCCTACAGCAAACAATGCCACAGTGCTCCTCTGTACCTAAAACCAGATGGCAGAACCTTTCTTTCCCTGTGGAACATCCCATAAATGTGGCAGTGGAAATCAGCAACACCTCCTCTGTGGTCAGTGTTAACCAGTTTTGGGGGCATCTCTTCTCCCAAATGGGATTGGTACCTGCCTGCCTGAGGAACAAATATTGGCCCTTCCCAGGTGTCATCTTATGTTTGGCTGTGACAAGTTAGGCCTCTTTGAAGTTAATCATCAGGTTCCTGGGCACAGCCTACTTTTCTTTTTTCAACCTCATCAAGAGGGGCTATTCAGCTGCCTGGTGACAGTCAAGCTCATACAAATGGGCCTCTAGAGGTTTTCGGCAGTGAAAACATACATTTCTAAAAGTATCTTTTCCTTAATAGTTATTAAAATGTCAGTTTTACCAGTAAATTGCACTAGGATGCGGCCAGCACCAATGCACTTTTTTTTATTGAAGAAAAAAAGAAACAAATGGGAGAGTGGGTTGGGGGACGAAGGCACTCTGGTGGCAAATGGACAATGGATCAGGGTTTGATGCCACACATGGACAATAGAGAGCAGGCGGGAGCGGGTGGGGAAACAGATAATGGAGGGTGGATGGGATAGTCTAGACAAGCAAACACACAACAGAGGTTGGGAAGGCGGGGCTTGTGGAGCAAATTGACAAAGGGGTGATGGGGAAGCAAGAATGGCAACTGAGGGAGGGCAAGAAAGAGGAACACCAAGGGGGAGTGGGGGGTGTGTACACGAGAATGATAGATGGAAAACACACATACTCTGAGTGCTTAAACAAAAAGAAAAAAATAGCACCTAAAAAAGGAGCAGTGGAAGGACACAAGTAGGGGAGGGAAAAAACCTGAAGGGGAAGGGAAGCCTACAGGAGCGGACGAAAAAGAAGCAAGCAAATGAGAGTGACATTAAAGCCAACCAAAGGTAAGCATTGAGAAGGCTCTATGCCCACTGTAAGCTAACAATGTGTCTCACAACAGACAGGGCATGCGCTTTCTTAGAGGAGACCTAAAAATGTTGCCTAAATTCACGGTCCGAAGGGCATAAGCATCGTACGACCTTGTACACAATAATCATGTTCTTTCTTATCCATATTTTTATAATAGTACTCAAGATGGTCATGTACTTTTGTTCAATAGGCGAAAACAAAGGAGACTCAAGGTGACCCTGAGTCACGTATAATCGCTTCTATGGAAGCAATGTACTAGAAATGCCAGCCAACCATTGAAGTTCCATGCAGAAACTCAGAGGTCACTGCCATGCCAGGGGTGGCATGTACCATGAATCCTTAGCTCATGTTCATGCATAGAAAGTTAGTTAAAATAATCAAAAACGAAGGCACTTCTAGGTTCCTTCAGTGAACTCGGAGTCAATTGGCAGTACATGGTGTGATAAGTCCTATATCAGCACACCAGAGGTGTTCTTTTGTTATTCAACTGAGTCACTATTTGTACAATGGTGTCATCATTTTGGAACAGTGCCTTGATGGTATTAAGACAAGTTCAAATCAAGACTATTGTTAGCAACATTCATACATTGTTTATGCCGGAACATGTATGATGTGGTTTATTAGGCGCCGAGAAGGTGTAATCCAAGCATTGTTTCGATATGAAACCCAAAGTAAGATGTTAGTCATGTTTATTATATCATGATTATCAATCTGTTGTTCTATTCAAGCATAAGCTGCTTTTCAACTGAGTTTCCAGCGCATTTGTGCCTAGCTAATTGGAAAGCATCTATATGACCTATGTCAGTTTTATTCCAGGAAGCAACTAAGTTCAATCTTGTCATTCATGCCCCTTGGTGTTACGGTACCCATTCTGTTTATCCAAAACATTTTTCTTTGTGGGAACCTAGTAGATCTGTCCGCATCGAATGACATCTGCTGTAAGAATTCGAGCACTTGAAAACATACCTGTGCCTCGTTGTGTCCCTATTTGGTAAAGTGAACTGCTACACCCAATTTCAGGTTTCTTTTATTCCTAATTGTACTATTGTGTTCGGATATCAGATTTTCCCTTCAGTTTTACTAACCTACCCCAAAAAGCATGGGCATATTAAGAAATATGTACAAAACAGGGAGTCGCACGTAGTGCTTCATCTGCGTTTTATATTTCCACATGTTCGTGGATGGTGAGCAATTAAGCCATTCGTGATATTGCTAAAATTAGTACAGTTGTGAAAGGTATGGTAACTTTGTGTTTCCTTGGATTCACTTTTGGTGGAAATTATTTCTTTGATGTTCTTGCTAATAGTGTATGAAATCAGAGGGCAGGCTGTGTTTAAAAATGTCATCAGTTTTAATGAGTTTCCAATGTTACTTTATAATTTCTCCAATTCTCTTGCGAGAATTTTGTCACTAGAACCGATCTTGTTTTTTCCTAGGTTTATATTTTGAAAGCAAGTTTCTGTCCATGTTGTCTACCCAGTTACATGCTTTTATTAAACACTGTATGCATATCCACATTGTTGAATCTTTTACATCCTTTTATTTTTTTCAAGATTCTCAGTTTGGGAAGGAATATGTTCAATTCTATTGAGTTGTGAATATGGTAAAGTCTCTTTTAGTTTTCATGGGTGAAATAATTGATAATGTAGCCTTTTGCTCCAGTCCATGGACTTCGTATACAGCTTGGTGATGCATTTTTCTCTGTCTCTCACATCCAAAAAGTCACCTGTTGCTCTGTCAGGTTTATAAGTAGGGATGGTGTGGTTGATTTGATTTAATTCGCCGGTGTAGGTTAGTAATTCTTCTTCACTTCTTGTCCAAATCAAGAACGGATCTTAAACACAACTTCAGTCCTGTCATTCAATATCCTTGTGTGAGAATATATTCATGTTCATACTTAAAAATGAAGATATCTGCATATGCTGAAACTGTTAAAAAGATGTTGGAGGTACCCAGGAGCTGCAGATAAGAGTTGTCCTCATCATCTCGGAAGTTGTGTGTAGTGTAAGAGTTCCAACAGAACTCTAGATGAAGTGCCCTGTGGTGGATCATTTAATAAAGGCAATTGTAACACTTCAATCCTCTCCAGATGGGTTGTGGCAGTACAAAGAGAGTTTACATGGGCAAACCATACTGTTCATTTCCCAATATTACAACAGAACGTAGATCCTGCAGTTTCCAGGCTCATGGGAATACTTCAAACAGGGTCCTGGGACATGGAAGTACTTCGATCGGGTGCACTGGAACACTACAGTCAGTCGCATGGAAACCCTACAATCAGGCGCATGTTATGTATATTTGAAAAGTGCACTATCGCCCACTCGGCTATCCCGGAGCTGAGCAGGTGTGTGTGCCTAGTGCTGCCTATGGTAGGTTGGTTATTTGAAAAGACAGGTCTTCAGCTTCTTCCGGAATTCAAGCAGGAGGAGGCTCTGATGTGGAGTGGGAGGTCGTTCCAAGCTTTAGGAGCGATGTAAGTGAGCACCCGTGCTCCTGATTTGGTTCTGTGTATGCATGGGATGTGTACCAGTAGGAGTCCTGCAGAGCGAAGCTGTTTGGGTGGTTGTTGGAAGGAGATGTGACTGTTCAGGTAGGTGGAACCTGAGTTGTGTAGTGCCTTGAGTGTGTGTGTGAGGAGTTGGAATTGAGAGCGTTTGTGTATCTGGAGACAGTGTAGTTCCATGAGGTGTGGTGTGATATGAGTTGTGTGGGAGGTTGAGGATGATTCTGGCTGCCGAGATCTAAATGGTTTGTAGTCTTCTAGTGAGTTGCTTGGTGATCCCGGCATAGAGGGTGTTTCCGTAGTCCAACTTGCTGGTGACTAGGGTGTGAGTGACAATTTTTCTTGCGTTGCTTGGGAGCCATTTGAAGATCTTCCTCAGCATCTTGCTGGTGTAGAAGCAGGCTGCAGTGACCGCTTTGGCTTGTGCAGTCATGTCGTTTTCTGTCCATGATTATTCAGAGGTTCCTGGCGTGGGTTCTGGGTGTGGGTCAGAGTTCGGCTGGCCACCAGTTGGAGTCCCACGGTGAGGTGCTCTTGCTGAAGATCACTACTCCTGTCTCGTCAGTGTTGAGCTTTAGACAGTTGACTTTCATCCAGTTCGCAATTTCATTCAAGCAGTTGGAGAACTTGTTTCTTGTGTTGAAGGTCTTGTTCGAGAGGAAGAGTATAAGGTGCGTGTCATCTGCATATAAGAGGATCTTGATGTTGTGTGCACGGATGACATTGGCCAGAAGGATTACGTATGCATTGAAGAGAGTGGGGCTGAGCGATGAACCCTAAGGCACTCCGCAGATGAGTTTGCAGGCTTCCGAGGAGTAAGATGCCAGGCTGACAGCCTGTGATCCAGCTCTTGGGAAGGAGCAGATCCAGTGGAGAGAGGGTCCTTGGATGCTAATATTGCACCGGCGCCTGATGAGGATTGATTGAGAGACCGTATCAAGTTCTGTAGAGAGGTCCAGGGGAATGACGACTGTCATGTCTCCTCTGTCAAGGATCAAGCGGATGTTGTCTGTGGTGGAGATGAGTGGAGTTTCTGTGCTGTGGCTGAATCTTGACTGTGGCGTCAAGGATCTGGTGGTTGTCCGTGGTCGGCGAGGCATCGGTTGATTAGTTTCCATAAGACCCTTGCCAGTGTGGTAAGAGGGAAAGTGTGGCTGGGTCAGCAGATTGTTTCTTGAACAGGGGCATGATGGTGGCATTCTTCCAGGTGTCCGGGAATGTGGCTGAGTCAATGGAGGATGGGTGTTAGTGCTTCGCTGATCGGTAGGAAACCTTTTGTGAAGGGGTGGTGGGGGCAAGGCTCAGATGGAGCAGCCAAGAGGATGGTCTTCATGGTAGAAGCAGTTTCAATGTGGAGATTGAAGGTCAAAAGGTCAGGGTTTATTCATCGGCTGTGATGGGAAGTTGAGTTGCAACAGTGGCAGGGTCCAGTTGAGGGTCGAACTTGCTGTATATGGAGGGGGACTGTGTTACAGAAGAAGTCTGAGAGCTTGTTGCAAAGGTCTTGTGAGGGGGTAATGTTTCTGGAGGCGGTAGGAGGCGTGGTGAAATCTTTGATGATGGCGAAGATTCCCTTGATGGTATTAGTCCTAGGGCTGATGTGATCAGCAAGAGCTGTGAGCTTGGTGTTCAGTATCTGCTGGTGGTGGAGTCTTGGAGCTGATTTGAAGAGGTCTTTATCTGTGGTGTCTTGACTTGCTCTCTATTTGCACTTCATTTGCTTGCAGTGGCGTTTCGTCAGCCTGAGTCCTTTGGTGTACCAGCTGGCCTGAGATCGGGCTCTTGCCATTGGGTTCCACTTGGGAACACTTCAACCAAGCGCATGGGAATTCTTCAATCAAGCGCATAGGAATTCTTCAATTAGGTCCTGGGAGATGGGAATACTTAAATTAGGCATGTGGGAATACTTCAATGAGGCACATGGGAACACTGCTCTCTGGTACATGGGGACACTGCAATCGGGCGAGATGAGGGGAGGGGAGGGGAGGGGAGGGGAAGGGAAGGGAGGGGAGGGGACATGGAGAGGAGAAAGTAAGAGTGACCATGGCCTATGGCTATGTACGAGACACACCGCGTCTTAAGTCCTGCTTGCAGTGACGGATAGCGCTCGTCGTGTTTTTTCGTGCAGGACCATTCGTTTTTCCAATTTGACAAAATGATGCGATGGCCGCTCTCCCGTTTGAAAGAGCACCATTGCGCGGCACGACACGTGCCGGCCGATGTGACAGTTTATCCATCAAAAACACCATTTTTGTAATGATTTTTATTGGTTTTCATAACTTTCCAGCCTGCTAGTATGCACAGCTTGGACTTCATGGTGCAGAGTCATCGTGGCATTCTATTCATTTACAGACGGTCACTGTGGATTCTATAGCATAATTAATTATTCGTGTTCAACGACAGGTCAAAAACACCTTGTTCTGATGGGTGGACTTCCTTTCCAGAGTCCAGCTCGGACCTCTCCTCTTAGATGCCAAGTTGTAGAGCTCTGGTTTGCTGAAGGACATCCGTGCACACATGGTGCAAACACCGATGTAGACATCTCTTAAACAAAGGGATGTCGGCAGAAGGTTATAGTGCTTTAGTTAACACCTGCAGACCCAGAGGCCTCGTGGCACTAAGCCAACAACAGAACAGAACAGGCCACAAGGTGAACACATGTGGGGCAGAACCAGGTTTTCCACAGATTGTATTTCCTGAAGAGTTTCCTGGGGTCATCTGTTAGAGAAGGCAACCAGATGTGGAGGTAGAACATTCCAGAACCTCGAGCAAGGGTCGGATGTAAGCTCCGCCCTCTATGAGGGCGCGAAAAAGACGGCCCAGAATTATAATAATCTTCAATGAGTACGAGGAAATGTCTAAGGACGTGGCTTCTCCCTGCATTTCCATGTTTAAGCACACCACTGACAGGCCTCTGTTCACAATACCTCACTGAGGGAGGAAGAACGGCCAGGAATTTGGGCAGGCGCCTGAACACAGGATGACGACTAGCATTGCAGCTGGCAGCCAAGGTCGCCCACAAATACAATAAAATAAAAACAAAAAGTTACGTTGTGGAACCAGAAGATCAGGGCTGCAGCGCAATACCTGCTATTGGTCAGAAATGGGGTGCTTAGAAACAGGTTAACCACAGTTGGAAGGAGACAGAATAAAATACACTGTTTGCATGTCACGCAGCTGTCTCGGAAGGGACATAGTGATCAGGGCTGGTGCCTGTGAGTATCTGAAGTGTGCACCTAGCAGGAGAGAGAGAAAAGTGACACATTGGTGAGAGGTAGCACTGGAGCTGAAGGGAGACTGAGAGGCTCTGTCCAGACGGGTTGAGTGCGCATGCGTGGAAGAGTCCTCACGCCTGCCCTAATCTGCTTGTGCGCTCCCAGCGCCCCCAGGACTGGGGCTTCCTGGCTTGAGGTGGCGTGGCCTCGCCTGTGTGCGGATTTATACAGCTCTGACCACCCCGTGATCTCCGAACACTATGTCCATGTACAGAACACGTGGGCCCCAGTATCTTTACATCTTGGATAACTTGGCGACCAGGGCAGAAGGATAGGGCTTTTCACCTCAGCTGCTGTGTTCTCATTCTGGTTAGACTTAAGACTTAGACAGATGGAGTCTGCACGGGAAGGGGGGAGTGCCAGACCGGTGTCCGGAGAGTGCCAGACCGGTGTCCGGAGAGTGCCAGACCGGTGTCCGGAGAGTGCCTGACCGGTGCTTGGCGAGTGCCGGACAGGTGCTTGGCGAGTGCCGGACAGGTGCTTGGCGAGTGCCGGACAGGTGCTTGGCGAGTGCCGGACAGGTGCTTGGCGAGTGCCGGACAGGTGCTTGGCGAGTGCCGGACAGGTGCCTGGCGAGTGCCGGACAGGTGCCGGGCGAGTGCCGGACAGGTGCCGGGCGAGAGCCGGACAGGTGCCGGGCGAGAGCCGGACAGGTGCCGGGCGAGAGCCGGACAGGTGCCGGGCGAGAGCCGGACAGGTGCCGGGCGAGAGCCGAACCGGTGCCGGGCGAGAGCCGAACCGGTGCCGGGCGAGAGCCGAACCGGTGCCGGGCGAGAGCCGAACCGGTGCCGGGCGAGTGCCGAACCGGTGCCAAACTGGTGCCGGGCGAGTGCCAAACAGGCGCCGGGAGAGTGTCAAACCGGCGCCGGGAGAGTGCCAAACCGGCGCCGGGAGAGTGCCAAACCGGCGCCGGGAAAGTGCCAAACCGGCGCCGGGAGAGTGCCAAACCGGCGCCGGGAGAGTGCCAAACCGGCGCCGGGGCTGAGATGCCCCCGGATAGCCATGCACTTAAGAAATGCCTCTTCATTCATTCATTCAAACCGACACCGGGCGAGGTCTAAACCTGTGCCAGCCGAGTGCTAAACCAATGTCGGCCGAGTGCTAAACCCTTGCCAGCCGAGTGTCAAACCGGCGCCGGGCGAGTGCTAAACCCTTGCCGGGCGAGTGCTAAGACAGTGCCGGGCGAGTGCTAAGACAGTGCCGGGAGAGTGCTAAGACAGTGCCGGGAGAGTGCTAAGACAGTGCCGGGAGAGTGCTAAGACAGTGCCGGGCGAGTGCTAAGACAGTGCCGGGCGAGTGCTAAGACAGTGCCGGGCGAGTGCTAAGACAGTGCCGGGGGAATGCTAAGACAGTGCCGGGGGAATGCTGAGCCAGTGCCGGGGGAATGCTGAGCCAGTGCCGGGGGAATGCTGAGCCAGTGCCGGGGGAATGCTGAGCCAGTGCCGGGGGAATGCTAAGCCAGTGCCGGGGGAATGCTAAACCAGAGCTGGGGGAATGCTAAGCCAGTGCTTGGACACTGCTGTAACACTGTTTGAGAATGCCAGTTCTTGAGGGAATGGTACACCCCGTTCCTGGCACAGTCCCAAAGAAGGATAAGCTAAGAGGTTTTTGTTTATGGTATCTTGGGATTTCTAAGGTGAGAACCTGTTTGTTCCTTGACTCTCTGCCTAGGACATTTCGTTTCTGTTAAGTATTTCGAAATATGATGTTATAGCGATCTGTATGCGATGCGCACAGTTCAGAGAACGCTGTGAGATTAGACGACAGGGAGTCACTGGGGGGTTACAATAACTATGTAACAAAATGCCTTTGACCACTTTAGAACAAATCATCATGGCCCCACGATCTCACTAAAATAAATAAATATACATACATATATATATATACACATTATATATATCTAATATCTAATATATATACACATTATATATATCTAATATATATATATATACACATTATATATATCTAATATATATATATATATACACATATATATATATATATATATATATATATATATATATATATATATAATCTACTGGCGGTCGCCAGTAGATAGTTATAGTTAGGACCGTGTTTCCATAGGAAATCTGAAAATTCTATTTTGAATAACTTTGGCGCCGGTTGACGAACCCTCGCGAAATTTTCAAAACTAATGGGGCGCTCCGCTCAGCTCCTACCCTGAAAGTCTCGGGGTGATTCGTCAAGCGGGGGCCGAGAAAAAAAGGGGGTCCCAAAACGCGTTTTCCCCATGCATTTTCCCATAGGACCTTTAGTCGAAGGTACAGCCCGAACGGCTGAACAGAATTACTTGAAATTTGGCAAAGGGGTAGTCCTCAGGTCAGGGAAGTGCCTTTTGCATATCTGGAGACAATCTGTTCAGTATTTCCTGAGAAAATTGCATTTAAAAGCATATACATATCTATATGCGCGCACCGTGTGCGCACCCTAACATGCGCAAGCGTAATTCTGATTGGTTGTTTGATGTCAGTCAACATTCGAATCGGTCGAAATCAGGAAGTGTCGGCCGCCATTTTGTCTGTCGCAGTGATAGGGAAAGGTGGAAAAAAGGTGGAAAACGTGAAAAGGGGGCAGGGAAGAGAGTTTCTGACCCCCTAGCCTTAATCAGGGGGTCACAGAAGGACCCCCAAGGGTGAAAAAAACATTATTTTTTTTTAAATCGCGGGGAGCGCGCACGGTGCGCTCACGAGGCACGGTGCGCGCAGCGCACCATGAGCCCAACGTGCGCGCACAGTGCGCGCATGGTGAAAAACCTTAAAAAAAAAAATATGCATTTTGCCCTGATTAAGTCTGCTGTGATTCAAACAGTTGTAGACAAAACACGTGTTGGCATATGGGCAGCAACAAAGATATCGGAATAAAGAACTTCTGAAACCGCGACCTCAGTCTGCATTTGTGTGTGCTTGGAGAAAATTTCCTCAAAGGCGGAACACATCTTAGAGATCCTTAAAGGGGGAACCGAAGAGTGCAAAACGTGGGTTACTGAAAGTTTTCAGAAGTGACAAAAAGACCAGCCAGGGCGTGTGCTGTTGGGCGAGGATTCTTTGAACTTTTTCCAGGTGTAGATTCCCTTCATGGCTGGCAAGATGACAAATGCTGAGCTTGTCTGCCCTGATATTTTGGGAACCCTCTAGATCTCTTGGTGCACAAGCCAACGCCACAACTTCACTGCCTCTACTCAGAAAGCACATGATCCCATGCTGCCCTGCGTTTTGTAGTACCACATGGCAGTAATGCTGTCAGTGATCCCCTTAATTGTCTTCGCCCAGATCAACCAGAGAAAGACCTTCATAGCCAACAGTATGGCATGGAACTCCAACTGATTTATGTGGCAGTGCTGCTCCCAGGGTGACAAGTGACCCTAGATTTCAACTTCCTGGAGGCCTGCCCAGCTAAGGGATGATGCATCGGGTACCAAAGTATTCCCCTGCAGAAGAAGGCAAAAGAGCGTGCCACAAGTCAGATGATTGTCTGTCATGCTCTTTGGAGAGGCTTCGCTGATGTGGTCACCGGACTGGTGGCCAGTGTATCTCGCTGTCCACCATGTGCCTAAGACGGTTGTCAAAAATCTAGGTGTACGCCTAGATCAGGCACGGACTATGAAGGAACATGTGACCCACACTGTCAGTACCTGTTTCCCTTATTAGCCCAGACTCTACACAGAAAACCCTTATCCAGACATTGGTACTAAGCAGACTGGATTACTGCAACGCTCTGCTGGAATCAGCTAATGAATCTTCATTGGGCCGTCTGCGGGTAGCCCAGAATACCGTGGCACATCTGGTCTTAAATGTCCCTTCAAGAACCGCCTCTCTTCCTTTTCTCCAACAGCTTCACTGGCTCCCGGTGCGCAAACGCATTAAGTTTAAAATCTGCTGCACCGTCCACAAGGGGGTTCATGGCATGGGCCCTGCCTACCTCGCCGAGAAATTCAATCATTACACCCCCACTAGGGATCTACGCTCGGGAACAAAATCCCTCCTTGTGATTCTCCAGGTCAAGAAGTCAAGGATGGGTGGGAAAGCTTTTTCGCACCTCGCTCCTCTGTATTGGAATCAGCTTCCCACTCCGCTGAGGCAATGTCCGGATCATCTCCAATTCAGAAGACTTCTTTAAACTATTTTGTTTTAGACACTTATGTCAGCTTACTCCCGCATTTCCGCAGCGCAGAGATACCCCTTTGGGGGCGATTCAGGTTCTATACAAAACTCATAACTAAATAAATAAATAAATCCATCACAACAGCTCTCAAGAGGTCTCCTTGGAAAAGTGGATCTTGTTGGAAATGCACCGCAGTGTTGGGCTCATTAAAGGTGCATGTTCCACTGGCAAGTCTGTAAGTGCCACCGAGCAAAAGAAACCAACAGATTTGTAGGAGGCTAACGTGTCCAACAGCCTCAAAACTGTTTAGGGAGGAAAAACAGCTTTCAAATGAAACATGAGCATCATTCTGCAGTAAAAGTTACTTCTGGTCAGTGAAAATTGTTGTGAGCTACTAAAGACCAAGCAGCTTGCACATTTTCCCAAGAACCCCCCCCCCCCCACCCCCCCCACGGCCAGCTTCATTGACTTTAAGCCTAATTTCGTAAACAGTGGCATCTCCTACAAAGGAGATGTCCCCCTGGGCACAGCTTAAAAATCCCACTAGCGCGGTGGTGTTCATTGAATCAAAAATGTAGTCTCCACGTTGATGCGTTTTGTAGTATGATTTTTTTATTCACATCATAACTGGTTTATATCAAGACTTGCTCGATGTCTGAATAATCATCAACATTCCTTAGAGATTAATAATCCATTGGAAAGTAGCTTCTATTTACATCAATCCCGATGCATTTCGGGCAGTAATGATGCCCTTCGTCAGGGAAAACCTCTGAAAATGTAGACCAAAACACAATTCATTCAGGAAACAAATAAACAAAAAAGAGATTAAAACAATTTGCGCAACGTAATGTACGTTGCGCAAATTGTTTTAATCTCTTTTTATAAACCAGTTATGATGTGAATAAAACAATCATACTAAAAAACGCATCAACGTAGAGACTACATTTTTGATTCAATGAACACCACCGTGCTAGTGGGATTTTTAAGCTGTGCCCAGGGGGACATCTCCTTTGTAGGAGATGCCACTGTTTACCTAGTTTCAAACCAACACTTTTTGGATCAGAAAGTGAAGCCCCAGGAGCACGCGACAATTTGCAACTTTGGAACATTTTTGTAGTGCGTGTCCCCATCATTTGATTTAAGCCTAATTTCTGCAGAGCCAATTTATATCAATAAGATGGGGAGAGGAATTGGCCTAACGGCTAGGGCGGTCGACCTCAAATCGACCGCCCTAGCCTAACTGGGTTAGAGTCTCGGCAATGACGCTGAACATCCTGTGATTCTGGGCAAATCACTTAATCGCCCCGTGCCTAACAAAAATTAATGTGTCCTCATGTAACGCAACTGGTGCTTTGTAAAGCATTCTGATACCCAATTCGGGTCAAGTTCACGCTATATAAAACTCTGTAAAACAAAATAAAAAATAAATAAAAATAGACTGAGAATCTTCCAGACTTGCTGCAGAGACAGAAATACCTTTAAAGTGATCGTACCCTAGATGGCCCCAATGACGTGTGACCAGAGTTGGATGTGAGATCTGGATTAGTTGATGAAGAATTGCATGTCGAACAGCAACAATATCATGCTCCACAGGTGGTAAGGAGCACAAACATCCCTGACCTGCAAAAAGGGTCTGCAACCACCAGCATGACCTTTGAAGAGACCCAAGGCACCAATGTAAGTCCAAACGGGGGGACTGCAAATTGGTAGCAAGTGAACTCTACCACAAAATGCAAATATTTTCTGTGGGACAGCAGGATCGGCAAATGAAAGTAAAAGTGCTGCACGTCTATGGGCACCATCCAGTCCAAGACGAAAATCATGAGTAAGGGCCACCATTTTGAATCTTTCCTTCCAGAAGAATGGGTTCAACATTCTGAGGTCCAAGATCATCCATAGGTTCCTATCCTGCTTGAGGACTAGGCAGGAAAGGGAATAACATCCTTGTCCCAGTTCCACTTAGGGTATTATTTCGATTGCACCCTTGGTCTGCAATGTCAAAATCCCGCTCGAGAGGATCTGTGCATGATCCATGGAAACCGCCGTAGGCAAAGAAGGGATGTGGGGAGGAACATCGAGAAAGAGCAGCACACAACTAACTTGGACAATATGTAGCATCCATGGACCTGATCTAATGAAACTCTATTGATTTAGAAAATGGAGGCCTTTACTCCCAGTGGATGCTTGTGTTCATGTAATGGGAAACCTATGAAGTTCTAGTGTGGTGCCAAGCAAGGAACAGGAGAACCGTTGCTGCAGTCCCCTGTCCTTAAAACTACCTCCACCTCTGAAGGCCCGAAAGTTCTGCATGGGGTGCTGAACTACCTGCGATGGCGGACGTTGATAGAGAGCAAGGCCTCTGGAGTAGCCTCAAAACTTCTGTTACAGCTGATGGAACTGCCGCATTGGAATGGTCAGGCCCATAGAGCAAGCCATTGTGACTTAGCTTAAAACTCTTCTAGGGCACAAGTGTCTTTCTTACTAAAGAACCAGTTGCCACTGAAAGGCACATCTCCATAAAATCCCTTCGAGAGAATCCAGGCAGGACTGTGAACGAACGCACTAGTTTCCATTGCACAGGCAACTGAATAAGAGGATTTCAAACCAGGGCACAAAATTTGCTTGAACGTGTCCTGGCCATCCTGCACAGTCTGCAAAAAGAACACTAACAAATCTTCTGGCAAAGCAGGTAGGATCTCCTGTGCCAAACCACCAAGGGTTTTCAGAAGAGTTAAAGATAGCCAAAATAAAAAAGTGTCCGGCAGAACTGAAATGGCGAAGAACGTATCCGACAGAAAATAAGGAGCATTTTGCACAAAGCATGAAAGATTATCAAAAAGCTATCCTACAGGCTAAAATAAAATACTTCTCAAACAATTTATAAACTCTAATAATAAAACAAAAGACATTTTCAATATAGTGGGGGAACTATCAAACTAAGATCAAGTAACACTACCAGTCACCTCCAAACAGAAATTATGCGATGATCTAAACTCTTTCTTTGTGGACAAAAATAAAGGAAATACAAGACACTACCCCTCCAGCATGTTACACATGAAGACCGCACCAGAAAATAGAAATCACACTTCCATCTCAACCTTCCCCCACATCAGTCAAGATCATCTAACAGAACGAACAATAAAAGTGAAATCTGGCTCCCCGAAGGATGCATGCCCCCATGACTACAACATTTTTTTTTTTTTACCTCTTTCTCAGAAACCATCTCATCAGTCTTGAATCAATCCCTCATGCAAGGCCGTGTTCCTCAATCGTTTAAAGAAGCCGTAGTAATCCCGCTACAAATAAAACTTGGCGAGGATTTGCGGCTGCTAAAAAATTACAGATCAATTTCCCTTCTCCCCTACCCAGCTAAAATCTTAGAGGCACCGGTAGCAAAAAACCTCTGCTCATTTTTAGAAAACACTAAATACCTCGACCCACACCAGGGAGGCTTCCGCCCCTCTCATTCAATCGAATCAGTCAACCTCTACGCGGTGGCCAACATGAGAGACAGGGCAGACAAATGCAGTACTCAGGCACTGGTCCTACTAGATCTATCCGCGGCATTTGACACTGTGGATCATAGGATTCTGACTGATCGAATCACAGCAGCAGGCTTAAGAGAGACTGCCCTAGACTGGATGAAATCCTTAATGACCGCACCCAGTCACCCACTCTTTCCTTACTGCTCAGCCAAAGTTGGCTTGAACGGTGGAGTACCCCAATGATCGTCTCTATCCCCTCATCTTTCCAACCCCAATATCCGCCCCTTGATAAAACACTCTTCAGCAGAAGAAGGTGAAAATATATAATCATGCCGATGATATGCAAATGATTTTCACCATGGATGACACATTAGATTTGAGGGCGTTCTTCAAGAACACCATGCTATACATCAGAGACTGGATGAACAGCAACCAGTTAAAACTCAACTCTGATAAGACAGAGATTGTCATAACTAACCACCAAATAAACCACTGGAACCCCGCTTATTGGCCAACAGAGATGGGCCTACCCCAACCCCTAAGACAGCTGTAAAAAGTCTAGGCATTCAAATTGACGAGAATCTGCGCATGAAATCTCCGATAGGTACCGTAACGTTGTCATGTTTCTTCCAACTCAGGAAAACCAGGAGATTCTTTTCAATGGAAGCAATCTTTCAAATCACCACTGCGGTAGTCTCATCAAGAATTGACTATGCAAACATCCTCTACCTGGGACTCCCAAAAGGCCTAAACCATAGACTTCAAACGGAGCAAAACCAAGCAGCAAGAATTGTTTTCCAACAACCAAGACACCGCCACATTATGCCATGGATAAAGAAGCTACACTGGCTCAACGTACCATATTTAAAACAGGATGCATCATCTTTAAATCACTCCATAACAAAAGCCCAAAGTACATATCCGCCATAATCCAGAACTACACTCCGAAGCGCAACCTTAGGTCAGCTCAAATGAACCTTGTAATGGTTCCGAGATTCAAACGAAAGCGGCTGGGAGGGATACTTTTTTTTAGTTCTGTGTCCTCTGATCTGGAATTTATTCCCAACTGCAAGCAGACTAGCAGAAAACTACATCTGCTTCAGAAGGATGCTGAAAACATGGCTATTTTAACATGCATACAGTAAGTATCTGACGGCTCCTTAACCCAGCGCCAAGAGACCTATTGGTGTACGTGCGCTATACAAATTGCATATAACATAACATAAGATAATGGTGAGCTAGAAGACAAACAGCATTCAAGGAGCCCAGTGCAAAAGTACCGGAGGACAATACCTTCTTGCCCATGGAATCAATGTGCTCTGACTTCCTGCCCAGATCAGTTAACCAATCGAATGAGCTTGGAGTAAGTTACCAGGTGAAACCCTGCACCATGACACTCTGGTGACTGGTGATGTGTTATGAGCTTGGGATTTCCTTGGGGCTGATCTAGGACACCCAGCAATGGGCCAGCTAACAGTTGGAGAATTAAAGGGCCTAAACCCCACCGCCAGAGTAGGGTCACTAGTGCCACATAAAGGGGGTAAAAGAGGCTTTGAACCATAGGGGCCAAGATGGAGCATTTCAGGGATGGCATTTATTTAACACTCGTAGCATAGGTGTACTCGCCGCTGCTACTTCATTGTCCAGAATCCTATGGGGCTACTTGCTAGTATGACGAGCGGTGTGCGACCCACTTAATGGTTGACTTTAAAGCTCCCTCGAGCTAAACGGCTGACGAGTCAGGATCCCGCACCCGCGCGCCGTGAAAGGTATTTAACCTTGTATATTTGGCAGTCTACCGGCACCCCACATACAGACCTGCTCCCTGCTGACGAGAGGCAACTACTCCAAACACGTGTCCAGGGATGGCATTTATTTAACACTCGTAGCATAGGTGTACTCGCCGCTGCTACTTAATTGTCCAGAATCCTATGGGGCTACTTGCTAGTATGACGAGCGGTGTGCGACCCACTTAATGGTTGACTTTAAAGCTCCCTTGAGCTAAACGGCTGACGAGTCAGGATCCCGCACCCGCGCGCCGTGAAAGGTATTTAACCTTGTATATTTGGCAGTCTACCGGCACCCCACATACAAACCTGCTCCCTGCTGACGAGAGGCAACTACCTCGAAACACGTGTCCAGGGATGGCATTTATTTAACACTCGTAGCATAGGTGTACTCGCCGCTGCTACTTCATTGTCCAGAATCCTATGGGGCTACTTGCTAGTATGACGAGCGGTGTGCGACCCACTTAATGGTTGACTTTAAAGCTCCCTCGAGCTAAACGGCTGACGAGTCAGGATCCCGCACCCGCGCGCCGTGAAAGGTATTTAACCTTGTATATTTGGCAGTCTACCGGCACCCTACATACAGACCTGCTCCCTGCTGACGAGAGGCAACTACCTCGAAACACGTGTCCAGGGATGGCATTTATTTAACACTCGTAGCATAGGTGTACTCGCCGCTGCTACTTCATTGTCCAGAATCCTATGGGGCTACTTACTAGTATGACGAGCGGTGTGCGACCCACTTAATGGTTCATTTCAGGAAACCTATCAGCATTTGTTTCCTTTGACAGAAAGGAATTCCAGCTCCTCCATGGCTCTGAAGATGTATCCGACTAGGATCAGAATCAGAACCACAAATGGCCCCGATCCGGGCCTCTGGTGTCACAGATGAAGGGCCACCAGTAGATCATCTTCAAACAAGCATTGGCATAGCCAATAGGTCTCGCCTTTGGGGTCTTATAAGTGTCTAGGCAGAGCTATTGACTTTGCCAATGTGTTTAAGCTGTGGAGAAGTGTGGCTGCTGTGCAGCACGCTGAAAAGTTGTAATTAAGAAGAGTCAGAAGCCTTTTTGTTACCTTATATATGACCAAGAAGGCATTCTGTCCAACAGAACGACCATATTAAAAAATGTATGTACAATAAAACATTTCCTCATTTTTCTTTTGTTCTTGCAATGCTGGCAACTATTTCAATGGTTGTTTGGTAACGTTTTTTTTTGTTGAGGGGGCATAAACAATCGGAGGGTGAAGGTTGGGATCTAGTACCTGTATTATAACACTAGCAGCGGCCAGACGCTAGGGGAGAATCAACAGATGCCAGATTCTGAGAGCAGGCTGAGGTGGTGCTGAGTGATGTTGAGGTGGTAGTGGTGGTGGTGGTGGTGACGACTGGTGCTGAGACGATGCTGAGGTGATGCTGAATGATACTTAGGTCTTGCTGAGTGATGATGATGTGGTGGTGTACTATTGCAAAGGCGATGCCGAGTGATGTTGTGGTGGCGCAGAGTGATGTTGTGGTGGCGCAGAGTGATGTTGTGGTGGCGCAGAGTGATGTTGTGGTGGCGCAGAGTGATGTTGTGGTGGCACAGAGTGATGTTGTGGTGGCGCAGAGTGATGTTGTGGTGGCGCAGAGTGATGCTGTTGTGGCGCAGAGTGATGTTGTGGCGCAGAGTGATGTTGTGGCGCAGAGTGATGTTGTTGTGGCGCAGAGTGATGTTGTGGCGCAGAGTGATGCTGCTGTGGTGGCGCAGAGTGATGCTGCTGTGGTGGCGCAGAGTGATGCTGCTGTGGTGGCGCAGAGTGATGCTGCTGTGGTGGCGCAGAGTGATGCTGCTGTGGTGGCGCAGAGTGATGCTGCTGTGGTGGCGCAGAGTGATGCTGCTGTGGTGGCGCAGAGTGATGCTGCTGTGGTGGCGCAGAGTGATGCTGCTGTGGTGGCGCAGAGTGATGCTGCTGTGGTGGCGCAGAGTGATGCTGCTGTGGTGGCGCAGAGTGATGCTGCTGTGGTGGCGCAGAGTGATGCTGTGGTGATGTCGAGTGATGCTGTGGTGATGTCGAGTGATGCTGTGGTGGTGTCGAGTGATGCTGTGGTGGTGTCGAGTGATGCTGTGGTACTGAGGGACGCTGTGGTGGTCCTGAGTGACGCTGTGGTGGTCCTAAGTGACGCTGTGGTAGTCCTGAGTGATGCTGTGGTGGTCCTGAGTGATGCTGTGGTGGTCCTGAGTGATGCTGTGGTGGTCCTGAGTGATGCTGTGGTGGTGCAGTGATGAAGGGGAGTGAAAAAGAGAGGGAAATAAGGTGATAGAGAGAGTAAATGAAGGGGAGAGAAAGAGAGAGAGAAAGGGGGAGAGAGAGAATGAAAGGGGGGGAAGAGAGAGAAGATGCAACAAGAAAATTAATACATTAATACATTGCTAAATGCCTCTTCTTATGTCGTCTTGCCCTGTATCAGATGCGTTGTTTCTGGGGGAAAAAAACAGTGCACGAGGGAATAACAAATGTTATTGTTTTAACCCTTTCCGTGCTCATGACGGAACCACTCCGTCATGAGCCACGGGTGCCGTGTGCTCATGACGGAGTGGTTCCGTCATGCTGCGGCTGTTGACGGCCGCTCCGCCCACGCGGCGCTAATTCCCCGCCTGTGCGGGCGATTAGCGCAGTGGGCGGAGACGTGACGGAACCACTCCGTCATGAGCACAGCTCACCCGTGACTCGTGACGGAGTGGTCCATCACGAGCACAGCGGCACCACAACTGCCCCCAAACCCCCCCAGCGCCGCGGCGGAATTCCTGCCGCGGCGAAGGGGTTAAAAAGCATCCATGTAACATAGATTGTGTCACAATAGATAGCTAATAATAATATTTTAAAGAACACGCAAAATAAAAGCCGTGAAGGAGTGAATAACTAATGCTGATGTGCGCGCGCAGTAAGGGTGCCCTCGAGCGATGCACTTAATTAGGAAGACAGAGGAAAGCCAGATGGCGCCTCCGCGCGTAACTGTGCGCGTGACCGCACGCTCTAGGCCACACAAAAAGCATGTGGTCGGATTTTTCAATGCCCACTTACTAAAAGTCTCGCCAGAGCAATGCATGCGCTGGCTCAGGCGACACCTAAAAAGGGTGGCTGTTAGACCTGGCACCATTGGCGTAGGTCTCCCTTCCAATTTTGTCGTTTTTGTCTCCTTCATGGTTGCTGACGTTAGATGTCTGGGCGCTGTGCCACTGTCATTCAGTGACACAGCACGAATGCTCCTTATTATAAAATAACTGATGAACTGTTGTAGTTCTAGTAGTACCAAGGAACATGTTAGGGAAGTCGAATTTGGTATGCTTCCGCTCCAAATATTAAAGTGGATCTGGTAGTAGTGATTGTCTTTATATTCTGCGTGTGCAACTGCCACTTTTGGAAAGTAGGTATCTTTTTGTCTAAGTCTTTCTGTGTGTTTCACTGGTATGTGTATTGGCGTCTGGTTTAGAGGGCCAGGGCAGGCTGGGGCTGACCTGGGTTGAACGAAGCAATCTACCGTTGAAGTATGGGGAGGGGTGACCCCTTTGATCTGAGCAGGGCTGTGCCTGGCAAGGTGAATGATGGCTCCACCTCCCGCTGGGTGTCTGATGGTGGGCCCCCTCTCCCTGAAAGGGAGGATGCAGCCTCGTAAATAAAGTGACCCAAGTCGACACCAAACTGGTTCTGGCCGGGTCGAGTGATTTGTGACTTTCTCAAGAACAAAGACTTTGGGGGTATAAAGATCTGAGCTGAAACTCCTTCGTGGTGTGTAACTTCGGGATGCGAAGACGAACCTCTGGCCGTGGAAACGAGAGGGAAAGGACTTTGAAACTTTCATCCATCCACTGAAGCAACTACCCAAGGGCCTGAATTGAGCTTGCCTCCTGCCGAAGTCTCAGGGACATTAGACTTCATTCATCAGCAGCCCGGATTCCTATTGAGAGAAATCCTACTTACAGGTGAGGCCTCTGTCGAGAAATCAAAGGCCTCTGGATCTACTGTGGGGAACGCCGCTTTTGCTTGCCTACGGAAACTATTGCTATTGCCATTGTGGGCCGCTGCAGCTGAGGAGCTGTGCCGCTGAGCGCCCGCATAGGCCTTGCTACGAGATCCATTGTTGACGCCATTGTGGGCCACTGCAGCCGAGGAGCTGTGCCGCTGAGTGCCTACCTTGGCCTTGCTATGAAAAACCTTGTTGTCACTATTGTGGGCCGCTGCCGCTGAGGAGCTGTGCTGCTGAGTGCCCGCATTTGCCCTACTACGAGAATCCGAACTACCGCCACTGTGGGCCGCTGCAGCCGAGTAGCTGTGTCGCTGCAGGCCCGCATTGGCTTTGCTACAAGAGTCCTTACTATCACGGTTTTGGACCGCCGCCATTGAGAAGTTGTGCCGCTGAGTGCCCATCCCTACTTTGCCACAAGAATCATCGCTATCGTGGGCCGCTGCAGCTGAAGAGCTGCGCCGCCGATAGCCCACGCTAGCCCCACATCGGGAGCCTTGTCAACTTCCACGTGCACCGCTGTGTGGCGCTTTTACCCATCCCAGGATTATCGTGAGTGTATGCTGCGGATCGCCGCCTTCCAGGAACTGTGGCCGCTGGGGTCCGCCTGCCATCCCGCACCTTCCCTGAGGAGCTGTGCCACGTGCCCCTTTATATCCTAAGTACGTTGTACATTGTGCATCACCGGGTCGCATAGATCCCGGCCCCGAACCAAGTTCGTTCCACCCACACGCACAAGTGCTTTCATCGCTCTAGAGACGAATCTGTAATTACGTGCATTGTGGTTCCTTGAGCATTTCTCAGTTTCGTGTTTAATCTATATAAAGATAACTATTTTTTATAACTGCTTGTGGTGTCTATTTTGTAGCTTCTTTCCTGCGTTATTGTGTATGGTCCTAAATGCTTCACACACTACCTCTGAGATAGGCCTGTCTGCTCGTACTATGTTACCACAGGGTTGAGCAGGGGTTATCAAAGGGTGTAGCCCCCTTACTCGGACTTCGGAAGAAGGGTCACTATTCGACATCGGGCCAGCCACTGTCAACTAGAGACCCCCATTTCTAACAGTGGCACATTTGCTAACTAATACCGCAACGTAGGGTAGACACTTGGGAAAAAGTCATCCAACTCTGCTGCTGACACCAGTGGACTTGGAACCGGAGCCATTGACAGTAACTGTGGGACAAGAAGCGACGAGATCTCCAGCAAAGAATGAGGGACACGTCAGTGCCGAAGGCATACTGGGCAGGCTCTGGGCGTAGGTGGATTCAACAAGGGACGAGATCTTCTGCAAAGGATGAGGACACGTCTGTGCTGAAGGCATACTGGGCAGGCTCTGAGGGTAGGTAGATTCAGTCGCGATAGAGGATGAAACCACCAGAGGAAGTGGGACTAAAGGCCCTGAAGGGGCACAAGAGGGAAGCAGATTCATGTGGAAAATTTGAAGCAAGGCTTCTTTGGAAGCTTCAAACTGGCCACCGATCAGAAGACAGCCCGGGGAACTCAAGCGTATGTTTCTCAAGACTGGAATGGGCTCAGAGGAAGAGGGCCCTAACATGCATTCTCCTCAATGTGCGCTCCCTACACCGACACGCCGTAGAAATCTGGGACCTGATCGACACCCTCTCGCCCGACGTCGCCTTCTTCACGGAAACCTGGACCAACGCCACCTCCGGACCCAACATCGCCACTGCCATCCCCAACGGATACAAGATCCAGAGAAAGGACCGCCCCCACCGCCCAGGAGGACTCGCCATCGCACACAAGACCCCCCCTCTGACTCTCCACATCCAGCATGAGCAACCCCCACTCCAACACAGAACACCTCCACTTCCAGATCCAGACCATCCCCAGGACCACGCTATGCGGCACCCTCATCCACAGACTGCGGGGACGTCGCACCCATTCCGCAACCACCATCGCCGAGCTTGCCGCACCACACGCCATCACCTCCACTGACTACATATTACTCGGGGACCTGAACTTCCATCTCGACAACTGCGACGACCCTGACACCACCACTCTCCTCGCCAACCTCGGACTGAAGCAGCTGATCAACACGCCCACCCACAAAGCTGGACACACCCTTGACCCAATCTTCGCGGGAGGAACCAACATCCACTTCAGCCACACCACCCAGCCCCTCTGGACGGACAACCACTGCGTCCATTTCACCTTCAACACCACCACCGCACCCAAGCCCCCCTGTGCCCGTCACGAAGGAACAGGAGCAAGGTCACAGAGGAACTCCTCAACACCACCCTCCTCCAAGACCCCCCCAGCGCCACAACTGACAGCAACTCTGCAGCTATGGAACTTCACCGCTGGATCTCCTGATGCGCCTACAAGCTAGCACCCCTCCTCCACCCCACCAAACAACGCCATCTGAAGGCCGCCTGGTTCACCACAGAACTACAAGAAGCCAGACGCTCCTGCAGACGCCTAGAGAAAACCTGGTTAAACCAGAAAACCACTGAAGCACGGAACAACCACAGGGACGCCCTGAAGGACTACAACCAGCGCATAAGAGACACCAAACGGACCTTCATAAGAGACAAAGTCCAGACCAACGCCAAGGAACTGTTCAACATCATATAGCAGTTCGCAAAACCCCCCAGCGAAGCCACGGACGTCACACCTTCCCAGGAACTCTGCGACAAGCTTAGCTCCTACTTCCATCTGAAGATCAAGGTCCTCTACGACAACTTCAGTGAACTGACACCGGATTCCATCCCCCTCCCACTATGCCGCCGATAAACCAACCATCATGACCTGGAATCCTGCCACCATAGAACATCACCATGACCATGAAGAAAGCCCACTCAGGAGCCCCAACGGACCCCTGCCCATTGCAGATATTCCACAGGGCCGCTGTCGCTATCGCACCCGAACTCGGACGGACCATCAACGCCTCCTTCATGTCCGGCATCTTCCCAGACGACTGGAAGCAGGCAAAGGTTAAACCTCTCCTCAAGAAGCCAACGGCCAACCCAACAGCCCTGAAAAACTACCGGCCCATCTCTCTCCTCCCTTTCACGGCCAAAGTCACCGAGAGACTCGTAAACGCACAACTGAAAGCCTTCATCGAAGAGAACTCCATCCTGGACGCCTCCCAGTCTGGATTCCACAGCAACCACAGCACCGTGACCGCCCTCCTCGCCGCCACTGACGACATCAGCATGCTACTCAACCAGGGACACACTGCGGCCCTCATCCTACTAGACCTCTCCACAGCCTTCAACACCGTTTCACATCGAACGCTCGCAGCCAGACTTCACAACGCTGGGATACAAGGAGCTGCCCTCGACTGGATCCAATACTTTCTCTCTGGCCGAACCCAGAGGATCAGACTCGCTCCCTTCCTCTCCGAACCCATCGATATCAACTGCGGAGTACCCCAAGGATCATCGCTCAGCCCCACGCTCTTCAACATCTATATGGCCCCGCTCGCCGCCATTGTCAGACAGCATGGGCTCAGCATTGTATCCTATGCCGACGACACCCAGCTCATCCTCTCACTCACAAAAAAATCCAGAGGACACCAGACTCTGCTTCCAGGAAGGAATGAAGAATGTGGCGGCCTGGATGAAAGACAGCTGTTTGAAGCTCAACTCAGAGAAGACCGAGGTCCTCATCCTCGGATCCTGCAACTCCGCCTGGGACAACACCTGGTGGCCCTCAACCCTTGGGAACCCACCCACCCCTACAGACCACGCACGAAACCTTGGCATCATCCTCGACTCCTCCCTCACCATGAATCGCCAGATCAACGCCGTCGCCTCCACCAGTTTCAACTGCCTGCTCATCCTCCGCAAGACCTACAAATGGATCTCCCCCGACTGCAGAAGTACTGTCACCCATGCGCTCATAACCAGCAGGCTAGACTATGGAAACGCCCTATACGCCGGAATCAACAGAACCCTTCTACACAAACTCCAAACCATCCAGAACGCCGCAGCCAGACTCATCCTCGGGACACCACATCACAAACACATGACCCAACACCTACGAGACCTCCACTGGCATCCCGTCGAGAAGAGAGTCACCTTCAAACTCCTCACCCACGCCTACAAATCCCTCAACAACATCAGACCAAATACCTCAACGAGAGAGTATCCTTCCACGTACCCAAGAGGAACCTCCGCTCTGTCGACCTCACCCTGGCAGAGGTCCCCCGCAGCCGCAGAAACAGAACAGGCGGGAGACTCTTCTCCTACATCACAGCCAAGACCTGGAACTAGCTACCGGTCAACATCAGACGCTCCACGGCCCTGCACACACCTCAAGACCTTGCTCTTCCCCCCAGTGCCTTGAGACCCTCACGGGTGAGTAGCACGCTCTATAAACTCCTGATTGATTGATGATGATGATGCCACATTCGGATCATGTGGATGCAAACTACATGACCTACCACGAGAACGGGAACATCTAGAAGCCAAGGAGTTCTGTTTGTGGTGGGTTTTTTGGTTCTTCATTTGCAAAGTCTTGTCCTTTGGCTTCAAATTCCACTTGCTTAAAGAGGGTGATGGGGAGCAGGAGCGCCCTCGCTTCGGCAGCTCCACTGTGCATAGCTTGGCCTCCCACTCCTTATTCATTTTCGTATGCCTTGGAGTCATGCTGAGGTCCCAGACACCATGTCATGTGGGTCTGTAGCCGACTTCTGTTTGTGACACGTACAAAATGGTTTAAAACCTGTAGTCTTTAGTAGTGGCATTCCTTCTACACCGACAAATAACTTGTTCACGAAAAGTTGTTCAGAGTTGAATGAAAATCGGAGGAATGGAACTCAGCATTTAATGTGCTTCAAGGGACCTACGTTTGCAAACAGCATTGACGTCTATTTATGGGTTCATGTCGTCATGTCCAGGCAGAGTTATGAACACAGGGGGGTAGTTGAGGGCTGTACAAATGGCTTTGAGAGCCAGGCCCATGGAGTGCATAGAAGCAGGCTGGTATGAAGTGTTCAAGAGATAACAATAATGATATTATTCCCAGCAGTGCTATAGAGGTCAAGGGTTATATGGTTAAAGCATCAGTCACCCCACCCCATCCACCTTACGCTTCTGAGTAGGGTAATATCACACTGATGGCCAGACAGAAAGCTAGGCACACTTCTCAGCAGGGCTGCTATTAAATCTAAAGGGTAAACTGCCAGCGCCTCCAAGCTGAGCTTTTATAATTATTGGTGAATTGTAAATACGTCTACGCCCAGCATCTGCAGTTTTAATGGGACAGAATGAGTACTTCTCAGCAAGGACCATAACACTGTTTCCCAGCAGGTCTCCTTCTTTCATGGCTGGAACGCCTTTAGTAGTAATTCTCAAAAAAAGTTGTTGTACTTTTCAGTGGCACAGCACCAGCAACAATTCACAGTCACAGCTGAGAGGTTGAGAACTCCATGGGCATTGGCTGAACTCCCCTCTCACCTTTCACATAAGTTATGACAAACAAGAGTTTGCCATGTTAAAAGATTGGACCGCAAGTCATGTTATTCTAAATCAATCAACTGTCATGATCTTTCCTATTCCTAGCAAACGCATGGTTGTTGTTACCCAAACTCTACCAGACTTTCAGAAGCAATGTCCAATCAGGAAGCCCCACTCCAGATTCCAATATGGAATAGTCCTTTGGCAAGCATATTGGGCTGGGGCAGAGTTATCACAGGTTAGCGACGGCTTGCAATTGACCGATATTGTTCCAGTCTACAGCCTTTCGGGGGGCACTGGCTTATTGTGAAATACAGCCGGTGGGATAACGCATATGCCCAGGAGATCTTTAGATGTGGTGTTAGGTTAAGTTGCCTGCTGCAGTGGTCTTAACATACCCTAAACAGAATCAAAATTGACCCAACATAGCCTTCCATTTCACGAAGGGCTGCTATATCCATCTTCAAAGAATGTTTTATTATCGCAATAACTTCCAGGATCAACACGTTGAAGATTTACCTCCTTAAACTGAAAACTGTGCAAACCATAATAATAATATAGACATCTGTGCGCAAAACTGAAAAAAGATCTAAATCTGTGAAATACGAAGGCGCATCACTGTGCTTTTTTAAATGTACTTATTAACTCTTTTGAAATTCAGCTTTTTGTTTTTAGTAAAAGAATATCTAATGTATGGTCATAACAAATAAAACAGGAGGTGTCTGTACTTAACGGCTAATACGTGGCGTCTAATGTAACCGAACAGATTTGTAAATAACCTGTGTTGCCATGCATGCCCACCTCGCCACCTTCTAAGTTCCCACAGAATGTGAACTGCACGTTCCATTTCTGAATTGATGGTAAGGACACTAAACTAGATTGACAGAATTTCAAATGTCTCTTGTGAAGTTTCCCGACTTTGTCTCTTTAGGGGAGCAATTAAACCCACCACATCCATGCTGCCTGATATCCAATCCAACAAGAATGGACAACAAGTTGTTGGGATTTGATGGCTGTGTTGCACTAACTTCTTCATTCCCTGATCCAAGGAAACCTCTTTCCAGGACAGGAGGCCATCCATCACTGGGAACAATAACAAGTACAGTGACCAAGAAAAGGGAGCCCTGCACAACCAAGAGAAAAATACAGTGTCCGTACACGGACTGAGTCTTAGGCACAAGTTGAGGACAGCAGCGAAGAACCAGAGACCGGCTAAGCCTAGCTCTAGGACTCCATCAACAAAGTTATCTTTGGGCTTAGTCTACTTTTTGGAAGTCAAAATGGTTTTGGGGGGGGTTGAAGGTGGCGTCTGAGTAAGTCCACTCGTAGCCGGATACCTATTAGCAGAGGTTCCACTATAGCCATTGGCAGGAAAAGCTCCAAGCTGGAACATTCAAATGTTATCCCCAGTGAAGTCTTATTTTCAGTCGGATATGTTTCACACCTCCACCCAGTTTGTTTGAAAAGCTTTATTCGGTAAGGCAATTACAAACCATAAAAGCATTTGCATAAAAAAACAGACAATAACATTATCACATATGAATATTCATTTCATGTTCTTTTATCTATAGGTGAATTAAAAACGTTAAAATTTAAAATTTACAAGACGGAGCAAAAACAAACCCCCCAGGTGCGAAGTTAAGATGCATAGGGGGGTAATCCCAAAACATCGTAGGGTATGTTTAACATTTTTAGTGATGACCGTCAATATAAACATTTTAGGTTTGCGTTGCTGTATGAAACGTGATTAAAAAAAGAATACTTTCACAAACACAAGTTTCAGTTTAAAGATTTGTTCTATGCCGCACACAAAATTTTAAAAACTTCGTCATATTTGCTACCAGTAGTTCTGTATCTAACATTTGGAGAGCCATTAGGGCTGGTCGACATTGTTTAAGGCCCAACTGCTTCATTAGGGGAATCAAGTATAACTTTCTTGGTACAATATAAAAGTTGCAGAACATGATTACATGCAGGGTCGACTGGGGAGAAAGATCATCACAGGGACACGGGGTCAGTTGGATTGCCCAGTCATTTATCGCCGGGAAAGTAATTAATCGATGAAAAATATTAAATCGAAATCTTGTTAGTAAAATTTTTTCAAAGTTGCTCGAACTTAGATTCAGATAGGGCTCCATTTTGTCTGTTGTTTGAATGGTTAGAGAGTACTGTACAGAAGTTTTACTTATTTCATGGACCAGACGTAGGTCTGTTAAGTGACTTAGACACGCATCTCATAATTTCTTTCTTGAGATCAGATTTAGTTCGTGAGGATGAAGGTAAAGATGATTGAGATCCATATCTGAGAGAAATTTTTTAACGTAAGATAGCCAGGTGATTTTTGACCCATGGTCCAGTTTCATGCAGTCAGTGATGAGTACCTGCGTGAATTTTAATTCTGTTGTGGTCCAGATGCGATGCCAGAGAAGAATTGGCTGCATCCGTATCAAATCTGTGATGTATGGGAGGCCCAAATCGCTATGGATATTAAAAGTTGAAGTGGACGACGGGACGGCCAATAAAAATTTCAGGAAAATATTCTCTACCTTTTGAATCGGATCTACTCGTACGTTACCCCATATTCCTGCCCCGTAGATTGCCGTGCTGAGGCATCTCGAATGGTAAATTTCAAGCATTTCTTTTGACGCTCTCTTTCCCAGTTTTCTAGCGAGCCCAGTCAGTGCCGTGGTGGCTTTTTGAAATTGGAGTTTTCGATTCTCAATTGAACTTTTCCAGGTACCTTTGCTATCTATTACAACTCCCAAATAAGGGTAGGTGGTAGTGTGTTCTACTCTTGTGTTGTTTAGATAGATACTTTTTCCCTTTCGGGTTTGTTTGCCTGATGTCATTATGAACGTTTTTTTTACATTGATGTTTAGATTCGAATCATTCATAAAATTTTTGTATCTATCTAGGGCGCGTTGTAATTCGAGGGGGGTACGTGCAATTATTACTGCGTCATCCGCATAGAGAAGAGCGGGGATCGGGCGCGTTTGGACGTATGGTTGGTCCTGGCTACCCTTCAGTAAAGCTGCTTGTAGGCCGTTGGTATACAGGTTAAAAAGGAAGGGAGCCAGGACACAGCCTTGCCTGACTCCCCGCTCAACCCCAAATGGTGACGTTAGTTGTCCCCCTATGCCATATCTCACTCTTGTGGTTGCGTTTGAGTAGATTTCCCTAATAAAATTAACCAATTTGATGTCGGCTCCCATTTCGGTCATTATGCTCCACAGCTTATTATGGGCTACGCAGTCAAAGGCTGCGGAGAGATCTACGTATGCCAAACAAAGGCTGCCACCCTTTGCCTGGACATATTTCCCTCTCAAGAGAGTAAGGTTTAAGACCTGTTCAGTGGTGCCTTTTCCCTCCCTGAAGCCAAATTGGAGATCAGATAGTATATTATTTGTTTCCGCCCAATCTTGTAAACGTGCCAGGAGGATTCTTCCTACTAATTTTCCTAAAGAGTCCAGTAGGGATATAGGTCGGTAGCACTTTGGACTGTTTCTGTTGCCCTTTTTAAAAATAGGGACTAGAATCGAATCCGACCAAGAGTCAGGTAAGCCTACCTTTCCCATTGCCACTAGGACTTTGAGTAGTAGGGGGGCCCAGAGATCGATATTCGATTTGTAGAGGTCCATGGGGACCCCGTCAGGACCCGGGGCCTTTCCCGATCTACTTTGATTTAATGCCAACTTAACCTCGAAGAGGTTAAAATCCAGTTCTGGTGGGTTGGTCGATTCGATTGGGGAGATATAAGTCTGGCGGCTTGTCCCCTCGGGGATTAAGAATATTTCTGAGAAGTGGTTTATCCACTCTTGTTCTGTTATGGTAGTTTCAATTTGTCCGCGATCTCTTGGGCCTGAGAGGAACGAGGAGTTGACAATCTCCCAGAAGGTAGCCGAATCTTTGTTATGACAACTATCGTGGAGGGCGGTCCAATGTGCCTCTTTAAGTTCTTTCTTTCTAGATGTTAGTGTTTTGTTGTATATTTTCCTGGCTTGTGAAATCTCTATAGCTACCCTTGGGGATTTGTGTAGAGCTTTTTTAAGTATTTTATATGCTAAGGTACATGCTGGATTAAACCACCGAAACGTAATGTTCTTTTTTATTTTCTTCTGGCCGTTCGGCTTCACTGTCAAAGCATTCTTAACTTCCAATATTATTTTATCATAATTTGATATGATCTCACGGGGAGATGAGGTATCCATTAAGCATACTGAGAAGGCTGGGCGAGCCGCTTTAAGTACGGTTTCTAAGAAAGCTGTAGGATCGATGTAAGACCATTTGAGTGCGTAGCCATTTAATCGTGACAATGAAATAGTGTCTTCTTGATATAGTGTTTGTGCCTTTTTTTGTGGGGCAGTAATTCCAATAGTAATGGAAAGTGGGAAGTGGTCACTAAACGCACAGTCGTGAGTTGTAATCCCTGTAATTGACTCCGAGGAGTTATTTCCTACCAGAATAAAATCAATGCAGGAAGATAGTCCTCTGCCGTTAAAAGTTGGGGCAAAGGCAACTGGGGGGTCGAGCAGTTCGTTGGCAAAAGCTAATTGGAGAAGGATCATCGTCTCATTCAAGAGCAGCCCCTTTTGGGAATGAGAAAAATGAGTAATATTGTTGTTAAGATGGTCCGTGTGACCACATTTACCATTGTATCTATTCTCACATAATGTGAGATGAAAGTCTCCTCCCCATATTAGTATTGGTTCTTTCCCTGCATTATGGGTGATTTGTTCTGATAGGAAGTGACGAATTTCTTTTATAACCTCCTTAAATTTTACATCTGTGAGGTTGTTGTATATATTGGTTATCAAGATGGGTGGCTTCCTTATTATTGTTACTCGTAGTATTTGGTAATGTGTCTCGTTTTTAAGAGCTTTGACTTCTAAAGTAGAGATTAGGTTTGAGACATAGGTCACTAGTCCGCCCTTTGCTCTGCCTGAAGTTGAGGCCAGGGCTGGGCTAAAAAAAGTTTTGAAGCCATTTAGATGAATAGGTGTGGTTGCCCATGTCTCCTGTAGGGAGACAATATCATTTTCTTTTATGAAGTTCATCCACCCTTCGTTATTAACCTTTGACCGGAGGCCCGATACATTCCAGAAAATTATGTTTAGGTCTAGGCCCTTCAGAATATTTTCGTTGTGTAAGTTGTTAGGGATTGCTTGAGAGTTTAATTTAGCTACGAGAGGGTCCTTAAGTGGGCTAGTGTTATCCGTGTTGTGTTGTCCGTCTATGATAGGGGGTATATCATCTAGCGCACTATTAGATTTTAAAGTAGGGGGATCCACTCAAAGCTATTTGTGCCAGGTGGCGAGAAGCAGAAGGTGGCAAACTATTATCCTGACTATGTTTAGAGACGGAATGATTATGAACTGAGATGTATTTCTGGTTTGCAATTATGGAAGTGAGGTTGTCTGTCGTTAGTTGTCAGTCCACCTCCTCCAAAGTTGTAAGTAGTTCGAACCTGTTTTGTGTAAGGATGCACCCGTTCCTTCTATGGTCATTGGTTAGTTGCATATGGTAAAAAGAATCAAGTGGCTCTAATTTGATTGCTGTGTTTTCATGTACTTTTCCCCTATAAATCCTAAGAAGGGAGCGCACAAGACCGGGTGATTTAAAATGTACTACTATACAGTCACCGGTGGTACTTTTCTGGGAATCGCCAATCCGACCCACTCTCATGACCATCAATATCTGATTTATATGGTTTGGGTGAAAGTAAGTATGTTTAGAAAGCCAGTCCATGACCTTGTTTCTAAGTGAAACCCATGATTCGTTTGAACCTTTATTTAGAGGTGGAACGCCTGTTAAGACTAGGACGTAAGGAGAAGCAGCCGGCGGTAGATTTAGATGTTCATCATTTGGCTTTGGGTGGAATTTAGAAATGATTGATTTGTCCTGTTGGAGTCTTTCACCAGGGTTAACCGGTTGGTCCACTATTACATTTGGTCTGGTGGCTCCCTTTTTGCCTTGATTATTGATCAGTGTGACTGTGGTGGGAAGAATAGAAGTTTTTGCGGTGAGATTAGTGGGATAATCTTGTATGGAAGATGGGGCTGTGCCTCCTGGGGGATAAGTTGGTTGTTAATGACCTGTGCTGTATGCAGATCTGGCCGTGGCCTACCCTCAAGTACCATTTACTCTAATTGGGCGAATTTGTGTTCAAAGAGGGCAAAAAGCGTGGAGATCATTTCACCCATTTTCTCCTCTATTGCTTGATTCACTACTATTTGTGTGGACTTTATGCTATGTTGAGATGTTGTCGCTATCATTGCACCAAGGGTTTCTTATTTGGCGTGGGCGTTTTGATAGCTTTCCTCTGTTTGTGTGCCTATAGTACAGGTGACTGGGTGGAGTAATGTCTTGCGCTCTTTGTAAGAGCGTCCTTTTATGTGTGCCCCTCTGCCACTAATCGGTTTTAATTTGGTTTTCCCCCGGGTTAAGGGTCCTTTGGTTTGTGGGGGGGTAGATTTTGACAATAATTCTATACACTCCGGGGATTTATGAGGGGTAGGGACTGGGAAGTCAGAAGTAGAGAACGGGGTAGACGAATTACTGGGTGGGGAGGGCCTAAGGGTGTCAGGGATTCTGAGTACTCTGGTAGTTGGGTCTAAGGAGAACCTCCTTTCAGTAGATAATATTTCTTGGTCAAGTAAAGATTCTGCTCTCAATAAATAGGCGTCGAGAGTGCCCACAGTGCCTTTGCGTTTTTCCATATTTCAACAAGCGTAAATTACAGCGAATACACACTAAACAGTTTTGATCTGCTATGTTGACAACCAATATATTTCTGGAGAGGATAGATGCAGTTAGTCCATGAGACGCGATTTTGCGTACGAGCAATGATCGCCGACGTAGGACGTACCTCTGCCTCGCAGTGTCCTGTTGGAAGTGGTAAGGGGGGTGGCCCTGCCCTGCCTCCTCCTGCCCCTGACAGCCACAGAAGGCCCGCCCTTTGCCCGGGCTTCGCCCGGCGCTACCCGCGCGCGTCCCGCGACGCGGAGGGAGCCTCACCTTTTAAAGCGCCTCCGGGCGCGCTGGTGGGCGAAAGTAGTTAGTGCCGCTAGGTGACCTGGGAGCTGTAGTCTCCCCCAACTGCGGCCGTTGATGTTGCTCGGGTGCATGGGAGACCCACAGCGTTGCCGCCCCGTCACCAAGAGTCTCAGGCCAGGTAGGTGCGAATTTCCTGATGGTTGTTTTGCTGCCTTACAAGGATGCCTATTAGCAGAGGTTCCACTATAGCCATTGGCAGGAAAAGCTCCAAGCTGGAACATTCAAATGTTATCCCCAGTGAAGTCTTATTTTCAGTCGCATATGTTTGACACCTCCACCCAGTTGCGATTTCTACGTTCGGACTTAGTTTCTTTTTGGAGCTCAAAATCCTCCAGCAGGCAAGTCTGGAAGATGTATCCAACTAAGTCGTCTCAAAATCGGATACCTTTTCTGCAAGGTTCCACTGAAGCTCTAGGAAATCAAAAAATGTTGAAAGTCCCACGTTTTCCAATATTATGGGGTAACCGCTCTTGGTTACTTCAATGGCTTGCATCACATTAGGGTGAGCACTTAGAGCAAGGACGCATTCCTGCAGAGGCCTCTACAAGGGTCCAGTCAGGCTCCAGTTGGAAGTGGGCAACTGGTCTTTGCAGGAAAAAGCCCACTTGCAGCGTTTGTTGTTTCTGTAGTCCCAGGAGGTTGGCCAACTGACCCATGGAGTCCACTTCTTAGTCCTGGGTACACGTGGGAGCAGGTCCAGCTGTTCAGGTCTCCACATGGGTCAGAGACAGCAGGTTCAGTCCTTTTGTGTTCATCAACAGGTCTCGAGGTGTTTTGAGAAGCTACGGGTGAGGGTCATTTTTGTACAATTCACTAGCCAGAGGGTGGGGGGACTCCTGGCCACTGCAAACCAATGGCTTGAATGTTTCCAGAGAGACACCTTCCAACTTCTGCGGCACATTTTATTTGCCTGACTTCAAACAGTCCCACAGAGCACTGCTCCCAGTGAAACTCAACATGGCAGAATCTTTCTGTCGCTGGGGAAGGCTGGTGGCAGAATGGGAGTTCCATGTTAAATTAGCAATCCCCTGTTCCACAACCACACCAGGCCCATTCTGGGAGCAGCTGCCCTCCAACTCAGCCGGAGCGTGAATGGCTGCAGTGTGTCATCCCATCTCCCCCAGGCCTCTCTGTACACTGGACTATGAACGGACAGGCCTCATCCTGATGCTTTCAGAGTAAGGAAGCCGTTGAGAAGGCTCTGTGAGCGCACGGCCTTAATGTTGGGCCACTGTCGAGAGCCATTGCACCCCAAACATACACTTCTGGCCTGTGTCCAGGGTCAGAGTGGACGTGGATGGCGCCACCTACTGGCAGGAACTGTGGAAGCTCTCCGGATTCAGTCTGGGAGATTAAAAAAGACAAGTAACCTGCAGGCAGAAATAGGCATCAGAAAGTATTTTCATGCCGTCTGCTCCCTCTGTTCCATTTGCATACAATGTGGCTGGCTGCTGCTTGCCTGGCGCCCTTATGGGCACTTACAAAAGTGTAAAAATAAATTGAGTGGAGACAAGTGACAGTACAATACTGTGTCCAGCAGGACAGTGTGTTCGCCGTCGCCGGCCTCCAGGCAGCTTCCAGCCACGGCGCGCTCGTCTCGAGGGCTTTAACAAACGAAAATGCGCAGGGCAGCATTTGGAAGAGTGCCTGGACGGCCCTTTAAGGGTCCATTATTAGTGGGGAATAAAGGACCCCTGTGCGAGGAGGCTGCAGCCCCTCAGCCGGGTGCCCCCGCGTGCTGACAGCCCCCCAGCCTTAGCCAAACACTGTCACAAAGGAGGCATTCAGACCCCACCTCAGCCCCATTACTGTAAATAAACGAGGCTCCGGCCCTAGACGAGGTAACTCTAGCCAGGGCTAAGGCTGACCACGGCTAGGCTGTCCCTCCCATCACAAAGGGATGCGAGACACAAAAACCTCCTGAGCAACTTCGGCGAGCGGCCTTACTCCACGTCTGAGGGCTTTTCATACAGGACTCTGGCCAGCTTAGAAGCACAGCCTGATGGGAACCAATGGAGATGGAAGTCGTTTGCACAGGATCACACAAAGTAGTCAAGCAATAGGGGAATCCCGCTTCAAGGTGACCTCTTGCTCAGCAGTCCTTACTACTAGCCCAGCTCTTTGCGACTTTACGAATAGAGTATCTAGAGATGGATTATATAGAGGGCCATTATAGCTATTAATGTCTGATCAGTTTTGTAACTAAACTGGAGGAGAGGCACAGCACAGGATCCAATGAAGACCAATCAGGGGACATCCATTCCTCATTTGCTACGTTCCCACTCTACAAATAGGTGCATTAATACATTCATCCATCAGTGTGAGATACCCGCCTAGTCACGATCAATCATCGACGCATTAGTGCCTGCCAGGCGCGCAACACCCATTGGACTCAAAGGGCTACAGCCCCCCCGTCGTGTGTGGCAGCCCGGGATGAGACACCTTCCTGGGCAAAAAAGCAGCCGCGCCCGAGCACTTCACAGGTCTTTAAAAGACCATTTGCATGTTAATGAGGCCTTGCTGTTGTTTCACCCCTTCTAAGAGCCCCTGCAGCTCCACTCTGCCTATTGCTTAAAGTTCAGCCCCCCCCCGAAATTTTTGCTCAGCCCCCCCCCCGAAATTTGGCTCTAGTTGCGCCTCTGGTGCCTGACCCTTTTCCAGAGGCACGCCAGCCATCAGAAAAAGGGGGAATGGCCTAATAGACCAGTAGGATTGGGCAAGAGGGTAACGTTTCAGATGATAGCCCGACATGTGACCCATTCCTCGCGAGACACATGTATCCACCTGTTGGGCACGCTGCGGATTTTTGTCTGACCTCAGTGCACCGCTAGGGGTCAAAGGGATGGGTAGCAAGAGCTGACAGGCATGCTTAACCGACTCCTTGCAGGATGATAAACAGGGCTTTAAGGGTAGAGTGACCAGAATTTTAAAGCAAAAAACACAGGACATTTCCCAAAAATAGAAGGACTACACTTTTATTAAACCTAGCGCACAGAGTCACAGTGCTCCTTAGCAGAAAATTACAGAAAAGACAGTAAGAAAATTCATAAAATGCCGTTTTTAAAGCCAGTTGCATGCTTGTTAATGAAATTGCTTTCCTATAACAGCTGCTAACTATCCCTGCTTTGCGAAACATAAAAAAATACCTCCCACCCTTTTCAAAAGACCGGGACATGAGCTTAATTTCCAGAAATCTGCCGGGACAGCTGCCGAAAACACAGGACTGTCCGGGCAAATCCAAGACGCCTGGTCACCCTATTTAAGTGGGATGAAAAAACTAGGGGGGGCGTGGCCAAAATAATTGTGGGCATGGCTGAAAACACCAGCAAAAATCTGTGCTTAGCATAGTGTGCCGCCCGACTTGTATTTTGTTATTTATGTCATTGCATCCAGATATATGATACAAGTAACAACATACATACAACAAGTTAGGACTACTGGCTTTGTCAATAGCGGTTAGTTGCTTAAGATAAATAAGCAGCAAGTATGGCTTGTATATAACATTGAAAAAGCTTCCACTTACAGCCCTGGTGACACCACGACAATGTTGCTGCTCCTGAGTTTCAAAAAGAGGGGAAATCCAGAGAGAAAATGACTTTAAAGGATTTTCCTTCCCCTGGCATGACGTCATGCCGTAACTTCTTCACTAGTGAGAAGTGAGCAGTGTGCTGCACGCGCGCATAGATGTTCTTGCGGTCACTGCAGCCCGGAAAGAAACGGACCGCCTGTGCCAGGGCACAAAACAGAGCCCGATAGAGACCCGTTTCGAGGCATCCGTTAAAAAACACTGCCGGTGAGACCCGGCCAACTTAAAGCCCTGATTGATAAAACACCATGCTGGTGAGATAGCTTGGCGAGCTAGTGCGCCTGCTGCAAAGATCTGGGTGGAAGTTATGCGCAGCTGGATCTGGTCGCTGCAGGCTAAATCAGTATGCCAGCCCTCAAGATGCACAGATGTGAACAACTCAGATAGGCACTATGTAATTTATAGTGAAACAAAGTGCTACTTTAAAAGAACATTGCAATATTAATTAATTATTAGATAACAGTGTCTAACCAACCATTGTTAGTATGAGGACTGTCCTTACCGGATATAAAAAGGCACACTGGCCTATGCACAGCACTACCATACAGGACCCCCGTCCCCCCAATCCCCATTTGTGGGGTTTCGGACTAGTGGCGTGGTGTGTTGGATGTGGAAACTAATTCCAGGTTCCCCCGCCGGACCAAGCTCTGTGCTACTGAGAAATTCACCGACTCCCCTGGGACGTCTGTTCACTTATGTGCAAAACCAGAGCGTGCATAAGACATATTAACTAATGTAGCGTGTTAGTACATTTGCAGCAGAGTTTTTGCACAGAACTGGATTTCAGGGTTAAAATCCTGGCCGCGGAGTCAGCATTTCACCCATCCGAGGTGAATGAAAAGAGCAGCAATGGATTGGGCAGTAACATTCCTTATTATAGCGCTTTGACACTAGTGATCGAGGGCTGTAGGAGCTGTCGCTTACTAAGGTAGGTGATTAATGTGACTGCATCATCACCGCGGTCTTAAGCCTATACCCAAACCCAAAAGAAGCGCTTTTCAATTTACCTGTACAGGCGCTGGAATTGTCTCAATGAGCAGTGGAAAAACGTTGCATGGAAAATATATGTAGAGAGCTATATCCGGCACTACAAGAAGGTAGATAAAAAAAATGTATCAACCACATCGGACCTGAATCGCTGCCCGTCGAGAAAGAGAGCGAGAGAGAGAGCGCGAAGAGAGAGAAAAGAGAGAGAGAGAAAGAGAGAGAGAGAGAGAGAGAGAGAGAGAGAGAGAGAGAGAGAGAGAGAGAGAGAGAGAGAGAGAGAGAGAGAGAGAGAGAGCGCATTGGCAAAATCAAAAGGCCCGTGCGATGGAGGTTTAGTTTCTACCTTTCATTGCACATTTATGTCACAAAAAGGAAAAATAGAGAAGACATGACACCACCTAAAAGTGGTGGTTATACGCCTGAAAAAACTTTTTAGAAAGGTTTCCGTAATCAGAACAAGTGTATTTCCAGATTCGTAATGAGAACACACAGGCCCCTCGCTTGTAAATGGTCTGAAGTGTGTAAATGTGGTTTCAACTTTTTTACCCCAACTTAAACGAATGCAGCAATAACACATTACAAATGGGTGGTAACATCTTACATTTCATTTGCATTTATATAGCGCTTACTGACCCTGACGAGGTGATAGAAGCTCTGGCGCAGCCAGCCAAAGGCTCTTGCGAAGTGGGATGGGGCCCCAAATCTCTTCCGGAGTCAGCACGAAAAGTAACTTTTACTCGAGACAGGCGCCTGAAGTACACATCAGTCCTATTAACCGAGACTCCAGATACGGGTCAAGGCAGGGGTCAGAAATAACATAAGCAAGGCGTGCTGGCGACACTTCAAACACGAGCTCAGGCTAAAGGTCACGGCACAATTCGAGGTCACAGGGCACCGGGGTCACGGAGGGCAAAGGGCCGAAGGTGCACGGAGACAAGCCCCTCCCTTCCGGTCAGCATTCTGTCCACACCCCGGATATTTAGGGGCAGTCTTGGATACTTGTAAGCGGGAGTAGGAGGGTATCTCACTTTATGACTGCTTTTCTCGCTATGCGAGCTGTCGGTATCAACAATACAACACAAGCATTGGTAAAGCCAAGAGGTCTGGCATCCGCCACCAGACTTTTTGGCTTTTGTCAGTGTCCGTTTTGTTTTGTCATTTTTTTTGCTAAGCTTTATTGTTGGGGAAGCTGCCCAGGCCTCAAACGGAAAAAAAACTAACTAAAAGTAAACTCTTTTAGGTCACAAAAACACACTTGGCCGTTCGTCGTTGGCACTGTTACAGGGTGAAGTCTGGCAGAGGCTGGAGTGTGGTGACCCAGTGTCCCATGCTGTGGGCTGTAGTAGGCCGAAGAAAATGTGAAAGACATAAGAACAGACCAATGTCTGGCGAGGGTTGGTGGAAAACCCCTAGAAGTACATTTTTCGTGTATTTGTAGTGAAATATTGGATAATACCAGACCTAATCAGGAAATATACTGGACCACACACCATATCAAGACTAGTGCCCTGAGGTACCAACGTTTTTAGGCCTGGTCGAGAGACCGCTTTAGCTGCCTGTCCAGCAACATGCAATAAAAAAATACCTTCAGAGGGGCTTTGAGACACCCCTCTTCATCTACTGGTCTGTTTTGCTTCCAACCATTACAGCACACGGGAGATGGCTTGGTACAGGCCACTTTAGATTCTCTTGCCAGGGATGGTGAGGCATTAATTTACTTTCCCGGTGCCTTTTTTCCTTTCTTAAGGTTTTCTTTTTATTTTGTTATCCTTCTGTTTGTAATACTGAAACCTGAAGAGATATTTCAGAGCCTATACTCTCTTTTCTTTGCACCAATAAGAAGCCTATTTTCCTGTGGAGTAAAATTGAAAATGGTTTTATACCGGTTGTAAGTACACTGGCCTACTCGGAAGCAACCGTACTGTTCTACTAAAATTACGTGTGATGCTCAGTAGTTTTTTACTTTTGTTTTTTTTATCGTGAGCATATGGCTGCCACATGTAGGGGGCAGATTGTTTTTTTTGTTGCACATGCTTGCCACGGTCAAGTGTCTTGGCTTTGGCTTGCTTGCTTGCTGCAGTCGCTAAGGCTGCGCTGTGCCATTTGGTAGCGTTTGCAGCAGCAAAATCTCAATGTGCTGTGTACTGAATTGAGACGGCGAGCTGCACGATGCCAACGTGGTGCTTCCTTGCAAATGGCACTGTGCAAATGGCATGTGCTTTCTTTCAATTCTCAATGAACGTGGGCGCTACCTTTGGTTGCAAAGCACTGAAAGATGAGAAAGTCGAGAGCGGCCTGTATCCATTCACACACTGGAGCTGTACTTCAAGGGCAGGATCACCAGACGAAGCAGACAGTCGCCCATGTACTGCTGCATGCCCCTCCCCCATGTCAGGTCACAGTATGACACATATTATGGTCACTGCAGGCCTGCTGCATCATTACTCCTTCTTGTATTCGACGTAAGCATTCTTAAATTCCTCCGCACTAAATCATTGCTTTGGGGGGTACCTTGTTAAATATTGTGCGCGTGCGGTTCGGTGTATACACACAGGGGGAACATTCTGCATATCTGATCTTTGTCCCACGTACTGCGTTTCACTGTGGAAGAGATGCCGTTGATGTACAACCCAGGGGATGGACCCTAATGACTCCAATAAGTCTGCGCCACCTAGAAAGCTATATCAAACAACACTTTGCCAGTACCGGAAAAACTTGTACCACCTCAGTTAATCTGTTGAGCACCCTGTTTAATATCAGTGTTCAACGATTGATCATTTTAGTATTTTTTTGATTTCATCGAATTGAAAAAACAGTCATAAACCATCATGAGGACATACAAAATATAGAATTCATTTCAACACCATTGCATCCATCCACTCCACCGAACCATCCATACAATCCCTCTTACTCCACAACAATAAATGAAACCACTATACATAAAAAATAACAGTTACAAACTAACAATTAGCACAGTTCTGCCTTCTTTTTGCCCAGCAAGGAAAAATACTTGATATTTATAGATCACAAGCTCTACAATTTCCTCTAGCAGAGAGTCCGCGTGGACCAGGGCCCCCGCAGAGAGTCCGCGTGGACCAGGGCCCCCGCAGAGAGTCCGCGTGGACCAGGGCCCCCGCAGAGAGTCCGCGTGGACCAGGGCCCCCGCAGAGAGTCCGCGTGGACCAGGGCCCCCGCAGAGAGTCCGCGTGGACCAGGGCCCCCTCCGCGCGGACCAGGGCCCCCTCCGCGCGGACCAGGGCCCCCTCCGCGCGGACCAGGGCCCCCTCCGCGCGGACCAGGGCCCCCTCCGCGCGGACCAGGGCCCCCTCCGCGCGGACCAGGGCCCCCTCCGCGCGGACCAGGGCCCCCTCCGCGCGGACCAGGGCCCCCTCCGCGCGGACCAGGGCCCCCTCCGCGCGGACCAGGGCCCCCTCCGCGCGGACCAGGGCCCGGCAGAGGGTCCAGGCGGACCAAAGCCCGGCAGAGGGTCCAGGCGGACCAAAGCCCGGCAGAGGGTCCAGGCGGACCAAAGCCCGGCAGAGGGTCCAGGCGGACCAAAGCCCGGCAGAGGGTCCAGGCGGACCAAAGCCCGGCAGAGGGTCCAGGCGGACCAAAGCCCGGCAGAGGGTCCAGGCGGACCAAAGCCCGGCAGAGGGTCCAGGCGGACCAAAGCCCGGCAGAGGGTCCAGGCGGACCAAAGCCCGGCAGAGGGTCCAGGCGGACCAAAGCGCGGCAGAGGGTCCAGGCGGACCAAAGCCCGGCAGAGGGTCCAGGCGGACCAAAGCCCGGCAGAGGGTCCAGGCGGACCAAAGCCCGGCAGAGGGTCCAGGCGGACCAAAGCCCGGCAGAGGGTCCAGGCGGACCAAAGCCCGGCAGAGGGTCCAGGCGGACCAAAGCCCGGCAGAGGGTCCAGGCGGACCAAAGCCCGGCAGAGGGTCCAGGCGGAACAAAGCCCGGCAGAGGGTCCACGTGGAGGTCGTCTCAGACATGAGTCACCCAGGAGCCACAAGGATCCTGCAGACCAGCTTGCCAAACCAACATGAAGAGGGTTAAGGGTCTGGCGAGCACAGTGCAAGCCTGCATGCCAGGTGAGTCCTGGCTCATGCCGTTTCCCGACTCTGTGTAAGTCCAGAGTCCAGGTCACTCCTTTCCCAGCCAGAGAGGCACGCAGGGTTTTTGATTCTTCTCCCAGATCTCTGGATAGTTACTGTCAGCGAGATGCAGCATGCATTCGAGAGTTCTCTGGCACCACAGACTGCATGCCCTGCATGCCTGCAGGAGCAGGAAACAGAACGAGGCAGTTTAGTGCAGAAAAGCTGCCACCTGAAGACGCCACAACAAATGGCGGCTCTCAGATCCGATCTTTCAAACTCCGGCCAGACAGAGACATCTCCGAGGTGCACAGGTACAGGGCGGGGGGCTTGCTGGGCGAGGAACCAACTTTAGAACCAAGACCTGCACTTTCATCACGGTCTGTAACCAAACAAAACTGTGATCTTGGGCAAACCAATCTCTGCGCGTTTCTGCAAATGGGCTTACTTCACTCAAGAACCTGGCAACCAGTCTGTGTCAAGGGCGCGGGGGGATATAAAGTCTATTCAAAGGTGAACTCCCCTTTTAAGGTTTTCCATGCTACGTGTGGGATGAGGGAGTCTTCCCTAAAATACATAACCGCTGGCCTCTCCTCCTCACTGGTGCTTTGCGTCCCACTTCTGAGCTTCCAGCCAGGGCCGGCTTTAGCACTGGTGGCGCCCAGTGCGACAATGTTTTTTGGTGCCCCCAACGACCACCTCAGTCACGGATACCCTCACTACCACCCTTTAACAGTCTCCATAACCTCTCTCTCAGATGCATTTAATTAATTTTATAGCGTCATCCATGAAAGTGAAGGGTGTCAAAGCATTTTAGATAACACACGCATTACACAGAGACAATCATTCGTAGGTCTGTAAATCAGTGTATAGTAAATGTTGTGAAGAGTACTTGGTCCGGAGAAGCACAAACTCTGAACTTAAAATGTAACACAATGGATTGGGGCTCTCTTTAATAGCAAGAACTGATTTGTACCCAAAATGAACCCTTTTTGCAACAGTACAATAATGAAAGTCTGGGGAAAAAATCCATAGCTTTAATTTATACCTTGAAGTCTGCACGTAGTTCTTTGATGACAGTTAATAGCTCACTGTAAACTGAAACTAACAAAAGGAAGTCTCTGACAAATGCAGTAACCCAGTGACCTGTTTACATTATATTCACTTTGTTATCTGCATGGTACATGTTATTTGCAGCAGGCATATTAACCCTCTGTGCTACCTTCAAAACTTCCACGAGTCAAGACAAAACTCCGATCTTGACTGGAAGAACATTAATCACTGGAGTTTTCTTGACATTTTAATTGTTGAATGAAAATTGCTTGAGGCCAGGAACGCAGCAGGTGCTTTTAAGCGCCCCCATGGGAAGTCAGCACCCGGTGCGGTGGCACCGGTCGCACCGCCCTGAAGCCGGCCCTGCTTCCAGCGCCCTGAGGCCGCTGGCCGACATTTAAGGAGCTGCACACGGATAGGCAGCCCCGGGCGGCTCAAGGCACCGCATGCCTGTGGTGCAGATAAACATCTTTTACACCCAGACGGCGGCGCCTGAACTTGTCACCAGAAAATGTAGGCTCGAGATCCGAGCCGTGATTATGAACGTCAGACAAAAACATCAGCCGCGTGCGCCGGAGTGGGAGGCGCGCTCCCGAGGAGACGGCCTGGACCACACAAACCTGCTGTTTGGCTCTAGACACTCCTCCTGACCCCTCAGATATCTCAGTAGCAAGAGTCTGTCACTACGAAAGAGACGACAGTCTCTGCCCCTCGAAGGGGAGTAGGATGTGGCGCAACGGCCAGAGCTGTCGACTTTGTAGCCGGGGAACCGGGTTCGAGTTTCGGCGTATGGTCAACATCACATCTTGTGATTCTGGGTAAATCACTTAATCTCCCGTGCTTACCGAAAATGTATGTGCCCGTCTGTAATGTAACTGGTGCTCATGTAGCGCTCCAATACCTTCCGGTCGAGTTCGCGATGTATAAAACTGCAGAAATAAAGAGAATAATTCCTGGGGTAGAACACGTGAAATAAGACGTCTGTGGCTACGATGAGGCCGGTTCGCATACGGCAGTGACTGGAGGGGCCTGCTCCATTGCCGACCCCCCCCCCCCCCTTAGATGTTGCACCCAGATGCTGTACAATCAATGAAAAGGAAAAAATCGCCGTGATTACTCCGTAATCACATGGTTTCAGACCCACACAAACGAATGGAATTACATTTTTAACTTAAGAAACCTCTTTTTTTTTTACCGGCATCAACCATCCCAGCTAAAATCGTGATGACCTCGTTTCCTAAGCCAGACTCTTGCGGTCAGAGTAAACATCCCTCAAGGAGGCCCACCAATCACAGACCCGACCGTGGCCACGTGCCGCGACATACAGCAATGCCGGCTGAATGGGTTTAATGTCTCATTGAGAGTCATAGAAAGGCCGCCCCAACTGCACTTAGCACGGATGTAAATGGCACCTTAGCCCTGCACCATAAACCACAAGGTCAAAGGTTACCTCAGACTGCAGCTGAACGGCAGGCGGAAGGGGTGCATTTCAACAATGCTTGCAGTGTATTTCAGGGGCACAGCAGCTCCCTGGCTGCAAGGCTTCAGTCGATAAACTATAGCATCACGGCTCAGGGCGGTAAATTATTGTATTATAAATACTGTGCTTTTATAAAATGGGTGGGGAAATCACGGCAAGCGATTGGTCCAATGGGATCACATGCCCACCCTTCATTGCATGCCTTTAACTGAAGCCTTGATGGGTCCAGAGCTGTATCCCTGCATCAGAGCCACTGGTTACCAGCACCAGATAACCTTTGGGAAGAACACACCATCAAGGGTCTTACTTAACATTTTAGAAGCCATTACAATCCTCAGACTTCTCCACTTAAAAGGAATTACTTCCAGAACAGCAATAAACCCCAGTCAATAGTTTTGCAAGCAGAGATGTGAACTCCTGGGTAAGCTGTAAGCAGCTGGTCTCCCTGGCACAGAACTTGCTGCCCCTGGTCTCGGGTGGGCATACAGAGGCAGTGGAAGAGCAGGCGGTGAAGAAGGCTTTACGCAGTGTCGTCTCCTTGCTCTTCACAGGCCGCTCAGCAGGACACAAGATGAGGAGAGGCGGAGGGTGGGGCAAGGAGCGAACCCTGTGATGGAGCACAGCCTTTTAACCTGGATGACGTCACGGCCGCTACCCCTGGCACTTAGGTGAAGCACCATCAACGGGCTCTCGCCGACATTATACAGGTTTAGGAATTCTGAGCGTACAACAGAGGGCCAGGTGGGGTTCCTGAAGACGTTCTTTCAGCTGTAGGTAAGCCGCATGAACACCACTTTACTGCAGGGACCAGGGCCACAAAGCGGGAAGCAGCAGAAGGGCCACTAAGTGGGGTTTCTGCAGCTTTTGCCAATAGGGGCATACTCCCTGTTCTCCATTTTTAGGTCTTGCTTAAGGCATCACGCGTGCACTGTCGCATGCAAGGGATATTGTATACAACAAGGGGTTTGGCGCCCGCCCATTGCTTACCGTACACTGGCTTCATTGTCACTCTTATTTCCTGTCTCCCAATGGCCAGCGCGTGCCAGCCTCACTTCCTCTTCTTTTGTGTGAGGCGTGGACTAAGCACGGATTGCTTCAGCTTGATTAGTGTCCTTCCACTGCTTGCTCTGCGCTTGACATACTATTGTTCTTTCTTCTTCCTGTTGTCTTTAAAAGTGTTGCTTTTCCTATACCACCCCCATTATCCGCGTTGCTTCTTCCCCCTCCCCCCTGTCCATGTTGCTTCTTCCCCCTCCCCCTTGTCCATGTTGCTTCTTCCCCCTCCCCCCTTGTCCATGTTGCTTCTTTCCCCTTCCTCCTTTGTCCATATTGCTTCTTCCCCCTCCCCCCTTGTCCATGTTGCTTCTTCCCCCTCCCCCGTCCATGTTGCTTCTTCCCCCTCCCCCTTGTCCATGTTGCTTCTTCCCCCTCCCCCCCTTATCCATGTTGCTTCTTCCCCCTCCCCCCCTTGTCCATGTTGCTTCTTCCCCCTCCCCCTTGTCCATGTTGCTTCTTCCCCCTCCCCCCCTTGTCCATGTTGCTTCTTCCCCATCTCCCTTGTCCATGTTGCTTCTTCCCCCTCCCCCCTTGCCCATGTTGCTTCTTCCCCCTCCCCCCTTGTCAATGTTGCTTCTTCCCCCTCCCCCCTTGTCCATGTTGCTTCTTCCCCCTCCCCCCTTGTCCATGTTGCTTCTTCCCCCTCCCCCCCTTGTCCATGTTGCTTCTTTCCCCTCTCCCTTGTACATGTTGCTTCTTCCCCCCCCTTGTACATGTTGCTTCTTCCCCCTCCCCCCCTTGTCCATGTTGCTTCTTCCCCCTCCCCCCCTTGTCCATGTTGCTTCTTCCCCCTCTCCCTTGTACATGTTGCTTCTCCCCCCTCCCCCCTTGTACATGTTGCTTCTTCCCCCTCCCCCCTAGTCCATGTTGCTTCTTCCCCCTCCTCCCCTTATCCATGTTGCTTCTTCCCCCTCTCCCCCCTAGTCCATGTTGCTTCTTCCCCATCCCCCCCCCCTAGTCCATGTTGCTTCTTCCCCATCCCAGTTCCCATTGTCCATGTTGCTTCTTCCCCATCCCAGTTCCCTTTGTCCATGTTGCTCCTTCCCCCTCCCCCCTTGTCCATGTTGCTTCTTCCCCCTCCCCCCCTTGTCCATGTTGCTTCTTCCCCATCCCAGTTCCCATTGTCCATGTTGCTTCTTCTCTTTCAGTGTTGTGCTTATTCCTCTCCCACCCTCTTTCCCTCAGCCCCCCCCTTGTTCCTGCTCACCACGCCACCCCAGTTCAGACATGGCCATATGCAAATCAGTCTTGACCCTGTGCCTCATGGGAACAGTCCAGCCCGAACTGCCAAGTCAGGTCCTCCATGGACTGGAAACAAGCATCCTAGGACCGGTTTCAGGGTTTCACCCCTCTTCAGCCAGGATAGCTTGATTCCAGTGGCATGGAGAGCACGGGACTCACGCCTGAGCATACCCGTCCCACTCGGGGTGACAAATGCAAAAACAACAGTTGATGGACAGAATGCAGAACAATGTCATACATTCACCCCAGTACAGAGATCTGGGCCTAAATCCATCCTTTTTTTGCTCACCATGCCATTCCAGTTTGAACCCAGGCATATGCAAATCAGTCTTGACCCTGTGCCTCATGGGAACAGTCCAGCCCGAACTGCCAAGCCAGGTACTCCCTGGACTGGAACCAAGCAGCCTAGGACCGGTTTCGGGGTTTCACCCCTCTTCAGCCAGGATAGCTTGATTCCAGTGGCATGAAGAGCACAGGACTCACGTCTGAGCATACAGTGGGAAGGGTATGCCCAGACGTGGGTCTCGTGCTCACTACTCCACTGGAGTCAAGCTATCCTGGCTGAAGAGGGGTGAAACCCCGAAACCGGTCCTAGGATGATTGATTCCGGTCCAGGGAAGACATGGCTTGGCAGTTCAGGCTGGACTGTTCCCATGAGGCACAGGGTCAAGACTGATTTGCATATGGCCATGTCTGAACTGGGGTGGCGTGGTGAGCAAAATAACGATGGATTCAACCCAGATCTGTGACTGGGGGTGAATGTTTTGCCAATGTGCAACATTCTGTCCATCATCTTGTGTGTTTTCCTATTGTTATTGCTGCCTTACGGTTTATCTTCTCTAGTTGTGTATCATAGTCCTGAACTATTCCTGGCCATCTTTGACACTTTCCACTACGAGGTTCCTAACTCATCATCTTATGCAGGTTTGCATAAACTCCATTTATGGAACTGCAGTGTGATTGTAGTTTTGTGACAAGTTTTATGGACATTTAGACCCGAAATAAACTTCTCCTGGTTCTGAAAATAGAAGGTGGAGCTGCCAAATGAATGTGTCAGAGACCCACCCTGGCTGGAAAGAGATGAGAAGACAGACAATGGAGCGCGGCCGGCGGAAGAATACTCCGGACAGTCCTAACTTCGAGGCCATTATTTAAGCACCACGCAAACTATGGAAGTTTTCAACTTCTTGGCTCATATATTTGGTGCGCAAACTTACATTCCCTAGAATTTCTCCAGTACTCTCAGTGCATGGGGTCTTTCTTAATTGGAGTGATTTTGGGATTCTTGTGCAGAGCAAACAAACCTGAATGGAGGTTTATGGGGCTTCAAAAAGCCAGGGGATAACGTTATACGCAGCGCCTTTTTAATGCGCTTCTGTGCGCGAGCAGCCAATGCGATTAAAAGAACGGTTGTGGGAGGACAGCTTTTGCCATGAGCGGAAGACATCTACGTGAGTTTGTACTTAAAATGTTATATAGTTGTACCGCAATTACGCTTTCCTTATTGTTTGGGTGAGGTCCATCCGCTTCCCAACCCTGGAACCAACCAGAAGACAGAGGATGTGCTACCAAGGCGTGGTGTCCATGCAGGACAATCACAGTCGAGCGCGCTTGGGGCGCGCTCCTTAAAAAGGTAAACAAATCTAAGTGACAGGGCCTAAAATCTGCCGTGCAAGGCTGGTGTCCCAGCTTCCCAACATCACTGCCAGTATCACCTACCACCAATGCATCGACATCCGGACCCACAAGGCATCCGGCTAGTGCTGTAGAACCAAGCGCGGCACAGTGATGTGTAGCAGCACAATGTATGGGTTTGCAAGGGTTTGCAAAGCTCTTGCAGAGTCCGACGTGCACTGCTCCCCCAGGGAGCATCAGTCCTGGCTTCTAGGATGCAGAACATCCAACTACTTGCTGTAGGAGTAAATCAATTCCAGGAACGTTAATCACAACTCCTTGCACGGGGAGGGCCCGCCATGAGCAGTCATCGCGGATGCGTGATGAAGGCATTACTGCGTGAACATCACTGCACTGGAGAGTCATGAAGGATGCACCTTGCTTATGACGCCGCCTTACTCAGTCAACAGCGTGCGATAAACATGGCTGATATTAATTCACGGAAACCATGATTGTCACAGGCCAATGAAGGGACATTTCCTATGACAATTGCACGAAGAATGAACTAAATCAAAGCACCTGTTATGACACAACGAAACAAGATCAAATTATCAGCAATGAAGTAAGGACAAGACAAGCCACATTGTCGGAGTACTGGAGACTGTGCTTAATTTGAGCTGATGGTTGCAGGTGGGGCCCACCAGTATTTGGGACCAGGAGTTATTTTTAATAGTCAGACTTTGACCCAGAAGAACAGAGAGAAAAGGAAAAACGAAGAAGAGAAAGACGAAAAAACAACGACAAACTGAGGAATCAGGGGTGAATAGGAACCCAGAGGGATAGATTGGTTGAAGAAAAAATAATGATATGAAATGAAGACTAGACTATTTGGTAACCTCCCCGCCCCCATTTGGCAGTGGGGCTGGCAGGTTTCAAAAAAATAAATGAAAGAGTGAATGTTGAGGCCCGCACATATTTTTTTGTCTCCAAAATAAGGCAACGAGGCAGGCAGAGAAGAGAGAGCACAGCAGGAAGCCCAGGCAGCATCACCACCTTAAGCTCAATTTTGCTCCCAGAAACAAATCCAAGGGCTGAGAAATCCGTCCCAGGACCCAACACTGGCAAACACTGGTACAAGTTAAGCACTGGAGGACATAGGTCAATGAGCAGCCCCACCAAACCAATCAGTGCTGGCTCACCCTGTTCATCTGCGTTCCTCCTAGAGGAAGGAAGGCTGTGACTGGATAAGGCAGCTAGATGTCAGAGATGATTGAAATGCAATAAAGGTGAGTCATCTTGTATCCGATCGCAGCTAATAGTGCAGGAATGTGTGTCCTCTTCAGTGGTGTAGTCAAGGCTTTATTCACACCCCTCGAAAGAGATCTAGAAATTAAATCCCAGCACACTATTTCCAAAGGCAATGCTACAGAACCTCCCACAGTCTGGAAGGATGTGGGATTTTGTCACCGGTTTCAATGTCTTGAACCAGACTGAGTCTGATGTTCACAAAGGTCATCTGGAGCATTGAATCTCTGCCCAGAAGCATTATCAGACTTCTTAAAGAACAAGCCTTGCAGATAGGGGTGGGTGAATATTAAAACCGTATTTTAATTTACATTGGTCCACTTAAACTGCAGTATTTAGAAGAGAGAGAGGCCTGCAATGCTGAACATGCAGGTACTACCCGTGCAGCGTAACTTGTCATGACTGTCTGACCCCCTCCCCCGCCGCCTCTGATCCTGCACTTCTCTTTTTATCACATTTCTGGTGCAAAGCGTGCACCATCCTAAACTGCCCTTTGGAGTCTTAATCCCTTTTCCACATGGGACCTCCAGAAATGTACACAATATTCCAGGTGCTGCCCGACCATTGAGTTCCATCCCGCTCACAAAGTTACTTTTCTTTGCAATTGCGCACCTGCCCATGCGGACTGCCCTTACCGCTCTCATCCCTGACTTATATCCTGTTATCCATACTAGGTACAGGAGTTAAATCTTTGGAATCTCTTCTCGATTCCCATCTATTTCTTTGGGATCAGACCTCTAAAGGTCACAGACCATTTCCTCCTAACAAGCTGCAGAAAGATCAAACACTTCACAACCACAGATGATGGTTTTCTTCCGGCATTCTGTGCAGGAATAAAATATTTCTACTACTGTCCTTCTCACCAGAGAACCTAAAATGCGTATTCCAGTATTATCCATTTGTGACACTCAACAGTGGCCTTGCCTTCGTAGAGATTTGATCCCTGCTTGTGCCCCTTTCTTTCTACTCCAAGCAGCATTATGTGCCGCCAATCACACCAGCGGCACAATCTCTGCCACATAATGGTGGCGTGTGCGAGTACTGTGGGTCGTTATTTAGTTTTTTAGGTCTTACCTGACCCAGCGCATGCGCTGGCCTGGCGAGACTTATTGAGAGGGCTCCAAAAAGTGCTACCAGGCAAGCCAAGAGCTACAGTGCATGTGCGCGGGCGCACGTGCCGCGCTTGACCGAGATTACTTTCACTTTCGCGGCCGAACGGCCGCTTTGATGCTTGATCGCGATCGCGAACACTTTCGCGGCTGCACGGCCGCTTGGCATAGCCAATAGGTCTCGCTTTTGGGACCTTATAAGTATTTAGTTATGCAACTGTTGCATGGCTAAACACTTATAAAGTCCCAAAGGCGAGACCTATTGGCTATGCCACTGCTTGTTCTTTTGGCCGGTCTGGCTTGTCCTTCATTGCAGGGTCGATGTAACCCTGTCAATGCTTTTACTGTGTCTGTTGTCCATCAGGCTTTGACTCAAGATAAGCCACAGAAATAATCAAAACAGGTTACTCCTGGCTCCCAACACGTGGGTGGAGCCAAAGTTCCCCTCCTGGTGATTCGCACGTAAGTGTCTGGCGACAGCTGCTCTCAAGCCAGAGCACAAAGAATGAATATTACTATAAAACGCACCCAAACTAGCGGTTGACGCACTGCCTTTCCACTTACGGTAGAGCTGGAGTCCACCGTGTAAGATGTCCCCCAGGTATCTTCAATGTCTGCACTGGAGGTCACTCCTAAGTCATCACCGCTTTTACAGACCAGATCATTGAAACGGGTGAACTCAAGCACGCTGGGTGGTCACAGCACGGTATTATACACATCCGATACATAAATGCACTTTCAGCCTTGGTGATAGAACAATGCAAGTCATGGCGGCGCCGATTGCTCATAATCAAACAAACATTGGTCTGCTTCCAGCATCTTCCATCCGTTGACCATCCGTTGCGCATCATTTTTCCTGAGAAATTGGCTTGAACAGCGAGACACGTGCCAGCTGCACCAACAGGCTAAGAATATAAACTTTTTAGCGAGATATAGGAATACGGATTAAAAATCATATAGGTGTCCCATAACTTTTTATTCCATTTTTTAAATATTTTGTGTACAGGAATTTTTGATTGATAGATGAATTTAACAAACTGATGGCAGGCTCTCGATACCAGAAATTACAGAAAGCTAGAAATGGACAGATTCATAGTACAGAACACCTTTTAAAGTGCAGGTTCCAAGAGGTGCGAAGGACAACAAATGTCGTCAATTAGGCACTCAAAAATTAGTTAAATTTTACACATTTCAACACAATTTAATTAACACCCACGAACCATGGTATGCGGTACAGATAGCTGGTGCGCTTCTTCAAAGGTTCCCTGCTGGGCTCTTGTTAATAAAGCATTGGTACATTTTTTAAGTGGCCCTTTGCGGATTATTTCAACATTCTTATAAGAGAGGACACAATAAGGAGGACAAAGTGAGAAATAATGCAACTTATAGCAATATTTTTTTCTGGAAATTCATATGCCCCAGCCAAAAGGCCTGCAAACTTAACCAGAAGTGACCCTCGGCCTGAGAACTAAACCCAACCACCTAAAGTTCAGCAAACGTAAAAATGAAGATTATGACTCGCCCTCACGTATGATAGTCTAGAGACAAGAACTCTCACCCCATCCCAAATAGACGCCAACTTCCATTCAAAGAATTAACCGCTCCTGCAAGTGCTCTGAAGTTTACAAATGCAACACAAAGCGCTATTCAAGATCCCCATACTAAATATATGAAAGATGAAAACAATTTTATTAGCCAAAAAAGAAAAACATATTGGAGTGCATTTTGACATTTATTTACATATGCAATAGAGGGGTTGAAAAAAATCACAAGTGCACCAGAGGCATATTTTTGGTTTATTTTCCTGGTTTATAATCTTTTGGTGGCAGTCCCAACCCCTCTGAACACAAGCCCCAAAATGTTCGATCCGCCACAGTTTCTGTGTTGCTACGTCCACATTGAACTTCTAAATAATGTCTGCAAATATACCCGTTAGTTTATTATAGCACCCACGGGCAGTTAGACGTTTCTAAGTATACCTAATCTTGCAGCATAATAGTCTGAGGCAAAAGAAGATAAAGTGATTAACCAGGATTTGATCAAGTGGGGAAGCCAGGATTAGGGCTCTGATCTCCTGCTTAGGGCAAGTTTAGACACCCTTGAAAACACTTTCTCCAAGCTGGTGCCATCTTCAACACCCCTCTCTCCTCTTGCACCACCAGAGCCACAACACCCTGCAAGACACCCCACTCCAGCCTTTCTCCTGCTCCCACACATTGCGGGTTAGGGACGGGGCTAAGTGCCATGTACAGAAGGGAGATCTACAAAAAAGGTGATCGGTAAAAAGCTTGACAGTCTCAGCCACAGATACTTAAACGGGCTGCATACCAGGCCACCGTTACTTTGCTCACCACGTCACCTCATTTTGGAACTAGCCATATGCAAATCAGTCTGGACTCTGCTCTAATGGGAACCGTCCAGCCCAAACTGCCAGGCCAGGTCTTGTCTGAACCGGAACATAAGCAACCAAGGACTGGTTTTGCCCTAGTTGGGGCACTTCAGTCAGATCTAGCTTGGCTCCCGTGGCACGGTGAGCACAGGATCCACATCTGGGCATGCTCAGCGCACTAAGGGCGTCGCACTGAAGTATACAAAAAAAAAGGTGATGGGTTAAATCTATAGAAGGGTATCTAAAACCCAGCAAGAGGAAACCTTGTCTGGCTGTTTCATGCCAGCCGGGTGGTAATTATGCATAACATATGTTAAGGCTCTGCATAAATTGATGAAAGCTTCTTTGACAGATTCCCCTTGAGACCACTCTTGAAATGTATATACAGCTCACTTCTCCATCCTGAGCAACGAATCGCAATAACAATAGGCCTCATCATGGCACGCCTCGACTACTGTAATAACGTAGACTTTGGCCTCCCCAAGAAATTCATCACAAGATCCCAATGATAACAGGAGCAGGCAGCCAGAATGTGCCTGCACATCCTTGGGTAGGATCACATGATGCCTGCACTCACAGCAGCTCACTGGCTTTCAGGGGATGCAGGGAAGACATTCAAGGTTCTGTGCACCATCAATAAGCAAACTGAGGCAAAGAAACATAATAAAAAATAACCAACAGCCTGCGACACATTACTTGCCAAGTCAAAACACTACTCTGCCAGCTTAAGGGCGTACCAACCTTTATCTTAGAACACTAAGAGGAAGAAAGCCTAACGGGAGGTGTTATCGTTTTTCGCAGGTATTGACCGGTGGCTATGGCTACATCCTGGTATCTAAAATCACACAGCTATTTTAAGTCCATTTCTCTCGAATGTATCCTGAACTTATTTAATACAGGTCGGAGAATCTCAAGGAAGAGGACTGAATCCATCAATAGATGGATCCCTGAATATTTCATAGCCCGCTTACAGGCGCACTGGCCATGGCACTCATCTACTTAGTTTTTTTAACCACGATATTCACCAACCCGGGTCGATTCCCTCCCTCATCCGCAGAATTTCATTCCATAAAGACTTATCATGAATGGATAGAGATACGAGAAGAAATCAATGCTCTTCTTGGAGAAGTGTGGCTCAATGATTAGAGCGGCAGACCCTGATGCAGAGGTCTAGCCCGGGACCAGGGTTCAATTCCCCGCCTCGGCGGGTCTTGGGCTCAAAAATTCCACGGACCTGATAATTCTCGGCTCGGTGCCTATTCCAATCATGGAGTCCCACTCTGCAACTCTGGGCAATAGCTTGCTTAATCTCCACAACGGCCCCCACAACACTAAGGATGCCTGGCCTCCACCTTGGGGGTGCCCAGGAGTGGACGCCTCACAGGGAAAGCCAGGATGGGTTCCACAGCGGTATTCGTACAAGCGCCTTGAGACCCTTGCGGGTGAGTAGTGCGCTATACAAGTATCAAATTTACATTCTGACCAGCTAAAAGGGGCTAATTGAACTCTAACTTTGAGATACTGAAGGTCATCTTTCCAAATGGTATCAATAGCACATTGTCTGAGGGTGCTCTTTATATGACTAACTTGAGCTATTATCCCTCCCTCTGTGCCCAAAGCCTGAACTTCCAGGCACTCTAACATTTCTATCACAGGGTTCCTCCTTGTATGGAAGGTTGCCAGAACCTCTGGCAAAATTAGCACTGATAATTTATCCCCAGGGACCCCGCTTTTAAATGAATAACAGAAGCCCACAGCTCGGGCGTCTGCTTACGCAGTCCAGGCTACTGTTCTCAAGTCTCTTCTGATGGCTTCTATCATAGCATTTTTTTGTAAATCTAGGAGCAGTTTCAACAAATTACCTTTTAAGCCACCTCAAGCAACTCGCCTATCCATTGCCAACACCTCTGCACCATAAGGAGCCTGAGGTATTAATTGGCCTAGGATCACTTTACCCAGTGCCTCAAAGGTATAGCTACCAAATTTGCGGTCAATCTTCTTCAGGCCGTTACTTTGGCTGAAAGTGCAAGTCTCTGGGAGGGCACATGTTTATCCCACCTCAGATCATCACAAAATGTCATGCCCCGATACTTATACTCCCACACCTGCTCCAATCCCATTACACCTAGGAACCAAGCAAAATGATGTTTCATTCTAGGGAAAACAGAGTTTTTGTTTTATCAACATTTATTGACAATTTGTTTTCCAGATAATAAGCATTCAAGGCCTTTAATGTCACAAACACTTTGTACGAAATATTAAAAAAGGAGAGAGAGGAAGAAATAAAATCGCAATCTAATCAGGCACCTATAGTTCATGCAAAAAAAAAATGCTTTTTTATTTTTTATTTAAAGTACCATAAAACTTAAAGCACAGCTTTGGTAGTGATACATATACGGTCGTTAAGCATACTCCGTTACTAAGGCAAGACAGAATTCTTATTGTCAATATGATGGTTCACCCATTAAATTTAGATGCGGGCAAACCATAGGTGTAACCATGGCAGACACTCCTCCGTCTCAGATTAAACAAAACCATTTAAAATAGGGTCCAAGGGATATATATTTTAAAGACCCACACCTGATTTTATCCCCAGCACCAACTGAATGTATAACACACGAAACACAGGGGGTCTAACAGCCAAATTTGAGAGGCTACACTGTCGATACTGAGTCAACAAGATCTCAAAATATCTTTATCGCACACACATAACGTATTAATAAAGATAAAGAAGGAAAAAAGGCTAACACTACATGCATAGAGGAGACCGGTACATCATCGATTATTCGTAAAATGGCTGATTAATCCACAACAGATTGTAAAGGGTTTCCATCAAATTAGACTCAATGATCAGTCCTATCATTTGGCCAAACCCATGTGCAAATGAGGCTGGTCCCCTGATCAGTGGGACACTCAGCTTCGCACCTTATTGTTGTATCAGGATTTGGTCCACCAAATACACAAACCGTCCAGGATGACTGATCTTTTGATGGTAAAGTAAGAAGAAATAGTGCAACGAACAAAAAAGTGATTTAAAATAGGATGGAATGTCCTCCTTCTAAATACTTTATTCTACGGACTGGACACGCCTCCTGATTAAAAAATAGAACAGTGCAAAAGAAGACAGTGACAATTATCTGTCTACATAAGGGCCAACATGTTTCTGCCTATCGGGTATTTAATCCCTTGGCATTCGTCAGGGCCTCTGCTCGTATAATAGTTGCACTCCTAATAGTGAAATATAGAATTCACCACCATCACCAAAAACAAATTATAATAAAACTGGTTTGAAACGGAACAACCTGTAACAACCATGGACATTAACCCTCCGATTCACAATGATTACTGTGAATTCTGTGAAGGAAAACGTTATATCATTAGTACTGTATTCGATGCATCAGTCTCATGTGCATAGTGTGTCACCAAACCAACCAATAATGTGTGTCAGAAAATTAATTTTTATGCTTACCCTTTGTGGTAGGGCAATAGACCTCACCTCACCTGGACACTGCTCAGGTACTAAGAGGCCCCGCACTACAAAGATATAGGGAAAACAAAAGAATGTGGCAAAGTACTATAAAGACATTTTTTTGCTTTATACCCTGCCTATGATCATTCCTATAACCAAATGCCCTGTATCTAGAGGCAAAACATGTGAGGTAGATAAACACCCCAAACTCAGTGTACTAAGCCTCAAAATGACCCAGAAACTCGACTAAGACACCAAACTTTAAGGAAGATTAAAACTCCCTTGTATGCTCATTCAGGAATTTTACAACATACTGATCTACAAAACCTGTGATTTGCTAAAGTTTACAACATAGTATAGCTAAAAATATTCTGTGGTAGCTGCTCACCTTTCCGTCAGTACCTCAAGCTCCCATCTGAGACTTGGTGGAGGCACCGATCTGTAGGAGATGCTAGTATAAATAGTCTAGTGAGGGTTTGTTAGTGAAGTATCCCTCCACCTTTAGGATGTATACTAGATAGTGGCGATCTTATCATGTGTCCCTTCAATTGGTATATATGTCTTTATAGTACTTTGCCACATTCTTTTGTTTTCCCTATATCTTTGTAGTGCGGGGCCTCTTAGTACCTGAGCAGTGTCCAGGTGAGGTGAGGTCTATTGCCCTACCACAAAGGGTAAGCATAAAAATTTATTTTCTGACACACATTATTGGTTGGTTTGGTGACACACTATGCACATGAGACTGATGCATCGAATACAGTACTAATGATATAACGTTTTCCTTCACAGAATTCACAGTAATCATTGTGAATCGGAGGGTTAATGTCCATGGTTGTTACAGGTTGTACCGTTTCAAACCAGTTTTATTATAATTTGTTTTTGATGATGGTGGTGAATTCTATATTTACCTATTAGGAGTGCAACTATTATACGAGCAGAGGCCCTGACGAATGCCAAGGGATTAAATACCCGTTCGGCAGAAACATGTTGGCCCTTATGTAGACAGATAATTGTCACTGTCTTCTTTTGCACTGTTCTATTTTTTAATTAGGAGGCGTGTCCAGTCCGTAGAATAAAGTATTTAGAAGGAGGACATTCCATCCTATTTTAAATCACTTTTTTGTTCGTTGCACTATTTCTTCTTACTTTACCATCAAAAGATCAGTCATCATGGACGGTTTGTGTATTTGGTGGACCAAATCCTGATACAACAATAAGGTGCGGAGCTGAGTGTCCCACTGATCAGGGGACCAGCCTCATTTGCACATGGGTTTGGCCAAATGATAGGACTGATCATTGAGTCTAATTTGATGGAAACCCTTTACAATCTGTTGTGGATGAATCAGCCATTTTACGAATAATCGATTATGTACCGGTCTCCTCTATGCATGTAGTGTTAGCCTTTTTTCCTTCTTTATTAATACGTTATGTGTGTGCGATAAAGATATTTTGAGATCTTGTTGACTCAGTATCGACAGTGTAGCCTCTCAAATTTGGCTGTTAGACCCCCTGTGTTTCGTGTGTTATACACTCCTCCGTCTCAGCCAGGGCAAACAACCCCCCATGGCCCAACGTAGTAAGGGCCGTGGGAGACTGATCTCTATGTTCACCCACCTAATTTAGATGGTCAGACATATAGGTCAGTTTTCACTGCCCGCCACCAGCTGGAAACCCCTGGTGGTAAGGGGTAGAAAAACGGTCAAATGCCCGCCTCACTATTAGAGAGAACTCCATGCAAGGGGGCATTTTCGTTTTTTTCAAAAAGAAAATCCCTCTTTAGGATTTTCATTTTGAAAATAAAAAAACATGTTTGGTGGATGGCTACCTCATGTTTTGGGAGCCGTGTGCCAAACTTTAACGAGCATTTACAATGCAATAGGTCTCACAGTGACATTGTTTTGAGTAAATGTCCTTGTAAATGACATTGTTTTTTATATTGTTTATGTTTTGTTAAAATGTATTAAAATGATTGTAATGTAAAATGCAAATAGTGTTAAACTTTGTAAATGGAAAAGTTATTAATTGCATTTATAGGAGTACGAGCTATTGGCTTTGTAAATGTTAATGGCTTGTGTTAATGTGAGTTTTGTTATGCAAAATAAATATAATGTATTTGTAATGCTAATAGGATAAAGTTACTGCTGGTGCTCAGCACCAGTGAGACCCGGCCCACTTAAAGTCCTGCCCCCACGTATACAATTCCCCCACTGCATTGTCATTTCCTATGCTGCTTCTAGATTTTGACAGCTGTGTACCTCCGTCACACAATTAACACTAGCAGATATACGACCATCGCTCTGCAGAGAGGCCAAGGATTGAATGTGCATGCAGTCTTCACACCTTATGGCCCACTGTGAGAAACCATGGTGCCTTGAGCCTCAGCTTCAGATATTTCAATTGTGTCCGGTGGTGAATACTCACCCACAGACTGAATTTGTTAAGACACCTGGAGGCGAACCCCTACCATCCCAAGTTAATAAGACTTTAACATGACTAGGTTACCAGTCCAGCTTACGACACAGGTACCAACCCTGACCCCAGGCAAACTGGCCTTCTCATGGGGCTCAAATGCCTTCTGTCCAGAAATGTCAGGGCGCTAGGCTAGGGCTTCTCAAGTAGCCCTCCAGCTGCCAATGCAGCAAAAGCAAGGGTGCAAATGCGCTGGGGTGTGGGGTGATTCTCACCCCTCCATCATCAAAAGAAAATGCCCCTGTGATGCAGCTGCCCGCTCTCTCTGGTGGTGCAGCTGGAATTGAGCCTGGCACCACTGTGCCTCGCAAAGGAGTGCCCCCAAGTCCCACTCCGGGACTTCTAAAAGATGCTCTGGCCCAAACGTTGCAGCTGCCCACTGTCACGCTGTATATATGGAAGTGGTCCCAGCACAGTGATGCTTTGAAAAGCACTGTCAAGAACAAAATCAATGAATAATAAACAATTAAACAGTGCTAGAGTGTTATTTAATCACACAAAGCACATAATAAAGTTTTTAATTAAACGAACAATATACGAATAAAGGTTGGAGTGTCCAACTGGGTGAAGGGAGGGGGAGGAGGGTGATTAGAGTGAGGTAGTAGGGTAAGTGACATATAACATTTAGCAATATCACAATTAAATTGTTAGGCATGTTGCTCAATGCCACAAAATCACAGTGAAATTCTTCATTTGGTATACAGTCATTTATAAATCCATGAACAATGGAACAGACACAGTGCACATTGCACTATTGGTGGTACTGGCGTGTGTGGTATGTTGACGTTTCGACCCCTCAACCCATGTAGGTTGATTTAGGTCCTTACTGACGGGGTCTTCCTCAGGACAAGGGTGGAGGTGTAGCGAGGGGGGCGCCGTGTTAAGGGTGGAAACTTAATAGGTACGAGCTTTACGTCAAGGACAGTAGGGCTCCAGGGCTCCAAAATGGGTGGGAGTGAAGGACACTTAAAGAAGAGGAAAATAAATTTCACAAAGTTCTCAAGGCAGTAATCAATGCTGCGTAGATAACCGTGGCCAAGCCATCGGTAGGAGTAGTGAAGTGAATCACAAACAGTTTGGATGGACTCGTCAGTTAATCAGGCTTTCCTCTTCAGGGTGAGAGAGAGAGAGTCACGCGGGCCAGCTGGGAACACAGCAAGGCACTCACGGTGCCCTCCGGGCGACTACAGGGGGAGGCGGGCACCGACAATGTGCCCCGACGCACCCCCCAACCACCAATTCACCACTGAGCCCCACTCATCAGGCTCTCTCTCTCTCCTGGTGTCGCTGCTGTCCTCCTCAGCAAGTGCGGCGGGGGCAGGCACCAACAATGTGCCTCGGGCCCCCTCCGCAGCAGACACTACGTCAGCTTCACGCCGAGCTCTCCTCAGCACATGGGAGCCCCGCTGCCTCACCAGCCTGGCTACCCTCACGTTGGGTTGCCGTTGCTGCCTCCTCCTCCTCCTCCTCCTCCTCTCAGGTCACAGTGGGGCTCTATCCACGCACGGGAGCCCCGCTCACCACGCTGCACTTCACGTGCCACCTCTGTAAGTGGATAGACTTCAGGGAGCACCCTCCTCACCAGGGCTCCTCTTAATCAGCACCACGGGGCTCTCCCAAACTCACAGGGAACCCCGTGCCGGACTCCATGCACTTCCGGTCCGCCGCGCTGTGGTTGGAGGCCTCCCAGCCTCCTACAACGGCCCCGCCTCAAGTCAGGCAACTTGGCCTGACTTCCTCTTTTCGCGGGATTGTCTCTCTGCGGTCTTTAAACTGTGGGGTGGGCTCCCGATTGAAAGAGCACCAGTTGTGCTACGAACACGGCACCAATGCGGGGTGGGCACCCGCTCCTCTGCTGAACACTGAGGGACCCCTATGCCGGGGGTTCCTTCTTCCTGACGTTGCAGCCCAGCGCTGCAAGATACATGCACTTTTCCTCTCCAGTAATGGCTTTTTTTTTCGATACGCCCTTGGGACAGCGAGTCTACAGCGGGTCTTGCTCACGCTGCCTGCACGCGCCAGTAGGTTCTCCGATTGGTTGACAAGGTCCACCAATGAAAGTGCTTATTTGCTAGTTGCCAACTAATCAGAGAGCCGATTGGCACGTGCAGGCAGCGTGAGCAAGACACGCCGTAGACTCGCTGTCCCATGGCAGTGTCAAAAAAAATATAGGGCGGTAACAAAAACCCTCTGAACACCTATCAGAACAGAAAGTTTAACATAAATATTAACACTGACCAATTGAAAGCATGGGCGGTAACAGAAGTCCCTCTACACAAAATACTTTTACCCCAATAAATCTCGGTACGCGAGCAACGCATGCGCGCTGCAACGCTAGGCGAGACCTAAAAAGCACTGACAGGAGCCGCTGTGTTGGGGACTCCTGCTAATGCTTCAGAAATTACCACCGGCTTGGCGGTCATTTCTAAATTCAGCAGGCGCTCACTCCATCAGGGCGACGGAGTAATTTACTCTGTCCGCCAGAATATAAATCCTCCCTTTAGTCACTGATGAGAAAGGGAACTGTTGTAAAGAAGATGTGCACAAGCTTTGTACGGTCATTCAAAATGAGGGGAGCCATTGGGGAGTGCGATCTGGTTTACTGTCCCAAGATGCTGTGGGGCAGTGAAAGCAAAATGTGATTGACAGTTCAGCACATCAAAGGGTGAATGAAGCCTGCAGACCAACCTCCCCTTTAAACTTGTATATTACATATGAATTTCTTGGTAAACAAAAGTCTAGCGAGAAGCTAACGCTGCCTCAAAGGGCAGGTCTTGTACAGGAAGGAGCTCATTTTATGACAAGGCACGGGGACCAATAGTACGCAGTATCCTCTTTATTGCGACACACGCAGCAGCAACAACAACTAGAACTTGTAGCTTTTAGAATTAGAATACTAGTAACATTCTAACGAGTACAAACGTGCACTAATGTAACTTCATAGCAGGGAGGGCTGTAACAACCTTATAATACGCTCCTTCTGACGGTGAGCTGACGTCACCGAAAGAGCAGGGACGCGCAAGAGTGTTAAAGAAAAAGCCTTCACTAAATTAATAAGACCTTTCAAACCCAACTTCTATGCAGGGTTCTTTATTAATTATCTGGACTCTTTGCTTCTCAGTAAGAATTAAACATTTAAATTATTTTCAAATAAAAAATGTAATATTTTACGGGAGGCGAGTTTAACAACTATGTCCTCATGTAAAAGAGACTATCCTTTTAGAACAGTCAGTGTACAAAAATGTGAAGAATTTAGAAGTATTGGGTGAGTCAGTCACACGTGTCCGAGCCCGCTGGGAGCTGTACTTCACTGGCGGAGTTTTCGCGCCCGTCTGCAGAGTGGGGCAAAGATGCAGAAATCTGGAAAACTAAACTGCAGCACGGCCCGCATGACACACGAGCTCCCAGCGCCACCCAGAGGCCACAAGGCATCATGGCAGGCAAGAAGGAAACGACATCACCACGCAAAGAAATGCAGAGGGATTCATTTCAAATGAAGCAGTACCTTAAGAGGGCGGGGGGCAAGGAGGACAAGCGGAAGAGGAAGAAGGGAAGACAGGGACACAGGAGGAGCGCCCGCCCCTTGCAAGCGACTCACTGCACTTGTTAAACACTGAGACAACCGGTATCACTTTATAATTACGTCAGAAGTGACCTACATTAAGAACATGTCGGCTAACCCCCCGGGAGCCATATATATTATTTTCACTGCTTCAGCACTCGTCTTGTACGGGACAATCAATTGGAATGTAAGTTTTTTTTTTCTAAACTTCATTTTGTATTTATTCTCATTATCATCTTGTCATCTTTATAAATAGTGTCTTTAAACCTGTCATTTCATATCTCAGCTTTGTCATCTAGATGCCATTTGTGGCAAGTGAACGACATCTACCTTTTTTAGTCAGCGCCAAATCATTGGCGCCGCTAAATCAATAGGCTGTGCGTGATCTGCATGAAAGGAAAGTAGTTCGTGGCCATTGGGGCACCGCACCCTGCAAACGGAGTTTCTCAAAGCATCAATAGAGAAATAACAGTACTTATTCTATCGAATTTCGAAAGGTACACGCCTGAGTCAGCCCACTGGGATTTAATCATTTGGCGTAACATGCACATTAACCCACTGAGCTATTCAACGTGCTACATACATAAGCAGCTTGCCACTTCAGTGTGCACAAATGACATCCTTTCCACCGCATTAAGCAAAATACATTTGACTAGTATCTCAATAACCTTTCTCCAAGATGGCGCGGCACACCTTGTACAAAAAAAAAACAACAGACGAGATACCGACAGGAGACTTATCGGAGGAGAAAAGGCAGTATTTGTTCAATAAGAACATGCATCTTAGTGACACTTTCTTTCCACTGTCGCCAATCGTGTGCGGGTAAAATCACACAAAGGTTCAGGGCATACAAAGTGGCAAAATTCCACACATTGTGTACAAAGCGAGATACATCAGATCACACTAGGATAACAAACATTTCACAAACGCCAACTTGCCACCAAGGAGTCCCATGCGCACAGCTCCGCAAGGACACAGCTCGGCGGATCCTGTGGGCACAGCTCAGGTAACGCCCCAGCTGCTCACCTGGAGGGTGTGTTGGAACACTGCCCTGGGAGAGAGTGATCGCTGCGCCTCATGGGCTCAGCAGTACGCATGAACACTGCGCCACCTGCGCACCGGGTAGGTTTATAGACAACCCAGAGAGCGCTCTCATGGGAGTGGACTCGTGGCTGAACTTAACTGGTTCAGCACAGCGCCAGCTGCTCGCTTCTAGAGCCTGCGGATGTCCCATGGCAGTAAACTGCAAGTTGAATCTCATGGGCAAAGCACTACCACAAAGAGCGCCGGCTGCTCCCCTGATGGGTTTACGGACATCCAATGGAACGCTCTCAAGGGAGCAGACTGCCTAGTGAATCTCTTGGGCACAACTCTCTGCAAAACTACACCAAACACCACTGGCTGCTCACCTGTTGGGTTTGCGGATGTCCCACAGGCCCACGCCTTCTTTCGAGTTAGCGGTCGCCAACAACCGGGGCTCCACAGGGTTGAACATCACGCTGTGAAAGGCCGAGGGGTAGTTTGCCAAACAGAAGGGATCTGGAGGAAACAAAAATTAAATGGAGCATGAGACAACAGATTATCAACAGATGTCCCATCAACACGCCAACCAAACACACAAGCCATGTCCCAACAACACGTCAACCAAACACACAAGCCATGTCCCAACAACACGCCAACCAAACACACAAGGCATGTCCCAACAACACGTCAACCAAACGCACAAGCCATGTCCCAACAACACGCCAACGAAACACATAAGCCATGTTCCAACAACACACCAACCAAACACACAAGGCATGTCCCAACAACACACCAACCAAACACACAAGCCATGTCCCAACAACACACCAACCAAACACACAAGCCATGTCCCAACAACACGTCAACCAAACACACAAGCCATGTCCCAACAACACACCAACGAAACACACAAGAGAATGGAAACCGCGCCAAAGCACAGCACTTCAGGATGAGATACAGTGAGAAAACAAATGCACCCAGATCTAAACCCATAATCATTAAAGTATTACTGGTGAATGTACAGGTGAGGTCCTCCAACATGAACCTGGTCCAAGGAATAAAAATGCACCACTCATGGAAGGAACTCCAGGCTCCACCAATAGAAAACCTGTAACGCTCTTACAAGGAAGACCGTCTTGCAGGCCTTGAACTACCAGATAGAAAAATGAAAAAATGCATGTGGAGCCTCCTTGTCGTCTCATAGGGTACTGGAAGGGAAAACGAATCCTGGACCTGTTCCCCGGGTGCCAGGAAGATGCAGCCAGGCTCCCTGCAGGATATTCTTAATTATTCGCATCTAAAGAACCAGATGCAGGTTTTGAACGGAAGCTCAAATTAATCTAAATTCTTTTTTTTTTTTTATTACAGAAAGTGCTTCCTCCTGACAAAAGTATAGGGGGTTCACTTTTGTTTTTCCACTCATGGTCACCTTTAAAAGAAAACGTTTTACAGATTGGAATTATTATCAAACTATAAAACACTACTAATATTTCGGGTTCTCAAATCCAAGAAATCACTCTTAAAAAAGAAAAAAGAATAGAGATCGGCATGTCAGCCGCAAGTGCCCATTTCGCTAGAATGATGGATTTTTGCAAAACCCTGTCAAAGACAAAGCTTGGCTCTCCAGGGGGAGAAGGCGACTGGTTCGATAACAAAACAGAATGTATTTGAACTGTCTGGGTTTCAGAAGCACTCTGATAACAGAAGAACGTTTCTTAGTAAAAGAAAGGTAAAAGCTATTGTGGCATAAGGTGAACCCAGGGGAGAGGATGTGGCCTGACAGCTAGGGCAATGGACCGCGAAGCTGGGGAACCGGGTTCGAGTCTCGGCAGAGTCCTTAAACATACTGTCATTCTGGGCGAATCACTTAATCTCCCCGTGCTTAACAAAAATGAACGCGTCCCTCTCTAACGCAACTGGTGCTTATGTAAAGCGCTCCGATACCTTCGGGTCTAGTTCGCGCTATATGTAACAAAAAATGGTTGATTTATCCCAAAAACTAGGAAGCAAAAGCACTCAGGCGATGCAGCACCAAGAGGATATCCGAATTCTCTTCAGATGGCACCATGACTGCGAATCTGTATGCATTTCAGGAAGAGGTGTAAAAGTTGGGATAGTGAGAGATAATGACACCTGCACGAGCCCAGGCAGGTCTGTAGCTTGGCGCGGCTGCCTGCGCTCCAGAGGGCTGCAATCAAAGAGGCCTAGATTAAAAACAAGTGGACAGCAGTGCAGTACTTCGGATCTCTGCACACACCACAAACCCCCGAAGAGCAGGAAGCCCAGCCTAGTGGCAGTAAAGTCAAGCTGGAAGTAGGCACCACGCGCACTGGATATACTTAGGTTAGGCACTCTCCCTTAACACACTGCATCTGCTTCGAGTTATCAGACTTTGGCACAGCATTGGGAACGAGAGCGAAGTGTTGACAGCACACACCAATGCAGGCTCCAACAAACAGGCCACAAGAACAGTGTGGCCAAGAGGAGCTACCACCCAAAAGAGATGCTTCCAGAGGGCTTGAGGGCCTCGTCCTGGACAGGTCTCTGCAGAGCTATGCACACTGCCCTGCTGTAAAGGGCCGACCTGTGTATACAAAAACTGTTCTATTCACTCAGCCTGCACCACTAACAATCACTAATAGGAGGCCCAGAGCTTTAAGTGGCGTAAAAAAACTGGGGGAGGTGGTCTCAAAGGGGCGTGGCCGATGCAGTTAAGGGCGTGGCTTAAAACGGGTAAGCTAAAGATCTGTGCTTAGCATAGTGTGCCGCCTGACTGGCATTTTGCTGCTTCTGTCATTGTGTCCAGCTATATAATAAATTGAGTAATCTCCTATTTTTCACTGAAATATGTATACATTTATATTGTCATGATTTTATTCTATTTTTCTGTATTCTTTTATGGTCCGAGAGACCGAAATAAAGATAAATAAATGAAATGAAATATAATACAAGTAACATTACACCTACAACAAGCCAGAGTTATTGGCTTTGTCAATGGTTGTAAATTACATACGATACATAAGCAACACCTATGGCTTCGTTGCCTATAGTATTGAAAAAGCTTCCATTAAAAAACGATGAGGCTGTGAATGAACTATAACGAGTCTCTTTGAAGTTACCTCAAAGGCAGTGGTATTTCTGCACAGATAAGATTTTTGTTTTCACCCTGAGGGCGAGGGCAAAAATGGCGAGCCCGACAGAGACCCTTTTCGGCACCTGCTTTTTAGAGCTGACGGTGCCGAGCACCGGCAAGACCCGGTTCACTTAAAGCCCCGAGAAGGTCTTTCAGAATGAGGGTTCGACGCCTGCTTGGGCGTAGAGACCTAGTGTGACGTCATTCACCAGACGCGCCCTTTAAGCCGGGTCAGAGTAGACACCTCGTGGGAGTCACCCGACCCTCAGAAGCGAAACCAGCAGCAGACCGCCCGAAGTCAGGAAAAAACAGCAAAGACAAACTGATACTTTTACTGATGCATACTGCTGAAAAAGAAAGACTTGGGTTAGAGACCCACCCGGCAGAGGTAATGGCACTAGGAAATCAGTCCCAGGTCAAAATCTCCAAGGCACAATGTCCTTAGCAGGAGCTCTGGCAGCAAGAAGGACGTGTTTACAGACCAACTGGGTCTGGGCATCTCTCACTGGAGTGTGGAACGCTCTTTTGGGGTCTTTAGCGGACCGGAGATTTTAACCAAGTACATTTCTCAGGTTTTGGTATTTCTACCGTTGGCAGTTGGCGCCACCGTGTGGCTGGACAAGATATTGCGTAGCACAGTCGACCAAAATGGAAATACTATTTACTGTCTGTGTAATGCCCTCTTCGGTCTGTGTGCAGGCCCCTGGCCGCCCACCCGGGCCATGAACGGCTGCTGTTTGGCCCTTTAAGATGGGCCCGGAGGGTGACACCGGTACCAGGAGGGGGCTTGTTGTCTTAAGAGTCTATAAAGCAAATGTATGCCATGGGTCTCGAGTACCAAAACTCAAATACTCACAACCTTTCCGCTTATTCCTCCCCAATTCTTGTACAGAGAGATTAACAAACACTTGAGCGAAGAAAGTGGGAACGGAAAAAGCAGTGACCCAGGCTTCACCAGAAGAAGTACTGCAAAGAAACTGGCAAAAAAGAAGGCATCTGACAGGAAGAGGCGCCCACAGACCCCGGCTTACGGAAAGCATGGCGACCAGCTGAGACAGCCGCCAGGTATGGATCAGGGAAGCGCCTAGGAGCTTTCACCATAAACGTGCGCTATAGAAGTGTGATCACGTACTCAAGGCACCGGATGCCCCAGAATGGATGGTCATCAATACCACAACAGGACACAGGCCACCATCCTGCAAGCAACCGAAGCCTCCTTTTGTTTTTTTGGCAGAGTTTTATATAGCGCGAACTTGACCCGAATCGGGTATCAGAGCGCTTTACATAGCACCAGTTACGTTATATGAGGACACATTAATTTTGGTTAGGCACGGGGAGATTAAGTGATTTGCCCAGAATCACAGGATGTTCATGGTCATTGCCGAGACTCAAACCCAGTTTCCCAGATTCGAGGTCGACCGCCCTAGCCGTTAGGCCACCTCCTCTCCCCAAAAAATGAAAAGCCAAGCCATGCTTTGAGCAGGGGTCGATGTAGGCATGGCAACAGAGAAGCGACATTACCAAGCTTTAATAATCTGATCAAAACCATTCCTGTACTTTTAATCATTTTTTTTAAAGAAAACAACCGTTCTTGAGTTCCCCCGGGATCGAAAGGGGAGAAGTGGCTTCTCTACTGTCAACCAATCCATCTATCAATCAATCAATCAGGGGTTTGTAGAGCGCACTACTCACCTGTTAGGGTCTCACGGCACGGGCGAGGGGCAGGGTGCAGCTCCGTGGAGGTCCTCCAAAGAGCCAGGTCTTGAGGTCCTTTCTGAATTGGTGAAGTATCGGGCTTCGTCGGAGGTGAATGGGGAGATCATTCCAGGTCTTGAGTGCGAGGTAGGAGAAAGACCTTCCACCCGCTCTGGTCCTGTAGAAGCATGGGACGGTGACTAGGGAGAGGTGGGCTGAGCGGAGGTTTCTCTTGGGAGCATGGAAGGAGAGGCTGTTGTTGAGGTATTGAGGTCCGTTGCTGTAAAGGGCCTTGTAGGCATATGTGAGCAGCTTGAATGTTATTATTCCCTCGACGGGGAGCCAGTGGAGGTCGCTGAGGTGTTGGGTGATGTGGTTGTGTCTTGGGATATCGAGGATTAGTCTGGCTGCGGCGTTCTGGACAGCCTGGAGCTTGCGGAGAAATATTTTGTTGATTCCGGCATCGCCATAGACCAGTCTGCTTGTGATGAGGGCGCAAGTGACTGTTTTCCTGGAGTCGGAGGGTATCCATTTGAATTCTACGTAGCATGCAAAGGATGTTAAAGCATGCGGAGGAGACGGCATTGATCTGGCGATTCATGGAGAGCGATGAGTCCAGTATGATGCTGAGGTTACATGCATGGTCTCTCGAGGTGGGTGGGGCCACCAGGTGTAGTTCCATGCGAAGGGGTGGAACGAAGGATGAGGACTTCTGTTTTTTATGAGTTGAGTTTCAGGCAGCTGTTTTTCATCCAAGTTGCAACGGCTTTCATCCCTTCTTGAAAGTTGTGCCTGATGATGTTGGGTTTCTTGGTGAGGAAGAGGACGAGTTTGGTATCATCGGTATAGGAGATGATGTTGAGCCCATGGTTTCTGACGATGGTTGCGAGGGGGGCCATGTGGACGTTTAAGAGGGTGGGGTTGAGGGAGGATCCCTAGGGTACTCCGCATCTGGTCTCTGTCGGTTTTGAGAGGAAGGGCCGGAGTCTTATTCTCTCTGTTCTGCCAGTGAGGAATGAGCGTATACAGTCTAGGGCCTTTCCTTGGATGCCGGCGTCGTGGATTTTTGGTGGCTAGTGTGCGGTGGGAGACGGTGTTGAAGGCTGCTGATAGGTCCAGGAGGATGGGGGCTGCCATTTGGACTTGGTTGAGGAGGGTGCAGATGTCTGTGGCGGCGAGAAGGGCGGTCTTGGTGCTGTGGTTGCTGCAGAATCCGGATTGGGAGGTGTCTAGGATGTTGTTGGCTTCTATGAAGTATGCTAGCTGGGTGTTGACGGTCTTTTCAATGACCTTGGCTGTGAAAGGAAGCAGCGAAATGGCTCTGAAGTTTTTGGGGTCCGCGGTGGGTTTCTTTAGGAGGGTATTGACTTTGGCGCGCTTCCAGTTGTCAAAGAATGTGGCGGTCTCAAAGGAGCAGTTGATGGTTCGACGTAGCTCGGTGCAATAGCTGTGGCAGCCCTGTGGAAGATGTGTGGTGGGCAGGAGTCTGAAGGTGCTCCGGATGCTCTTCATGGTCTTTAGGGTGTATTATGTCATGAGTGTGGTCCAAGTAAGTAGGGTCTATTGGGTGGCGTCACTTGGGGCAGTGCAGAGGTCTTGGTCGTCGAAGGTGTCGTAGAGCGTCTTGATCTTGGGGTGAAAGAAGGAGCTAAGTCTGTTGCAGAGGTCTTTGGAGGGAGGGATGTCTGTTTCGCTGTTGGGTTTAGCAAAATCCTGTATGATGGAGAAGAGTTCCTTGGAAATGTGGGAGTTGGAGAGGACTTGGAGGAAATTATTCTTTGTGGATTTGATGAGTTGATGGTGTGCAGTGGTGGCTGTTCTGTAGGCGGTGCTGGTTTCCCCGAGTAGTCGGCAGGAGCGCTTGGATTCTTGGAGTGTCGTGGTGAACCAGTTTGCTTTCTTGTTGTGTCGTCTTGTAGTCTTCTTGAAGGGGGAGAGTGTCTTGGCGCAGTTGGCGATCCGCCTCAAGAGCTTAGGACAGAGCTCTTGAGGCGGAAAGCCGAGAGCTAGGAACCCCTTCACCAAATTCTTTTTTAAAAAACTGTATACTGTGTGAATATTTGTGTGTGTGTTTTTAAAACTTGCACTTTACTCACCTGGTGATTGCCTCGCCGCTCAGCTGAGCGAGGCGCTGAAGCAGGCAGCAGGCAACCGCCGCGACCTCCCGGGCTCCGCCCACCGAAATAGGCCACGCCCCTTTCCATTGATATTTAAGAATGTGCTGTTTCCGGAGGCGCAGCGGACGGGCGCAGCGGGCGCGCCGGCGGTGCGCCGAAGGCGCGCCAAAGGCAAGCCCGTCTGCGCCCGTCCGCGACCAGACGGGACCAGGGGCCACTAACCCTGATCCTCCCACCCCCCAGGGCAGGACATATAGCTCGACAGCCTTATACAGCATAGGAAGAACTGTCGCTGTCCAGTGCACGCATATGTATGCTCCTACAGAGCTTCCTTCCCGCTGTCCGGACTGCAAGCACCCTCTCCGTAACACCTCCCCGTTGGCCACAGCCCAGAAATACTGCATGTTCGCGTTAAACTGTCGATCACTGCCAAAGCACTGTACACAAATCGCCATGCTGCTAGAGGAACACAAGCCAGACACGATCTTTTTAACAGAAACCTGGCTCTCGGCTCAATCAGAGCCTGATTTAGTCTCAGCCTTATCCGCTGGCTACCATATCTTCAGAGCAGACAGACCGAAAGGGAGAGGAGGAGGTCTGGCCATTATATTAAAGGACCAGTATCATTGCCGCACCACAGTAGAAACCATTCCTGGTTGCGAGAGTGTAGAATTCTGCATAGAGTTCCACGCGAATAGTTCATTCTCTGGCACTTTGATTTATCGCCCCCCCGAGCCTGCAAAATTATTCCATACATCTCTCCCAGAGATTATAGCGAAAAGAATTTTATCCTCTGCCAACCATACGGTTTTAGGGGACCTTAATCTCCATTTTAACTCCCCTACAGACCACATTGCTAAGGAGCTAATAGATGACCTTGGAGCTCTTCAACTGGCTCAATTGGTCACAGCCCCGACCCACGAAAAGGGCAATCTATTAGACCCCATTTTCAGTAACTGCATTGACTTAACTGTTGACCAACCCATCCCCCTCCCATGGTCGGACCACTTCTTGGTCCCGTTTACCTGGGTCTCCCATAAAATCCCCCAATTACCCCCTCAATCCACAACTAGGAGAAACTGGTCAAAACTCTCCATGGAAACTTGGACGCATGATCTGGACTCCATCCGCCCGCCACCTTGCCCAGACCCCAACGTGGCTAACGGAAACTATGTAGGCTGGATTACGAACTCATTAGATATGATCCTCCCTCTTCGTAGATCGTCCTCAAAAAGAACGCAGAAATCAGTCCCTTGGTTCTCTGATTCGCTAAGAGAGCAAAAACGCCTCTGTAGGCAACGAGAGAGAGCCTGGCGATTAGACTTTCTCCCGGAAAAAAAGGCATTCTACAAAGAGGCGATCAAAGCCTACAGAGAAGGGGTCAGGACGGCCCAGGCTACGTATTACTCTGACAAAATCCTGGAAGCTAAATCAAAGCCCAAGGAAATCTTTCACATAATAAAACAATGCACCAGCGTTACCACTGCTCCCCATCCGATCAAGACTCAAGATCAATGCAATAAGTTGGCGGAATTTTTCCATAACAAGGTGTTGAAAATCTATTCCACCTTTCCAACAATAGCCTCGACTTCGGATGCGACTGACCTACCCCTCCCGAGAACCCCCCTCCCCCCAGACCAGCCTGTTCTGGATCATTTTCCCCTTCTGGACCTTGACACCTTAGATAAAGTGGCACGCCAAGTTAAGTCGGGCTCTCCACGTGACCCAGCGCCCCCAGAAGTTCTGATGCAGGCAGGTGAAGTCACATTGCCTGTGATTCTGGAACTGCTAAATTCATCTATATCCGCATGCTCCGTTCCCACAGCCTGGAAGCAAGCAATGGTGCGGGCGCTGTTGAAAAAACCTAACCTGGACCCTGATGATCACTCCAGCTACCGCCCCATCTCACTCCTTCCTTGGGCTAGCAAGGTGTTGGAGAAATATATAAATGCCCAGTTGGTCCAGTTTCTAGAGAACCACTCCCTATTACATACGTCCCAGACAGGTTTCAGACCAAAGCATGGGACTGAAACCGCCTTATTAGCAGTCACCGAAGAATCTCGAAGGGTACTGGATCAGGGAGGATCAGTGGCAGTGATCCTCCTTGATCTAAGTGCCGCCTTCGATACGGTCAGCTATGCCACCTTACTGAACCGTCTCTATAACATCGGAGTCTCGGGTGATGCACTAAGGTGGTACGACTCTTTCCTGTCTGACAGATCTTTTCAGATCTTCGACGGTGATACAATGTCATCTAGTAAGCCTCTCAGCTGCGGAGTACCGCAGGGCTCTTCATTGAGCCCTGTGCTATTCAATGTATACATGAGACCACTGGCGGGGGTAGTCGAACCGTACGGCATTAAAATCGTGTCGTACGCCGACGACACTCAGCTAGTGGTTTCATTGGCGCAAGAGAGCAGCAGGCAATCCCCGGTAGGTCTGTTGAAATGTTTAGAGGACGTGAGGGAGTGGATGACCAACTCCTCCCTCAAGTTGAACGGAGAAAAAACAGAGCTCATGCTCCTAGGCCCAACATCGCCAGTACCTTTCACCTCCTTGTGGCCCTGCGGTTTGGGTGCTCCCCCCACCCCCAAGGAAAGTGTCAAGAGTCTGGGAGTATGGTTAGACAAAAGGCTCTCCTTTTCCACCCAGGCCACCAAGCTGTCCGCCACCTGTTTTGGCCTACTTAGAGTCCTGAGGAAGGTCCTTCCACTTTTGCCTCTGGAGGCCAAAAAGGTGGCAGTACAAGGCCTCATCCAGTCCCGCCTGGACGCAAACAATGCTCTATACGTAGGGGCCCCTGAGATGACCCTTAGGAAGCTGCAAGTGGTACAAAACTGCGCCGCACGTACCTTACTCCAGATTCCGCGAACCCAGTCAGCCAGACCTGGACTGAAAAGCCTGCACTGGTTGCCAGTGAGGCTAAGAGTGACATTTAAGGCGCTGTGTATTGCGCATCGGGTTTTTTGGAAGACGGGATCAGCAATAAATAACAATCTTGTCGTCCCCTACCACCCAATTAGGAACCTTCGATCTACGGATGCTTTCCTGGCAGTTGTTCCTAGAGTGAAAAGAGCTAGGACCGGGGGAAGGCTGTTCTCGCTGAACACTGCCAAGCTCTGGAACGCTCTCCCCCTCTCTCTTCGCTCCACCCCCGATCTGCTCGCATTCCGGAAAAAGCTGAAAACATTACTGTTCGCCAAATTTCTCTAATCCTAATTTCTCTGTTCCGTCACATCTCTGCTTCTACTCAGCGCTTGGACGCCCGTGGGCAGCAACCGCGCTTAACAAATACATTTCCATTCCATTCCATTCCATTGGTGTAGGTTGCTTGCCGTGGTGTTGGCGTCTGTTGTAGTTGGGGGTGGAGTTCAGGATAGGGCGGAGGTGAGGTTTTCTTCGAAGTCTTTGTTCCAAATTCTGCATGGGTGGGGGCGCGCATGCTTGTGAGTGGTGTTTTTAAAAAAAACGGTGGATGCAGTGGTGTGGTGTGGCTGAAGATGCAGTTTCCTCCTGCAAAGAAGGGGGTCGACAGTGGTTGAGTGGGGGCAGGGAGAAGTTGCTTCAGTCCTATGTTGGTGAGGTTCTCGAGGAGGGCGATGGTGTTTGGGTCACCGTGGTTGTCCAGATGGAAGTTTAGGTCTCGAAAGTAGTAAATAGTCTGTGGAGGTGAGAGCTGATGAGGTCCGCGATGACGTTGGTGAACGGTGTGCTCGGGCCAAGCGCTCTGTAGATGAGTTTTCCACGGAGCGTCGTTCTGGGATTGGTCTAGACCCGGCAGTGAATGTGTTCCATGGAGGGCGAGTCGGTGGTTGTCGAGCGGAGGGAGCTTTTGTGGATGGTGGCGAGGCCTCCTCCTGGGCGGGTGGAATGGTCTTTCCTCAGGATCTTGTATCCATCAGGGATGGCGGTTGCGATGTCGAGTCCAGAGCTGGCGTTGGTCCAGGTCTCTGTGTGGAAGGCGACGTTGGTCGTGTGAGTGTTAATGGGGTCCCAGATTTCTATGGTGGGCCTGATGCAGTTAAGTGGTTTGTGTGCGCTGGCGTCCGGTCGTCTGGGGGCTGCTGCTGGGGTCCGGAGGCGAGTGAAGGTGCAGCAGCAGTGTCGGCAGGGGATCAGACTTGAGTGTTGCTCGGCGTAGAGAGCTGGCAGTTGTTGTTGCGTCTGGCGTTGAGAGCGTGGAGGGTGCTGGGGTTGTAACGGCAGGGGGTCGGGGGACCAGGGTCCCTGGCGCTGGTCGGGTGGCGGACAGGCGCAGATGGGGTTGCCTGTGGCGCGGCCTCACAGCAGCCGCCATTATGTAGGGGTTGTGGGAAGGGTGATCAGCATGGAGTCGGGAGCAACACACGGGGGGGAGGGGCCGCAGCGGCTGGGAGCGCCGAATAAGGGAGCAAGAAGGGGAAAAAGGGAAAAGAGAAAAAGAGGCAAAAGAGAACAGAGGACACAGAACAGAGCGGAATAGCAGAAGAGCAGGGTGCTCTTCCACTTGACCACCTACTGTGAAGTGAGAAATGGGAGAGACTGCTGAAAAATAAACAAGCCATCACTTCAGGATGCCTGCTCTCTGAAAGAAAGGTAAATACGAGCATATGATTAATCAGCAAATCTAAAGGCTGCCTGAAAGCCAATAAAGGCTTTAATCAAAATAATCTAGAATTTGTCCTTTTAATGGTAATCTATAAATAAAAAACAGGCTTACACTAGGTACTGTTAGCATCTTACTAAAACATAACTTTTGAAAGCACAGTAAACATTTAAACCATATTTTTACACGCTTTGCAACAGCCTATTTATACCGTGTGCAACCATATACTGTAATATATTTATTAAAACTAATGACACATTCACAGTGGTTTCTGTCACAAGATTAAACCTCTGAGCACTGTAAATACACGGCAGTAGTTCCCCAACAAAAAGGATTCAAAATCAGTGACCATCTGGTTACATTCACAGACCAAACATATTTTTCTGCCTAAAAATGCATTTCCCCCACACATAAATTTAAGTTGCATTTACTTTTTATTTGAGATGTGTGCATTATATCGGATATGCAGTTACCAGTAGGTCAGCTGTCAACAAAATAGTTTGTTATTTTTTGCCATATATGCGACCCTCCCACTCACTGCCCACCTCCCCACTGTACTCAGGATTACAGTTCCCGTATTTTTCTTTATGCACTTTGACCTCTGGTTTTGAGTACTGAGGTCATCCCCCTCACCACACCCCTACAGACTTTTACTGAATTTTGTTTAGGGAACAGGTAAACTCAGGACTTTAAGTGGGACAACAAATTGGAAGCCACTAAAAAGGGCGTGGCCTATGTAATTATAGGGGTGGTTTAAACACGTAAACTAAACTTCGATAGTGTGCCAACCAGACCGGTATTTTGGTGCCTCTCTGAACTTTCTATTATTGCATCTGTATATAACACAACAACTGATGTAAACATAAAACCAGCCAGGACTAATGGCTATGCCAACAGTTGTTAGCTATTTAACCCCTTCGCTGCGGCGGAAATTCCGCCGCAGCGCTGGGTGGTGCGGGGGGGCAGCGCGGTGGCGCGGTGCTCATGACGGAGCCACTCCGTCATGAGCCACGGTTGGGCTGTGCTCATGACGGAGTGGTTCCGTCATGACTCCGCCCACAGCGCTAATCGCCCGCACAGGCGGGGAATTAGCGCCGCGTGGGCGGCGCGGCCGCCAACGGCCGCAGCATGACGGAACCACTCCGTCATGAGCACACGGCAACCGTGGCTCATGACGGCGTGGTTCCGTCATGAGCACGGAAGGAGTTAAAATAAATGCGTAACAATGATTTTGTGATAACAAATTAAAATTGAAAACGTCTATGTCAATGTCAGTCAAGTTAGTCAAGTTAATGTCAGTCAAGTTAATGTTTACTTTACTCATTTTACACATGTACACCATTTTTCTCTTCATCTGCATATCTCACACCCATCTCTTTCCACTTCAGCACCCTCTCTTTATTCTTTCCTGAATGCACTTCCTCACATCTCCTTCACTTCACCCCCCAAACCACACACTTGCCTGTAAGCAATGCATTTTTTTTTTTACTTTCGCTTTGTGACAATATTACCAACACAAGCATTGGCATAGCCAATAGATCTTGCCTTTGGGACCTTATAAGTGTTTAGCCATGCAACAGTTGATGTTGTTGCACCAAGGATATGGTGCTGCATAACTAAATACTTAGAAGGTCCCAAAAGCGAGACCTATTGGCTATGCCAATGCTTGTTATTAATAGAAAGTCTTTAGTGTCAAGCCACCTGTTATACACTTACACGTGTATTCACAAACCATTACCGAATAAATAGGTGATTTAATGTTAGACAACGGTCAAACGTTAGAGTAAAAAATAACATATCAAATCCACTAAAACATCATTGTGGTTATTAAATCTTCGAGGGCAATGTACATACGAAAAATAATCATTTGCTACAAATTTCTCCATAATTCCTTTGAGAAGAATGACCGTTGTCTCTATAATCGTTGTTCTAGTTTAATTATAGCGATTACCCTGGCCTGGGCAGTGAAAGGTGCACTTTGAACGGGACACAAGAAAGACACCAGGTAGGCAACATGGATATCACTTTGTGATTGTGACACGTCAACCAGTAGTGCACAAAGTAGAGTTCACACTGTGCACTAGTTTTGCGCTAGTCGTGTATTATACCCAGTATTAGAGCTAGGCTAATTTTGACAGATCCAGGCTTAGTTTGACAGCTAAATAGGGTTTCTCGAGAATTTTGCTGCCAAACTACACTCGTTTAAAGAGGCAGGGCACACCGATACAAGGCCTACACCAGGGGAGCGCTAGCGTACTTCCTCTGCATAGACACCATGATGGAGTAAAAACATACAAGCCGTACATTAAAGCAAATTCTACATTGGTCTTACAGTGCCCTCTGAAAAACTTCAGATTATAGAGGTTTGCTTTAGGAAGGAGAGGTATTATTTTGGTTAGACATAAATTATATGTTCAGGCTTCACATAGCTGAGCTATTTCTCAGTCTACACATGGATAAGGCACCAGACTCCTGAGCTATCCAATGCTCCATCACCAAAGGAAGGAGCAACATCTTTTCGATTTCTTCTAAAACTGCTACCCGCACTGTGTTTCGAGCCAGAGGGCACCCACTAAATATAATGCAATATTCGACTTGAGCTGGTACTTACAAAGTGCAACAAAAGCTCCAAGGAGTCTTGGCGCTGAACTAACGACATCAGAGGAGATATGAAGATTGTCAAAAATTTAGATGAATTTTTAGAGCCTTACTAAAAATAGAATGGTCCTCGACTTTGCACAGGCCAAAACAGAGTGGATTCCAAATAGAGAAGCAACAAAAGAGAAGGATCCTTGTGACGAGCCATGCTGCCATATTCTGAATGCCTTGAAGCTTGCACATAGCAGACTCAGGAAGGCCGACATAGCAAGCATTGGCATACTTCAATCTAGAAATGATGGTAGCATCACCATCCCAAGATTTCATGAGGCACAGATTAAAAAGAAGGTTTTACTGGGAGACCAAAGCAAACACATGGAGATTATGGACGGAGCACTGAAACTTTTCAGACACTCACCCCTAGTCACAGATCTGGGTTAAATCCATCATCATTCTTTAGCTCACTTCACCACCTCAGTTCAGACCCAGCTATATGCAAATCAGTCTCGACCCTGTGCCTCATGGGAACAGTCCGAACTGGGGGGCGAAGTGAGCTAAAGAACAATGATGGATTCAACCCAGATCTTTGACTGGGGGTAAGTGTCTGAAAAGTTTCAGCGCTCCATCCATCATCTCCTTGTGTTTGCTTTCTTCGCCCTAAGTTGGCAGAGTATGCCCAGACATGGGTCCCTTGCTCACTTTGCCACTGGATTCAAGCTAGCCTGGCTGATGAGGGGTGTTACCCACGAAACCAGTCCCAGGATGCTTGTTTCCGGTCCAGGGAAGACATGGCTTGGCAGTTCGGGCTGGACTGTTCCCATGAGGCACAGGGTCAAGACTGATTTGCATATGGCTGTGTTTAAACTGGGGTGGCGAAGTGAGCTAAACAACGATCATGGATTCAAGCCAGATCTGCGTTTGGGGAAAGAGTGTCTGAAAAGTTTCAGCACTCCGTTCGTCATCTCCTTGTGTTTCCTTTACTGCATTCATCATCTCCTTGTGTTTGCTTTACTGCGAGACCCTCATTTGGAGTTAAAGGGATGACAAAATTGCACCAGCAGGATGTGGCAGAGGGAAATATCAGTGTAATCTTGTGTGACGTAATTAAATAAATCCATTTAAGCAATCTCAGGGCCAAAACCGGGCTTTAAACTCATCTGGCTAGCATTGTGTAAATGGTGTTCTGCAAAATGTTTAGAAAGCTGGTGAGCCAGAACAGTTCCCCTATTTTAATGACTGCTGGGAAAAGAAAGATGAGCCTATATTTAGCTTCTGACTTGAGGCTTAAGTTTGACTTCTTTAAAAATGGTCTAACAACCACTTTCTTCCAATCACTAGTGACAGTGACAGATGAAAACAGATGTTAAGGATAAAGGTAACAACAGGTGTAACATTTTAAGAGACCTGACTGAACTTAAATCATCTGGGGTGTGCCAGTCTCCCACCGCACCCTTATACGCAGACTCCACGACGCAGGGATCCAAGACAAGGCCCTCAACTGGATCCACTCCTTCCTCTCCGGCAGAACGCAGCGGGTCAGACTCTCCCCTTTCCTCTTGGACCCTACACCTACCGAGTCCCCCAGGGGTCCTAACTCAGCCCTACACTTTTGGTCTACATGGCTCCGCTCGCCCCCATCGTCAGAACCTACGGACTCAACATTGTGTCATACGCAGACGACACCCAACTTATCCTTTCCCTATCCAACAAACCCAATACCGCCAGACACAATTTTCGAGAAGGCATGGAAGCCGTCGCCAAATAGATGAAAAACAGCTGCCTACAACTAAACACCAACAAAACAGAAGTACTCATCATGGGCCCAAACCCCAATGCCTGGAACAACACCTGGTGGCCCCCCGCCCTCAGAAACCCGCCCACCCCCACGGACCACGCACGCAACCTGGGAATCATCCAGGACTCCGAGCTCAAAATGGACCGCTAGATCAACTCAGTCTCGTCCTCCTGCTTCCATACCCTCCGCCGCCTACGTAAGACCTTAAAATGGATCCCCCTCGAAACCAGAAAGACAGTCACTCATGCCCTGGTCACCAGCAGACTCAACTATGGCAACGCACTCTACGCCGGAATAAACAAAAACCTCACCCACAAGCTACAGAACATCCAGAATGCCGCCGCAAGACTGGTCCTCGACCTGCCAAGACACTGCCACATCTCCCAGCACCTGCGCACACTCCACTGGCTCCCCATCGAAGCTAGAGTCATCTTCAAGATGCTCACCCACGCCCACAAGGCCCTCTACGACACCGGACCAGCATACCTGAACAGCCAACTCAAACTCCACACACCCCAGAGGACCCTACGATCAGCCCAGCTCTCCTACGCTGTGGTTGCCCGCACCAGAAAGACCAGATCGGGAGGCCGCTCCTTCTCCTTCCACGCAGCCCGAGCCTGGAACGCCCTTCCGCTCCACCTCAGACAGAAAACATCGCTACGCATCTTCGCAAGAAACCTCAAAACCTGGCTCTTCGACAGCCCCCACTTGATGGGCTGGAGCCTGCTACCCCCCCCGCGCCTTGAGACCCTTACTAGGTGAGTAGTCGCGCTTAACAAACGACTGATTGATTGACTGACTTTAGGGAGGTAAGCAAGGTGTAAACCGTCTCTTAATCATATGGAAAAGCTGTTATAGGAGCAACCAAAAGGGCAAAGGATTGTAATTATGCTGCATGTAACAGACAGGATGAAACCGCAAGCTGGGCATTACAATCATCAATGGCCTTGGTCTCTGGATCTTCTAAAGGAAAAAAAAGAGGTCAAATTGTCACTAACAATTTGGAAGGGGGACAACAGTAATTTTGGCAGGGGTTAGACTGGGGAGACTGTCTGGAATAGAGCCTTTGAGAACTTGGAGGCATGAGAAATAGAATTTGAAATAAAAGGTCTTACTAGCAGTAAGAAAGAATTTGCAACGCCAGAGTTGCTGATATTTAGAGAGCGCTTTTAAAGTCTGGTGTATGTGTGTGTACGTACAAGCTTGTGTTTTGCTAAAAAATGTTTTTATATATTTTACATAAAAAGGTGGAGGTGTTGCAGCCCTTTTGGTCTTCCCTTGACCGTAGCTGGATATGCACAAACTACCTCCAGCCTCTTCTACTCTCTAAAGAACGATGCTTTGCTGTTTATCAGACAATTTTTAGCGTTTCCTTTATCACTGTATACCTCATGCGGACAGATTCAAGACACCAAGAGCAAAGACAGAGGTGAAACTAAAGGCATTATTTAGAGCCACATGTACGTAGGTTTCCTTTGGCGATTTCCTAACGGCGAATTTTTGCGATTCGCTATTAGGAAATCACAAACATTTATAGACTAATGTGTCTGACACATTTAGCAATTCCTAATGGGGGCCGCAATTGACCAACCTCTTCGATATTCATGATGTAGGTCGCAATTTGCGAACCATTGGGAATTGCTAAGAATACACGGATGGAGGCCTGCTGGGGACAGCAGACCACCATGTCTGCGTTTGCTTTTAAATAAAACGCATTTTTCCTTTTTTTTTTTTTAAATGCCCTCCTAATTGTGCATAATGGAATTCCACCTTGGAATTCTGCTCTGCACAGTTCCACTTGGAGGCCGATGTCTTTTACGTGTACCTTGCAAGTGGGCTCATTAGGCAGAGACAGCACAACAGTATGAGATATGAGAAGTTTGAAAAAACACAAACAAGTCTTCCTCCATCTGTAAATGGCTTTTAAATGACCCTAGTGATTGAAGGGGACAGGATCTATTGAGAACAATGTTTCCAATCCTTTTAAATATTACAATGACAGTTGTCCTACTTCATATTTAAAATCAACTATTCCAGAACAGATAATGCTGACCTTTAAGTGTCTCTCGATAAAAAGGGAAGCTGTTCTCCTGTTCTGTGAACACAAGGGAGAGCAGACAGAGAAAGAGCTAACAAGCTTCCTCGACAAGGTGCCTGCTCCCTGAAAGCAACATAAATGCTTGCAATTGGTTAATCCACAAATCTAAAGGGTGCTTGGGGGATGGCATAGGACTTGAATTGATGGAGTCATCGGTGGCTTCTTGGTGACCAAGATTTATTCTTTTTGAGAAGTACTTTAAGCATTTTCAGCTGAGGTCTATTAAAATATAGCACTGTTACCCTCTCTTGCAACATTGGTGTACGGATAATTACAAGCATGGGTTTCATATTGTAAAGGGTCCCTTCCAGCACAAAAACTATGCTTCTAATTCTTTGTATGTGTGCTATTGAGTGCAGCACACTTGCAAAGGAGGGATAATGTGGTGTCTTTTTAAAGTTGCTCCACTGTTATGCAAGCCTCAATGAGGTGTCTGTTTTGGTGCAAATCCTTTTATACCAACATTAGTAGATGGAAATTTGCAGCAAAACCCATGGGTGGTTGCGTGGGAAAGGCCATGTACCACCTATAGTGTGCCCTACTGATGCGAAATAGCACAAAGTAGTGCATATCACTTATTTGAATTGCTTTAGGCAACTTTCCAAGGCAAATTATTATTTGTGTTGAAAAGTAAATCCCACCACAACACCTTGCGCTGAGTTTGCTTCATTTTTGTGAAGCAAGTCCGGTGCAAAGCGTTAGCAAATGTGGCTAAACTCTCTTTGCAGATCTGGCAGCATCCTATCTTATACTATAATTTCATTTTATCGTGACTTGTCTATTCACAGTTCTTTCAGTCGCAGGATGGGACCTCGCAGCACTATGCATGTCGCTATTCACCAGTTCTGTGACTGGGTACACAGACAGACACTGCCACTGCAATGATGGCATAAACGACTGACAGTTTAATACAAAAAATAATGCATTTCCCATTCAGTACTTTAACAAAGTTCCTGTACTTGTTTCATGCACCTGTGGATGAGCTGCAAAATACTTTGTATGAAGATGTTACTGAGGCCCCATCTGCCGCGCAGCCCAGTGCACAAGGTCTGAAAGCTGCAGCAACCCAGGCTATGCTACACGAGGGGGAGTGGCTATAACCCTTGTATCCCAATGGGCACTGCACTCCTGTCTATCTGCCACTTATGTTTAGGGGACTGAGCCGTAATATTCCTCATCAGACTAGGACCCAGAGCAAGGGAGGGAAAAGCACTTACTGGGAAAAGGAGGAAGACAAAAATCGCAAAAACTGTGACAAAGAAGAAAAAAAAAGTCCGTAAGAGTGAGATTTTCTCAGTGTTGCACCTGCACACTAGAGTTGAATCGTGAGGCTTCACCCTGTCCCAAAAGTGACAACAGAGCCACATACACGCACCAGCCCTGTGCAGTGACAGCATTTTCTTTCTTAGCCATGTCCGCAGCATCGGACGCAGAGCTTAATATTTCTTAAGATGAGACAGAGTGCAGCTCAAAATTGGGATCTTTTTTATGGACCGCGATAAGAGTGCATTCCACAGAATTGAGTAGTTGGGAGGTGAGGAATCTGCTGTTGGATAACGTATCCATCAGAGTGTTACGGAAGGTAAGAAGCTTGTGATGGATACTTCTAACCGCAGACTACTCACCATGTGAAGAATTACCAAAGCGCACCTCCCAAGGTGATCAGTCTGTGGAATGGTCAAACCAGAGAGCCCTGCAGGACTGAAAGAGCAAGGTGCTCTTCCCACCAGACCTGGCTATCAGGGCAGTAACACTTTGTGAATGGTTGAATGTGTGGATTGATGACCACATCGCAGCCTGACAGATTTGTAGAACAGGTACCACACATGCCAAAGCAGTGGTAGCAGCCTTGGCCCTAGAAGAGCCCTCAGACCCTCCAGGGGCTGCTTCTTGGCCAATGCATAGCATATTTTAATACAGAGGACTATCCACCCAGACATGGTCCTTTTTTGCACTTCATACCCTTCTTCGCCCCAGCTAACCCACAGACAACTGATCGCCCACCCAATGGTCCTTGGTACGATCGATGTAAAATCTCAAAGCTGCTTTGGTTCCAAACGATAGAGTCTCTCCTCTTCTTTGGAGGGTTGTGGAAGAGCAAAGAATGCCGGAAGGGTGAAGGCTTGTCAGGCATGAAAAGGATTACCAGTAGGCAAAAATACCAATATTACTTATATTCACCCGGCAAAATAGTTCTTATTTTAAAATGAGCTGTCACCCAGGCAGTGTGGCATGTTTCATCATGGAGTCCTACATCGGGCACCGCTATTGTTGCCGGACTGGCTCAACCACACCTTTGGAGGGCACACTTTGATGTTATTCCTAAAGAATTTTGTGCACAAATTCCAAAACAATGAAAGACACCCCTCAAACCAAAGGGACAGTGTTCATCAAACCAAAAAACACAGACTTCTCCCTGGAGGCAAAATGAACTACCAAACAGTCACTCACTCATCAACCAGAACAACATATTCAATCCAATACTGCCGCACTTTCAAAACACATGCAGGTTAATATTTTTCGCTTTCTTAAAAAAAATATTACATTTAAAAATCGAATGTGTGTAAAAAACACAGATACACCACCATAAAAGATACACAAAATATATACAATACAAAAAAGGGGAGAAATTCTTAGACGGTCTTATTCGACTTTTAAAATAGATGCACTCTTCCTATCTGTGTCACTAGATATTAATAGGTACATTCACTGACATATGATCATCATCCATGCACTGTATGTCATGCTTTTAATGTTAGTCAACGCGTTTCGGTGGCCCCACGTGTATATGCCACCTTCTTCAGGATTAATACATATTGGTTCCACCACAGGGGGGCAAAGCTGCGCCAAATAGCTGCTTACTCGGGTCCCATGCATCAATCCGCTCCCAAAGGGTGCGCTCTCCTAGGTAGCTGCCATCTTGGCATGTAACCGCGAGCGCAACTTGGGCTTTAATATTTCGTTACCACGGTTCTCAGCTGATTCCTGTCCCATGAGTGTGATCACACCGCCCCCAGTGTCCGGCATCTCTGCAGCCAGGATGGGCTCCCAAGCAGTAAGATAAAAGGGATTTCTCAGGGCCGGCGGGAGTGCTCACTCAGATCACTCTGTCGAGCATGGTGGTTAGCCCTGCCCCCCACTTAATATCACAGTTAATGTGAATGCATAGGAATTCTCACAGTTGATGCAACACGTGACTGTGTATATCCCATACTATTCCTTTCCACTTGAATATAAAGAGTGCGCAGTACATCACAAGAAATTGAAGTGCTGCACAATGGAGAGATCAATCCAACAATGCATTACCTATTCCTACAGACCCTGGGGGTTATTCCACCTTCACAAGCATTTGATACCGAACGTTTGTCAGGGAAGTATTGAATATTTGGGTATGACTGGAGTAAACAAGTGGTACTCCCTACATAGTAACTATTAATTGGAATAGAAATCCATATATTTATGAGGTCATAAGGGGATCTGTTAAGGTCCTGATGAAAACCGGGTTACTTTTTTGTCATATATTAACCGGCTGAAAGATGTTGATACTAGGAAGTCAGATTCAACAGTCAACGCCCCGTGACATCTCCTCCTGTTTTTTAATCTAGCCAACAGTGCACTACATTAATCAAATTCGTTTTATGGGTTTCCCTGCAGGCCACTTTAACTTTGCATTATTCCTAGATCCCCGACACAGGCTTTAGGACTAACATTAAAGTGCTCCCTCTAAAGGTGGGATTGAGTCGGTCAGGCAACAATAGCGGTGTCGGATGAAGGACTCAATCATGAAGCATGCCACACACTGTGTGGGTGACAGTCCTTTTAAAAAAAAAAAAAATTTGTCTGGTGAATTGAGAGGATATTGGTATTTTTGCTTACTGGTAGAACTTCTCTGGTATTAACGTTGAGACTCAGGGAAACGGAGTCGCCCATCCATATGAAATCTTTCCCCCTCCTCTTAATGGTTGAATACATAGGGGCGTGACCAAGATGGCAGCCACATCGGACATTCTTTGAACGAGCTCCATGCTGGGCCTGATAGCATCCTGCTTCATCAGTGGCATCGGACCCGCCAAAGTGTCCTTTTTGCCCACACTGTCATGCCTGTGTGCTAACACAGGGCTAGGCTGCTGGAAATACGGCTGGGGTCCTCTGGAGGACTCGAGGAAGTGAAATGTTGTGGGGCCGTCGACGCTCCCTGGCCACATGGGCGTCCGAGGGGGCGCTAAGCCGTCCCCGGAGGACGGTTTGTGGAATGCACATTGTGAGAAGGCTGTGCCACAGGTGCTAGCTGCTCAGGGGGGCCTGCGGGGTGCCCTGCTGCGTTGCTGCCAGCAGCAAAGCCCTTTCATCTGTGCTGGCCCACTTCAGTGCTGGCATGGGTCTGTGTTGCCGGAGGTGCAGCTGGGGTCCCCCGGGCAGCTGCCTGGGGGCAGCACCGGAGTCCGGAGAATGCAGCAATCCTGAGCCACGTGGGTGCCAGAGTTGCGCAGTTGCTGCCCTTGGCAAGCGGAGTGCAGACTAAGCCTGGGCAAAGCACTACACTACGCTCGCGTAGTTTGCGAAGTTCGCGCTACTTCGCACTACGCGAACTGCACGTAGCACAGTGCGAACACGCGTAGCGTAGTGTTGCGGTCATTTTTTGCTTGCTCGCGGTCCTCAACGTCAAGTTGGCGACCGCGAGCAAGCAAAATGACATCCCGGCGAGACTTTTTCCTTGTTCGCGATCAGCAACTTCAAGTTGGTGATCGCGAGCATGGAAAATAAACCTCCCGGCGAGATTCCCAACGCGAGGAGGTCAGGTTTCTCATTGCGAGTGGTCGCGTATGCTCGCGACCGCTCGCAATGAGAAACTACCAGTTCGCGTTGAGAAAGCTGAAGCTCGAGTAAAAATCTACTCGAGCAGCAGAAAACTACAGCTCGCACTGTGCAAGATGCCATTTTCAATGATTGCACAGTGCGGACAAGCAACCGGCACTGTGCAATCATTGAAAACGACATCTGGCACAGTGCGAACAAGGTACTACGCAGTTCGCGAAGTGCTACGCGTAGCTCGCGTAGTGCGAACTTCACTTTGCGTAGCTTCGCGAAGTGCTACTTCGCGAACTACGCCCAGCCCTAGTGCAGACCACCGCTGAGACAGGACCGTGCGACCTGACAGAGCCGGCTGTTGTGGGTGATCGGACCTGCTACATCGTTGCAAGCTGCAGCTGAAAGCACAGCTAGTTAATGGTGGAGTGCAGCGAATGGGGAGCAGCCCCTCGTGTGTGCCTTTTGGGGACAGTGGCCCCCAGCTGCCCTGCAGATGTACACATGCCCATCAGTGCCCCACCCTCCCCCCCCACTGACAGGAGCCCTTTATCTATGCCGAAGCCACACTCTGGCAGTGGCTCTGATCTAGATCCTGCATATGGACTTCATATTGGCAGTAACTTGCTTGTGTGGCCCTGGGGTGTGCTGCCTCACAGTTGTCCAGAACTGCTCATAGCATGGCCTACTTGCCCTTTGTTGCTCTGCGTGAGCTGTATGCGTTGCCCAGTATTTCTGCCCCTTGTCCAGCAGTTTATCTAGCTTGGAGAGCGTTCTCCACTTTACATCGGGCTGCTACGAAGTTCAGGCCTACACCGTTACCCTGAATCTGTTGCCTCAGATGGGTTTAGAGGCACCTGGATTGACGCTGACACTGGGTGGCCTGTTCCTTGTTTTGCACCCAGAGTCTCCTGCCTGCAACTGCAAAAGCCCTTCCTGGGGGAGAAGATACACTGGGCGGATTTGAATTCGATCTCCTCTAAAATGGCGCACCTGATTTGCCCTGAGGTGCACCAGTGCCAGCCCTGTCCAGTGGACTTAAGACCGGGTGTCATTGGTGCGGCTGTCTGACTTCTGCTATGCTTATTGCAACCTTAAACTCCCAACCACCCCCCTACCCCAGTTCGTGCGAACTCATTTATAATGATGAGGAAGCCCAAGACCACTAAATGATTGAACACTGGCACTGTGGAGGTGACAACATTTTCCGTGCCCTCTGACAGGACCCTTGACAGTCTCCAACACCTTGAAGCAACTCTTCAAATCCACCTTACTCAGTTTGACAAGTTGCTCCTGGCCATCATGGACACTAAAACCGGCCTGGATGCTCACATGGACACGGTCTCACTAGACGTGAATTTGTTAAGAACTGACCACCGCAAGCTAACTCACAGAGTTGAAGAAACAGAGTTCACCTTCGCTTCAGTAATATGTTTTACCGAGCTCACTACGTGATGCCCTCATAGTGGTGCTCCCGATACTAGGTAGAGATCCCCGTGAGGTGAGCTCTTATTACCCGTTGTCAATGTTGAACATTGACAATAAAATCTTAAATAGGGTCCTTGCGAATAAGTTGCTTCTGATGCTTAGCTCCTATGTTTATTCGGAACAATGTGAGTTAGTGCCTCAAAGAGCGATGCACTCCAACATTCGGCGCCTGTGTCACATTATGGATGCGATGTCCAGGGGCGCCAACCTCCAGGTGGCGGTCTCCCAGGATTTCGAAAAGCGTTTGATACGCTGAGTTGGTCCTACTTCCTACTAGTGCTGGAGGTGTTAGGGATGGATCCTAATTTCCTAGGTTGGGTCTAGCTTTTAGATACCACCCCACAGGCGCCGGTCCGCACCCGCTATCACATCTCATGCACCCTTTCCATAAGTAGAAGGACCAACCAAGGATGCTCTTTATCACCAGTAATTTTTGCATTCGCTATGGAGCTGCTTGTGGCCATGCTGTGTGCCAGTGGCCCTGTCTGGAGCATCAGGGTGGGACTAGACTGGGACACTGTGTCCTTATACACGGACAATGTGTTAGTATGTCTACGGGACCATGCATGCACAATACTGGCTCTGTATATCCTGATCAACCTTGTCAGGGAGACGGCAGGTCTCAAGGTGAACTGGGATAAATCCTGTGTCTTCCCATTACGCTGGATTGAACAGGAGCTTCAACAAGTGCCTGAAGTAAGGTGCATCCCCAGGAATTTTAAGACCTTTTGCTAGCTCTGTGTAAATGTTTACCACACAGACAGGGATTGCATGGTAAGGCCTTGACCTCGATTCACCAATCCATGCACTTCTAGAGTAGACTACTCCTCTCACCTATGGCCAGGGCATCGGTAGCAAAGATGCTGGTTCTTCCGAGGCTCCTATATTTCTTTGCGGCTTTGCCAGTGATAAAAACGAGATCCTTTTTTATGACTGAGGAGTCTGGAGTCTGAGCTGGTTTGAGGACCTCATCGGAAGCGGGTTTCGATCCCCATACTTCAGCGCCCTATGCTCGAGGGGGGACTTGGGGTCCTGGAGCTGTGTTTCGCAGCGGCTCAATTGCACCCGTCTATGCTCTGGCTGGTCGGGGATAGAACAGCAGAGGGTGGCCTAGCTCGGGCGGACCTGGGGGGCATGGACGTCCTTGAATGGCTGCTCTCACCGGGTGGATTGACCCAGGGACTGAGCAGGCACACACGAGTGGCCAAGCTCATCTGGATGCGATATATCTAAGCCAGACGTACATCGACCCACTATGCACCACAGCTGCTCGTCAGGACCGTGCTAGCCATGAAAAATCTGATGAGGCTTCATGATTCTTCTCCATAGTGAGAAGTCAGACTTACCCAAATGGGTGATTTATACAGCGACGGTGCTCTGCTCTCCATACAGGGGTTACAGAAACTACACAAGCTTGGGGCAGGTCTTTTTCTTGCACACATTGCAATTAGAGCAGCGAGTGAGGAAATATGGGCAACAGGGCCGGACGGGCCGCCATTACACTTGGCTTTGCAAGTGTTTCTTTACCGCTTGAAGGCCTACTCCATGCATTTCAGTTTTATACGTTGCACTACAGGGGGGATGCAGTGAATTTCTGACCTGAGGCAAGCCCAATTGGGATGACTGCTTGGGTACGTAATTGACCAGCAAGCAGTGGAACATGGCTTTAGAATGGGTGAAGCGAGTCTTGCGCAATGCCCGTTTAAAATTCATGCAATTCAATTACTTGCATAATACCTACCTTACACCGCACCGCCTGCACAAAATGTTTCCGGCAGTGTGCCTGAGATGTGGTCAAATAGATGCTACATTTATTTATATGGAATGGGAACGCCCACTGCGGACTCGCTCATGGACCCAGGGGATGGAACAAATGTCGATGGTGATTGATGTCCAGCTTCCACTAGACCCACTCCTTTGTCTATTGGGGATCACAAAACGGATTAAACATACCAAACAATACCTGAAGCTAGTTAATCTGGCATTGGTCCTCTGAAGTGATTTTATGCCATGGCTCGGAAGGCCCCTCATCTGTCCAAGATCGGGTGCTGGCTTCAGGTGACTCACAAATGGGCTTTGGCAGAAGCAGACGCCTTGATCAGAGATTGCGAGGGGGAGGTGGAGCAGCTACAATGTGGGACACCTATGTTCTTAAATTGTTCGACAGACTCAATCCCTCTCCGTCCCCTAGGTCATAGAACCGCCCATGGTGAGTTGGGCAGCTGGCCAGATTGCACCACTGAGCGACCCCTTCCCTTACACACACTTGATCACCGCACAATAACGAGAGATCCGGCGCTCTCCGGGGTGGTTTGCGCAGGGGCTCACCCCTGCTTCCGTTCTCCACTTGGGACAACTACTAGTCTGTACTCTCCAGGTTTGTTTTATGCTCCTGCTGCTCACGTTACCGCACTTCCAAGTAGCTGCAAATGGCAGCGCCAGCCAGAGTTTTAAAAGTTACTATTTGTTTCGTTTCCTTCTCGGATATATACACATCGCCTAGTTTTCCGCACAACAGGGCGCATTATGCTGCTCTGGATCGACATCTTATTCTTTTTCGCTCATTATAACCCGCTATCCCTTTCATATCATTGTATGACTTGCTACCAGAATATTGTTAATGTTGAAATGATTGGAGATGTCTGGCCATTAACCTCATGAACAAGTTGATTATTGTATTCCATATAATTTGTGGTGACTCTTACTTGAATGCCAATAAAGAAATTAGAGGAAAAAAATGGTTGAACACATTAAAAGGCGTCACAACTGTCAGCAAGAAGCCATCCTTGTCTGCAACATCAATTTGTTTGGGAAAAAGGTTATGCATGGCGGATGAATAGACAGAGCCTGTAGCTCACTCATGCAACAAACTGAGGTTAACGCTCCGAGGAAGACTGATTGTGAGTAACTAAATACAAAAAGGACAGCTGTGTATCAACTCAAATTGAGTATACATAAGGAAGGCGAAGACCAAATTAAGGCCCCACTGTGGCATTACAAAAAGCTTGGGTGGACCAGATCTTTAGGAAATCTCATCACACCAGGTGATTTGAATAAGGACGGTTGATTCGGTAAACACAAAAAAGCAGAAAGGGTCGACAAATAACTTGCATCAATACCCACTGCAAGACCTTGCTGGATCAAAGATCACACAAAAAGCAACTTATCCAACAACAAGTCTGTATGGTGGAAATTACACCAGGCCGTTTTTTTGGATGAACTCCTGACCGCTAGAATGACATTTACTTTTGGGAGGGAGATTGAAAGCAGTCAACTGTTGCTGCTCATTCGCCACACATGGAGGTAGGATTGCTCAGGCCTGGACGCGCCGGCCTGCCCTGCTGGCACGACAGAAGATCCTCCCAAAGCAGCAGCCCGAGTGGAGGACAGATGCTCATGCAAAGAAGTTCCTGGTACAACACTCACCCAAGCCCAATCCAGAGCCACTAGGATGACTTGGGCCAGGTTGTTCCTGACCATCAGAAGAGGCAGAGACCGAGGTGGTGGATATGTTAACCACAGGTTCTCACCATTGGTGGAAGACACCATACACTACCTCAAGATGTAGCTGCCATTTGTGATTCACTAGGTGTCCACCCTGGTATTCGTAGATGCCACTAGGTGGTTCACAACCAGGGAGATGTCCTACCGACTCAGCCAGGTCCTGAGCCGCAAGGCCTCCTTGCATGGAACCAGGACCCTACTCTGACCCGCTTGTTGCAGTACCACATGGCGGTGGTGTGGCTTGTGAAGCACTGGACCAGCCTCCCTTTGCTTTAGATGGATGCTAGGAAGGCCTTTACCATCAACTGAATGGCCTACAATTCCAACAGATTGATATAGAGTCAGGTAGCTACTGGAGAACAGAGCCCTCTGACCTTTCCTAGATGGCCTCAATAGTGACATGCCTGTCACCACCATCAGTCCTAGGTGAGGTGCTGAGAGGAGTGTAATGCTGGTCCAATTGTAGCAGAGCAACCCCCACTGCACGTCTTTTGCAGTCTTCTCCAAAACCTGGATGGAATCTCACTGGTTCCCTTTGTGATGAGCCCATGGACACTTCAGATCCCACTGCAGAGCCAGAATGTGTCATCTGGTGTAAATGACAAGCAGGATGTTAAAAGGTATGAGAGCCCCTCTCACTGAGACCCAAGACTGAAGCTGAAATATCAGGATCATAGTCCAAATGTTCTGGAATTATTAAACCAGAGGGAAGGCTGAAAACTACACCATATCCAGTAAGGCACTTATGAACGGGAGCTTATGCGAAAGAGTCAGGTGTGACTTCAGCAGGTTGATCTTAAACCCCAAATGTGTTTGGAGGTTCGCTGTAGTCTGGAGGTGGTCTATGACTGAATGTGGTGAGCACCTTGAATAGCCACTCGTCGAGGTATGGGCAAGACTTGTAAACAACTTCCAAAGAGGAGCTGTCCATCATTACCATGAACATCCAAGGGGCTCTGGTAAAGCCGGGGGAGAGCAAGGAAAACTGAAAATGGTCCTGTTCCATCTTGAACCATAGGTAAAGCCTGTGGGACTGCAGGAAGAGAATGTGAAAACAGGCGTCCTGGAGGAACAGCGCTACCATCCAGTCTTCTGGGTTCAGGGCAGATAGAATTTGGGCCAATGTCAGTATCCTGAATTTGTCCTTTTTCAAGAAGAAATGAGAGGGCGAATATCTAAAATAGCATGAAGGCCTCCAGTCTTCTTTGACACCAGGAAATAACGTCCCCAATTCTGAGGCTGAAACCCTCTCGATGGCAGACTACTGCAATGCATACCAGGAACATCTGTAGCTTTATTTCCAGGCTCCGATTGTCGAGTCACTCTTGCTTACAGATCTTCTCACCCACTGATGTCCATCTTCTCCTTTAATGCAGCAGATGCCACAAACTACCATCATCTGGATTCTCCCCTTTCCTGCCTAACGCCTCTCCCTCAACCTGGCACTTAATCACGAGGCTGAAGCAACAATCCAATTCAGGGGAACCAAGACTCAACCAGTACAGTGAAAAATAATTAAAGGACGTCCCCCAATTTCAGGAATTTGCTGCATGCTGCCAAAGCTAGGCCAGCAGAGAAGCAACACAACTTGCATGCATTACAACTGAAGGAGAAAGAAGATGACATCCAGGCACAAAGGAGAATAAAAATATCACTCCTCCACGAAAGGCGCTCAGAGATCACAGTCTTCGCGAGCCATTTGTGCGGACCAAGCCACCTTTATGAATGAAGTGGAGAGCTCTTCAGCAAATCAAATGATGGGGTGACAGACCAGTCAACGAGTGAACGAGCAAGCAGCGCAGTCGCAACAGATCAGTTTCTGGAGGTTCATCAACGATTCTAGACCTGAAGGAAAGCCGCTGAACATTGTTCCTGGAGAAACACCACATTTATCTGGGGGAGGGATGTCGGGGGAAGAGTCTGCTAAACCGGGGCAGCTTGATGTAGAGGAGAACATCTCAGGCATGTTCACGGACGGACTGTGAGACAGAGTTTCATTCCAAAAAATCCCCTTGTCAACAGAGATACAATATTGGATGCAAACATGTATGGCCAGTGGTGTCAAGGCTGCTTCGTAAGAATAGGTGGGACCCTGTCTCTATTTAAGAGGAAAGGACACAATCCTAGGACAAGGAAAAGTGTGCAGCAAAAGTCCACTTAAACCCTTAATCAATGACTTCAGGACTTGGTCAAGGTTGAGGGAAGCTAGCAAACATAAATACAATAACTTATTTAACACATCTCTGCTACTCTTGATAGTGGAAACGTAACCTCCTTCAAACATTTACCAGGACAATGTGGCCTATTTACCACTGTCATATGGGACTATCTCCAAATTACAAAGTCAAAGGAAATCTAGTAAGAAACCTATAAAATGGAAAAATGCACTGGAAGATAATAAACAATTTGACATGCTTCTTCACACAGACAATCAATCAATCAATCAATCAATCAAGGCATTTGTATAGCGCGCTACTCACCCGGAGGGTCTCAAGGCGCTTGGGGTGGGGGGGTCCGCTACTGCTCGAACAGCGAGGTCTTGAGTTGCCTCCTGAAGGCGAGGTGGTCTTGGGTCAGGCGGAGGTGGGTGGGGAGGGAGTTCCACGTCTTGGCGGCCAGGTAGGAGAAGGATCTTCCTCCCGTAGTGGCTCTTCGGATGCGGGGGACGGCGGAGAGGGCGTGGCTGGTCGATCGGAGCTGGCGTGTGGGAGTGTTGAAGTTGAGGCGGTTGTTGAGGTATCTTGGGCCTTGGTTGTGGAGAGCTTTGTGTGCGTGGGTGAGGAGTCGGAACGTGATTCTCTTGTTGACGGGGAGCCAGTGCAGGTTTCTTAGGTGTGAGGAGATGTGGCTGTGTCGGGGGATGTCCAGGATGAGTCGTGCTGAGGCGTTCTGAATCCGCTGGAGTCTTTTCTGGAGTTTTGCAGTGGTTCCGGCGTAGAGGGAGTTGCCGTAGTCCAGTCGGCTGGTGACGAGGGCCTGGGTGACCGTCTTCCTGGTTTCGGTGGGGATCCACCGGAAGATCTTCCGTAGCATGCGTAGGATGTTGAAGCATGACGAGGAGACGGCGTTGACTTGTCTGGTCATGGAGAGGGAGGAGTCCAGGATGAAGCCCAGGTTGCGTGCGTGGTCCGTTGGTTTGGGTGCGCTGCCCAGGGCCGGAGGCCACCAGGAGTCGTCCCAGGCGGAGGGTGACGATCCCAGGATGAGGACTTCCGTCTTATCTGAGTTCAGTTTCAGGCGGCTGTTCCTCATCCACTCGGCTACGTCTTTCATCCCTTCGTGTAGGTTGGCTCTGGCGGTGGCGGGGTCGCTGGTGAGGGAGATGATCAGCTGGGTGTCGTCGGCGTAGGAGATGATGTTGAGGTTGTGTTGGCGTGCGATGGCCGCAAGGGGGCTCATGTAGACGTTGAAGAGGGTGGGGCTGAGCGAGGAGCCTTGAGGGACGCCGCAGATTACTTCGGTGGCTTCTGATATGAACGGGGGGAGGCGGACTTTCTGTGTCCTTCCGGTGAGGAAGGAGATGATCCACTCCAGTGCCTTCTCTTGGATTCCGACTTTGCTGAGGCACTGCACTAGGGTGCGGTGGCAGACAGTGTCGAATGCCGCGGAGAAGTCCAGGAGGATGAGGGCCGCTGTTTCCCCGTTGTCGAGCAGGGCTCGGATGTCATCAGTGGCTGCGAGGAGGGTGGTCTCGGTGCTGTGATTGGCTCGGAAACCGGACTGCGAGAGGTCGAGGGATCCATTCGTCTCGAGGAAGGCGGCCAGCTGTCTGTTGACGGTCTTCTCGATGACTTTAGCAGGAAACGGGAGGAGCGAGATGGGGCGGTAGTTTTTGAGGTCGGTGGGGTCGGCTGATGGTTTCTTCAGGAGGGCGCGGAGTTCGGCGTGCTTCCAGCTCTCCGGGAAGGTTGCGGTGTCGAAGGAGGCGTTGATGATGTCCCGTAGATGGGGAGCGATGACGGAGTCGGCCTTGTTGAAGACGTGGTGGGGGCAGGGGTCGGTTGGAGATCCGGAGTGGATGGAGTTCATCGTGCATATGGTCTCTTCGTTGTGTTGATCGGGGTCCAGGCGCGGAGGGTGGTGGTGCGGGGCGCTGGTGCGATCGACGGGTGCGTCGGCTGTGTGCTGAAGCTGTTGTGTATGTCTGCGATCTTGTTGTGGAAGTACGAGGCAAGGGAGTTGCAGAGGTCTTGCGATGGGGTGATGTCGTTTCCGGCGCTGGGGTTGGAGAGCTCTTTGACGATGTTGAAAAGTTCCTTGCTGTTGTGGGCGTTGTTGTCCAGTCGTTCCTTGAATGCTGTTTTCTTGGTGGTGTGGATCAGTTGGTGGTGTTTTCGAGTGGCGGGCTTGAGGGTGGTCATGTTGTCTGGTGTCGGGTCTCTACGCCAGGCTCTCTCGAGGGCTCGGCAGTTCTTCTTGGAGCTCTTGAGTTAGTCGGTAAACCAGGGTGCTTTCTTACTGCCTGGTCTGCTGGGCGGGGTTCTAAGTGGGGCGAGGTCGTCTGCGCAGTTGCTGATCCACGTCGTGAGGTTGTTGGCGGCATGGCTGGGGTTCGCTGAGCTGGCGGGAGGGTCCTGGCTCAGGGCTGCGGCGAGCTGGTCGGCTGTGATCTTGTTCCAGCTTCTGCGTGCAGCCTGTTGCTGGTGGTGGTGGATTGTGTTCTTTCTGAAGCTGAAGTGGACGCAGCTGTGGTCCGTCCAGTGGAGTCCGGTGGCGTGGCTGAAGGAGATGTCCTTGCTGGAGGAGAAGACGGGGTCAAGCGTGTGGCCGCGTAGTGGGTGGGGGTGGTCACCAGCTGCTTGAGTCCGAGGTTGGCGAGGTTGTCCAGCAGGGTGGTGGTGTTGCGGTCGTTGTTGTTCTCCAGGTGGAAGTTGAGGTCCCCGAGGAGGATGTAGTCAGCGGAGGGGAGGGCGTGCGGGCTGATGAAGTCGGCGATGTCTTTGCTGAATTGTGTGCGTGGTCCCGGGGGTCTGTAGATGAGGGTGCCTCGGAGGGTGGTCTTGGGGTCGGTGTGGATCTGGAAGTGCAGGTGTTCGGCGGTTGTGAGGGTGTCGTCGGTGTTGGTCGTGATGCGGATGGTGTTCTTGTGGGCGATGGCGATGCCTCCTCCAGTCTGGTTGACGCGGTCCCTCCGGGTGATCTTGTATCCGTCCGGAATGACGGGCGCTGAGGAGGCGTTCATCCAGGTTTCCGTGAGGAAGGCGACGTCTGGAGATGTTGTGTCGAGCAGGTTCCAGAGTTCCACGGCGTGTCTGTGGACGGAGCGAGTGTTGAGTAGGATGCACTTCAGGTGGTTGCTGCTTGTGCTCGGCTTGGCGGGTGCGGTGCAGGTCCGGATGCAGGAGAAGTTGCAGGAATGGCAGCTGAAGGGTCCGTGGGTGCGTCTCAGGGTGGCTCGGTAGCAACCGGGGATCCGGCCGGTGTTGAGTGCGTTGAGTTCGGTTGCTCCGTAAGTCCGGCGGGTGGGTTGGCATCTGCGGGGGCCAGGGGTCCGGGCGACGGGTGCGGGCCAGGTGCGGACGGGCGCAGACAGGCTTGCCTTTGGCGCGCCCGCTGCGCGTCAACGCTGCGCGTTAGCCACTCTGCCATATGTGGAGAGTAGGGGGGCGGAGCGAGGGAGGAGCAGCTGGGAGGCGGGGCGGTGAATGGGAAGGGAGTCAGAGGGAAGGGGGCGGGGCCGCAGGGGGGCAGCGGCGGGGAGCGGGGAGGTGGCGGGAAACGCGACCGGGGCTGGGCACAAACAGAGGAAGAACAAAAACGAAATAAACAGAGGGCAGGGGCTGGGCACAACAGGGGGAAGAACAAAAAACGAAATAAACAGAGGGCAGGGGCTGGGCACAACAAGAGGACAGCAGAGGGAATAAAATAAAAATTAATACAGGGAAAACAACGCAGCGCAGCAGAGGAACTACCACAACAGCGGACCAGGAGCACGGCTGCGGGCAGCGGCGGCACTCGGCGGGATCGGGGGCAGCCTGGGCTCACTCACGGAGAGTGTGCGCGGTGCGTGGGGTGACCATCTGAAAAGTTGTTTGTAAACTACAAATTCGAAATATCCAACTTGTTGAAAATACAGCCTTGGAGTGCTTAGATATTCTCAAATTCAACAGAGGCAGGTAAAAAAGAAAAACAACATTAACACGCACCATATCCGGGTAAGAGGAAGTGCTTACAACTCAATAATCATGGCACCTGCTGGAAGTGCCTAAAACAGAACAGCTGTGCATTGTATCCTTACAAAGACAGAGTGGGTAACCACCCATTTTACTCTCTCAAAGTAGCCATTGTTTGGGTATCACCTTATAAATGACTCATGGTGTCATTTGGACTTTGGCACATGCGCTGACCGCCGAACTCCCACCTTGTACGCTGTATATAGAGGAGAGCGCTGCACCAGGTTTCTGGCACTAGATCCACGATGACTCCCTTGCCAGAAAAGTTTGATAAACAGGCGGACTGCCACAGGGCGGCAGATCGGGTTTTCAGAAGGTCCACTCTCTGCAAAGTTCTGATTTGGATGCAATAGCTTCGCTAGCGGCTACACTAAAGGCTTCACTAGCGGCTACACTAAAGGCTTCACTAGCGGCTACACTAAAGGCTTCACTAGCGGCTACACTAAAGGCTTCACTGGCGGCTACACTAAAGGCTTCACTGGCGGCTACACTAAAGGCTTCACTAGCGGCTACACTAAAGGCTTCACTGGCGGCTACACTAAAGGCTTCACTGGCGGCTACACTAAAGGTTTCACTAGCGGCTACACTAAAGGCTTCACTGGCGGCTACACTAAAGGCTTCACTAGCGGCTACACTAAAGGCTTCACTAGCGGCTACACTAAAGGCTTCACTAGCGGCTACACTAAAGGCTTCACTGGCGGCTACACTAAAGGCTTCACTGGCGGCTACACTACAGGCTTCACTGGCGGCTACACTAAAGGCTTCACTAGCGGCTACACTAAAGGCTTCACTGGCGGCTACACTAAAGGCTTCACTGGCGGCTACACTAAAGGCTTCACTGGCGGCTACACTAAAGGCTTCACTGGCGGCTACACTAAAGGCTTCACTGGCGGCTACACTAAAGGCTTCACTGGCGGCTACACTAAAGGCTTCACTGGCGGCTACACTAAAGGCTTCACTGGCGGCTACACTAAAGGCTTCACTAGCGGCTACACTAAAGGCTCTATCGAGCCCAACGAGGCAGGCGGGGATCTTTAACTAGCCCATCGCCTTTGAGGATCTGGCAGGCCTGTCGGCCATAGCCTAAATGGCCCTCTGGAAGTCTTAGGTGTCTGTTACAAAAAGAAATAGTGGTGAATCGAAATAATTCAGTAATTTCGAATCCCTGGTAAATACCGAACACTTTCCACAACATTATTTTTTTTTATTTGTAGTTTGCGTCAGTACAGAAGGGGACTAATCCAATGCAACAAGGACACGGCGCTGTCCCTAAAGGAGCCCTCTGACCACAAATGCTAGTCAATATCACCTCTGAGCAGGAACGGTACAAAACAGAGTCATTTTCTGGGGTAGCTGGGAAGCTAAACACTCTACAGCACAGTGAGCAAATGTCCCAGATCAGAGCATACTCAGGCCACTTAACGTGCAAATCAAACAGTGATCAAGCAAGTAATCATGCACTTGTGGCGCTAAAACGAAGGCTTCCAAGTCACCTGCAGAGAACAGTAAAGACTAAATCTGGCCCAGCGGTTAGAACTACTGGCACTGGAACCTGGAGACCAGCATCATGCGATTCAGGGCTAAGCACTTTATGCCTGTCCCTAAAAACTGTAATGTGTGAATTGCATTTCTGCTATCCTAACTTGATATGCAGGTTTCCACCTGCCCACTCCCAATGTAATATGCAGCACTCTTGCTGCTTCTTAGATAGGTTTGCGCGATATCAATACATATACGTACATACATACACACAGGTACTTGTAAATTGTTCCCAAATTTAGAATCATGGACCGAGATTACCGAAGAATTTTTTTTTTTTTTTAATAAAGAAAGTATAGTACATGTCTCACAACAGAATCCTATTAGTAATGACTTCTCAAAATAGAAAATCAAGTACCACTATATAAAACCAGTAACATAAAAGTCAATTGCTTCAGACAAGAACAAAATTAAAAAGTAAATTGACAAAATGAAGAGAGATGGTTGAGTGGCCAAGTCTTATGATGATAGACCGAGTTAACTTCTCAATCAGAGGTTTCGAAAATGAGGAATTCGAAAACTTTACAGATCTTTATGCCCGATTAGGATTCAACACCTGCCACACCATAAACAAAATGTAATAAAATGTATTTTCTCTCTACTAATACAATACACCTGGCTACTAAATGAATTTCTTTTGTCGTACCATTTTAGCACTTTGAGATAAAGACAAACTGATATTTGACATGCTTAATTCTTTTCGCCAATGAGCCATGGATTACAGATACGTGTAACATTTTTCTACATTTCCATTTGTTTGTTGTCAATTGTAACTAAAAGAAGTTGTATTCCAGTTAATGGACAAAGAGGCCACAAGAGAGCGCGAGTGCCGAGAAGGCATTAAGTGGGTGAAGTCAGGGAAGCAAAGTACTCCCCACAATATCCCAGACTGCTCTCTAGCTGCTCAAAAGTCTGCAGTGACAGAAATGTGAAAATCTGAGATTTTATTGTGGTTGTGGCTGTTTTGCCCTCACACTGGTCACTTCGACAGAAGAGCTTCCCGTGGGATTCCCAGGGGTGCAGCAGGTTTGTTTGCGGTACCCAAGGGAGGGGGGGTAGAAAGGACTTGCATCACTGAAACACATGAATACAAAGGTGGACAGGAAATAAGGACTAAGCAAAAACCAAAGGAAATGATGGACGGAGTGTTGAACATTGCAAGCACTCACCCCCAGTCAACTGATCTGGGTTTAATCCATCATCATTCTTTAGCCCACTCTGCCACCCCAGTTCAGACATGGCCATATGCAAATCAGTCTGAACCCGTGCCTCATGGGAACAGTCCAGCCCGAACTGCCAAGTCATGTCTTCCCTGGACTGGAAACAAGCTTCCTAGGACCGGTTTCTGGCATTTCAGCCGTCTTCAGCCAGGCTTGCTTGAATCCAGTGGCAAAGTGAGCAAAGGGTTTTTGCTTTGTTCGCCATAAGTTGGCAGGGTATGAGTCCCTTGCTCACTACGCCACTGGAGTCAAGCTATCCTGGCTGGCTAGGAAGCTTGTTTCCGGTCCAGGGAAGGCATGGCTTGGCAGTTCGGGCTGGACTGTTCCCATGAGGCACAGGGTCAAGACTGATTTGCATATGGCCATGTCTGAACTGGGGTGGCAGAGTGGGCTAAAGAACGGTGATGGATTAAACCCAGATCAGTTGACTGGGGGTGAGTGCTTGCAATGTTCAACACTCCGTCCATCATTTCCTTTGGTTTTTGCAGGAAATAAGAACTACCAGGTCCTTCGATGCTGCTCATTTTGCTGCCTCCTGCCTATTTACTGGTGCCACAAGGTCTCCAGCTTTACTTTTGCTTTCTTAGTTCTATTATATCCCAGTTTGCCCCAGACCTTTTGAACTTATCTTCTTTGTAGTCACTCCGTTTTTCAGCTCAGTCTGAAATGTGTGCACCACCAACACTTCCTTGCTTCCAGTGTAAAATATTTCAAGATCGGAAGGGTGATTCACGCAAAAAATATACACAAAAAAACCCGTAGACTTCTGCCTAACATTGGTGCACAAGTGATCGTTTTTGGGCCTTTACAAGAAGCACGACCAAAAATATCTGCAAATCGTGGATTTACATGAGTGCTTCTACATTTACTCCAGCATAACAGACTAGATCTCCAGGAGTATTGTACACTTGCTGACTTCTATGCCCCTTTCTTCCTCCACATGGAGCGCATTCCCTTCACTTCCACCATCTGAAACACAAGGGTGTCCGAGCCACTCTCAACCTACTCACACACGTAAGCTCCCTCTGAGACATGAAGCAACAACCTCTCGGAATGCTTGTGCACACACACACACAGTTTCTACTATCTGACTGTTCTGACAGGACAAACCCCAATTCCTACTGCTAAACCCAAGACTTCTAGGACTGGCAGTTTTCCAGGATAGAAAGACGGATTTCAGAGGAACTTCCACAAATCTCATCCTGTGATTCAAGAGTAAGGAATTTTGACCACAGATTCAGCTTTCGTAACTTGCCGTAATGACAAGAAAAGGCTTTGTGAACTGGGCCCACAGCCTCCCTTGAAATTAATTCAGAGGGCAGTTTTCGGACGAGCCATTTCTCTTACAGAGGCAGCTTCAAGCACAACACAGATTAATCTGGTTTCCTATAAAATACAGAACTAGCATTACCGTCACGAAGAAGCTGTATGTTATGTTATATATATTTCTAAAGCGCAACAGTTACCCGAAGGTGTCCTGGCGCCGGCTACTATCCTCTGAGCACAGATTATTATGGGGATTCTACACTTTAAAAAGCGAGGTCTTTAGTCCCTTCCTAAATGCCATGAGGTCAGTGGCAGCTGTAAGCTGGAAGGGAAGTTCATTCCAGGCCCTTGCGGCACAGGTGATAAAACTTCTCCCTCCCCATGTGGATTTTTTAATGTGTGGTACTGTCACCATCTTAGCTCCTAGGGAGCGGAGAGTTCTTTTAGGAGTGTACCATTGAAACAGCCGCTTCAGATATTCTGGTCCTATTCTTTGGAAGGCCTTGAAAACGGTGCATAAGGATTTAAAACGCACCCGTTGTCTGACTGGTAGCCAATGAAGTCTTTTGATTTCCTTAGAAACTGAAACACATTTTGATGTGCTGGTAATCAGTCTTGCTGCCGCGGTTTGCAAAAGTTTACGTTTATTTAGATATCGTTCTTGAATGTTCAGGCAGAGGCCGTTGCAATATTCCAACCTTGATAAAATAAGAGATGCAACAACTGTACGTTGACTGTCCTCCGGCAGAAACTGTATTACTTTCTTTATCATTCTAAGAGAATGAAAGGTGGCTGAGGCAACGGCATCTGATCACCAAAGTTTAGTTTGTCATCAACTATGACTTCCAGGTTCTTAGCGGGTTTAGGGGGAGTGCCCAATTCTTCCGGCCACCAATCGGGGGTCCAAAAGTTGGTATTGTTTCCAAAAATTATGATCTCAGTTTTTCCTGAGTTAAGCTTCAGGCAATTCTGTGTCATCCACAACTTGACTGCTTCCATACAGTCATGAAACCTCTTACTCTTTCCTGGTTCATGTCCTGGCAGCAGAGACACAACAATTTGCATGTCATCCACATAGGAAGTAAGATAAAAGCCGAAGGATCTAATCAAGGCGGCTAAGGACGATACGTAGACATTAAAAAGAGTAGGGCTGAAACAAAAACAAAAATGAACGAGTAGGTAAGACAGCAGTAACTGTCACACTTGTAGGAGTGTGACGGTTATTAGTTATGGTGTTACTGTAACTGACAGCAGCAATGAGCGGTGCAAGCGGAAGTGACCTGCTGAATAGGGCGCCGACATTTATTTATTTACAAATAAAGCACTGCTAAGTTGCCTCACTTCAACAGGAGACCGTGTCCCGGGCAGGGAGGAGTCCTTTCACAGGGGTGCTACAAGTCTGTGGATCTTACCTGAACGCGGAGGCTCGCGAATATCCCAAATCAGGACCCGTCCATCATCCGAGGAACTGGCGAAGACATTGTCATTCACAGGGCTGACGGAGAGCCCGTACACAGCATCCTCGTGTGTGAACACATCCGCCGTCTGGTCGCTAGAGGGCGCCGGGAGACAAGAGAAAGAAAACATTTATTTCCATGCATTGGTTTGTCACTCGTTATAGTAAACAGGCATATGACGGCAACACATTAAACCAATAGGGTATTCTGTGAATACCAGGGGCTACTAACGTGATCTCTAATCAAGCCAAGACTGGCTCAATTTTCCTTATTTAACAAAACTGTTGATAAGCAGAGCAAGCGTTGGTGGCAATAAATTCCCAACCATCAACCCCAAAAGAGCCATGGAAACTCTACCAAAATAATAGTTTTTTGATATAATACTGCCCTGTGGAGGTCTTAGAAACAACCAGCATTTATGTAACATTCCATTTCTGCATTAGATGATAGATGGATTGATGGCGCCCCCTTCTTTAGAAGTTTAGATAAACTATTAAAAAACAAAACTGAACATATGCACAGAATAAGTGTAATTCTAATGTATACCAGATTTTTGTTAAACTTTAATACTGCAATAAAGGAAGAAGACGAGTGCTCCATAGGCCAAGTATGACCAATGCTCAATGAAGCCCCACTTTATGGGGGTGTTGGGGGATGGGCATTACCCAGGCACAGCATAAAGGAAGTTAATCTAGAGCTGGCAGAATCATACAATCAACGGCTTTAATGGGTGGCACTGGCCAAGCGAGCTGACCCTATGAGGCAGAGGTCTTCAAACTGTGGGGCGCGCCCCCCTCGGGGGGTGTGGATGGGTTCCCAGGGGGGCGCGAATGCCTCTGCAAGTATATGTAAATGAAGATGGCCTGGAAGTGCAAGCGATGTTTATTTGCTGCATTTCCAGGCTGTTTTCATTTATTCCGACCCGTGATTTGAGTGCCCTGGGGGCAGGGGTCACTGAGTGTGGCTGGCAGGGCCAAAGAGATTACTAACAAGCATTTGGGAAGCAATAGGTCTTGTATTTGCCAAAATATAAGCTACTGGCATTGTAAATGACAATGCCTTTTATTTATGTTTTAAAAACGAAAACAAATAAAAGGCAATGCCATTTACAATGCCAGTACTCAAACCCGCATAAATGTGAGACCTATTGCATTGCAACTGCTCGTTATTTCTTCACGTTGAGATTTCATATATTATTCACGCCACTAATTTCAATTCAGGTTTACTTAAATATGCAGTTACTTGGTTGGGGGGGAGGGGGCTATGATTTATGATGCAAAGGAGGGTGTCGCCAGGAAACCTGGGCGTTGCAGCGCTTACTGTTCACAATTAGCCTTTAAAGAAGTTAATGAATAGACTTTGAAACTGCCTTGAAATAATGCATATGTTTTATTAAACAGACGTAGTAGAAGAACTCTTGGGCGCACATAAATGTCCCCAATTGGAACAGCATTGTATTAAGCACAACACAAGTGAAACCCAACAGGGGCTGGGACACGGAACATTTTCACTGGTGCAGAAACATGTCAAATCTACCTTCACCGTTGCTCATTTTTCTGCTCACCTAATGCTGCATAGATGAAGAGGCATTCATGAATCCATGTATGAAGAGCCATTCATGAATCCATGTATGAAGAGGCATTCATGAATCCATGTATGAAGAGGCATTCATGAATCCATGTTACATAAAGGTTTTTGCACCAGGGTGAAATGAAGAAACGGGTCTCAAACCGCATGAGCGCGTTTATGGACCCCTGTACATAATTTTAAGTGAGTTATAGATATATTATCAAAGAAGCTCTGGTCAATGAACGACCCTCAACAAAAACAAAGGAACCAATTTTGCGTTGTTTGCAATTTGTGTAATTATGAATGGACAGGCTTATTTTGCCTGAAACAGTAAAGGCTGCACAAATACTTAATGCGAAATCAGTTCATGGTGTGTTTGTCCTGGTGAAAACTATATTTGTTTGAGAGTTTGTTTGAATATGCGTTTTAACTGTGCAGTAATAAATACAACTTTTGTACTTTGCGTTTTCCATCGTTTATTTTTTTATGCTATTGGTTGTGTTTCACGAGGATGAGTCTTGCTGGTCTGTGTCTTGGTTTTGAGCACGCGGAGGGATTGCGGCTTTCACTTGTCTCGGTTGTCATATTATATTATGGGATGAAGAGGTAATCATTTTTTGTTTCAAAAACTTTATTAACATTTAAAATGAGCACATCAAAGAGTGGGTAGTTCTAACATTCGGTAGGCATGTCATAGGTGCCTGAGAGCTACCGGGCCTAGTTCTAGACTTGGTGAGCACCTGTACCTCACACAAACCTAGAATGCTTCGCTTGAGGTCCAGGGTATAAGCAAGGCCACTGGAATTATGCAACAGAAGAGGGGCAAATTATGAGACAGAGTTGAGTAAATGATGCGGCAAGAATAGGCAAATTATGCGGCACGATTTTAAAATAATATTGCTTCATTATTTTTTCATTTTAAAACTTGGTAACACTGTCTGGGCATTGATTGCACCTCATTAGGACCAGTTTAATACCGAAATATAACTATAAGCAACAGAAAGAAGACCAGGCCAGCTTTGCAAAGTGCCTTCCACCGCACGGCACCATGTGTCATAGCATTTTTACTAACTTTGGAACCGTTTGACCTAGAACCATTTTTTTGTTTTGAGTAATATCAGCAGATGAAGCAGCAGATGGTGGATTATGTGTCAAATCTATAAAACACCTAAATACAGCATTAAGCAAGTACAAGATTACCAGTCAATCTTTGCAAAGGGCCTTCCACTGCTCCAGAGCACTTTCCCACGTTTTAAGTAAATTGTGTTCCATGTGAGGTAGAATCAAGTTTCTTTTGCTGGAATCTGCAGATTATGAATTATGTAGCAAATGCGGTAAACTCAATTATGTGGAAAACGCTGCTGCTGCTGCAGAAACTCAGGATTCCAGTGGCCCTTGCTTTAAGCGACTCAATCAATCAACGGCTGGATTATTTTTTAACTTTCTGCATTACCACCACACCTTTCACTTTCAGGCAGAGGCTTCTCAGAGTCTACATTAACCATTCAGGAGCAGTTTTTGTGTGAAGGTTGAGTCCAGGGGGTGGCAGGAAGAAGGCCAGCAGGATTGCATTCAGATCCAGAGCCCGAAACCTCTTGACCACTGGGGGCCTCACAGCAATGGTCCAGAAGACAGAGGAATGGAGCGAGATTCATAGATATTGTCAAACAGAAGGCCCAGAATAGGGAGCACTGTATGGGGACTCATTTTTATGTTTACAGATGGCCAGAGACAGCTTCTTCAGAGAGATACCCCAAAGAAGGGGACAATAAAAGTGTTTTATTTATTTATTTTTTAAAGGTTCATTCATTAGTGAAGCTGGCGCTGCTTCCAGGAGTGTAAGTGGCCACTGCTGATTATCATTAGGGAAGCAGATGCAGCAGGACTGGGCCCAGGGGTTTGAGGGGCCCACTGCATCACAATTATGACAGAATACCTTTAAAAAAGGGGCATGGCAGCTTATTTTTCTTTCTAGCATTAGGACCGAGGTGATGGTCCGTCATGATGGGGAAGAGGTAAAAGATGCAGAAGAGTAGCCTGCTACTCAGAACTACAGTTATCATTAGCGCAGCAGGTGTAGTTGCTTTGGGGCCCAAGAGTGTGAGAGGCTAACACCACCTCAATTATGGGGATATGTAAGTTTGGGTTAATGCATGTTTTTGTTAGATGCATTTGCGGTTTTATTAGTCTCATATTTAGTGCAGTTTAAGCTATAGAAAAAGTACTCCTGAAATCAACTCATAAGACCTGCCACTTGCATGCAACCATCTCCCTCCTGCTCCCCAATCCTTACCATTAAGTTTTGGAGGGGGGCCCCAACCTCAAAACATTTTTCTTAGGGGGGCTCAGAGCAAAAAAGTTTGAAGACCTCTGCTATAAGGGGTGCGTGGTAAGGAAACAATAGGGCGTTGCCCTTTCATAGACGCCTGCTGACCCACTATACAACACTTCTTGTAAATGTTAAATACGGAACAAATAACTTGCACCCTTTTAAACATGGAGTCTAAAAAGGGCGAGATCAGCATATACAAAATCAATGACATCACGTACCTTTCGATGTCATGCAGAATCACTTGCTCGTCATTTCCTAAAGGGAGAGAATAAAGACATTTAGAAGGGTCACTCTTCTGGACGGTGGGTACCTGAGATGAACCAGGGATGTAAATGAGAGAGCGCGGTCCTACCGGGTGACAATGGGCCCACCCACCAGGCCTACCTTTAAGAAGCATACTCCTCGTAGGAAAGCCGTCTGTGACCACCAATCAATAAATGCAATAAGTTTCCTCATGTGTCCAGTTTATGTCACAAAAATCCACTGTACTGCTCTGCTGGCGGAGATGTGCAAAATCTGTAAATTTACACCAGCGCTGCGCATCGAGTCATGGGTAGAGGTTCTCAATCTGCATGAATATCTACAGCCAAAATGTCGATTTTCACATGAGCACCCCCCCAATCCCCCCCGCGACAACCCCGCTAAATGATTAAATATTGGCAGTTCCTTTCCGCTCTATGAATTGCGCCTTTACCCCGCCCTTTGCAGGTATCTATGCACATCCAGAGTTGGAAATGCCACAGAACACATTTGTAAACACAGGGGCGGCTCCGTCGCCCCACTGCTCTCAGAGCAGGAAACATAAAATGATGATGACATCGTTATTATCATTTTAGTTTTTGCAGGTTCAGGCTTAGGGCGGGGCGGGGCTGGTAGCACAGGGGAGGAGTGGTTTGCACACTCCAAGTACACATGACGGTTTGGCCGGCTGTCTTGGGACGGCCAAACAGTCATATGTACTTACCATGTTCCTCACCAGGCTGTAATACATAGCCTGAGCCTGGTGAGGAACATGCCCAGACTCCAATGCAGCATTGTGATTGACTTTGGGGAGCCTGGGTGCTTCCTGCTTCCGGGACTCGCTAGAGAAGGAGGCACGACGGTGAAGAGATGGTCACGGCGGCTGTGAGGAGGTAAGTGGTGTTTGTTTTGCATTTTTTTTCTATCCCCCCACCACCTGTGCCCCTCCACCCCCGTTCCATGCCAGCCACTACTATGTAAACATCCACAGTTACCGGTTTTCAGGTATTTACTACAGCTTTCAAGGCACTCTATGGCTTCCTTTAGCTCACCTTTCCCCTTCTACCATGCCGTTTTCGAACAGAAAAGTCCTTTAAGTAGGAACACATAGGTAAAACTCCCAATTTTCCAAAACAGATTTGCTTCTTACAAATGCAAACCCAACTTTTTATGCAACTTAGTGACTCCTATTTCTGACACTTAGACGTGCAAAGGGCTCGTGAATTAAGCTACATTAATTGCTAAAAACATACTTTACTTTATCAAATCACCCAGTCTGGTTATCCATTTTGTCAAATCTGAACACCAAAGACTCCTTGCCTCCATCAGCCCCCTCCATACTGTAAGGCTTCTCTCTTAATGTTCATCCCCACCCTGTGCAAACAGCGCACATCTCACGTGCCTCCTCCTCAACACCCGCTCCCTTGTCAAACCTGCCATCAAAGTCTCAGACCTCATACACAAACTCTCTCCAGACCTCCTATTCCTCACAGAAACCTGGCTTAGCCCATCGTTGGCCCCGGACACAGCAGTGGCCACCTACCCGGGTACAAAATCAAGAGACAAGACAGAGCCAACAAACCAGGAGGCGGCATAGCCATCATCCACTGCAAACAGCAGACACCAGCAGCTGGCTGGAACATTTAGCAATCAAAATCATCACTCGGATCCCCCCCCACAACTCTAGCAGGAGGACTTTTATACCACCTCCCACAAGATCTAACTTCAGCACCTCCCTCATGGACCGCGGTTGGATTGGCATATTCCTAATTAGTATATTTAACTTACCTTTAAGTCTCTAGTATATGGTGCAAAGAGCACAAAGAGCTGTATGTTTAATGCCGCTAGTGGACTGCAATACCTACTGTGCCATCCACTATAGTGGCAGTGCAGACATGGCTCCAGGCCTACACTGTAGCCTGACATGCACTGCAACCTCTCAAAATAAATCCTTCTGACAGGGGAAACCTTCATCTTATATATTAGTAAGTCACACCTATGTAGACCTTGTAGCCCAAAAACCAAGGTACACAGAATTTAAAAGTGGTACATGTATGACATGTAATATTACCATGTCCCTGTAGGTACAAGTGCCAAAAAGCTATTTTCTCTGCGGCAGGCCTAGCTGTCCTATGCAGAAAACCAGAGTACAGATTAAAATACTCTGACTGTATTTAGGGGATGGGACCAGCTACAAAAATCGTTCAACAATGAATTTTAATAGTTATTAAAAATCCAATTTAAAAGGTAGAGTGGAAGTTTAATAAATACTAAGGAAAAGCAACTTTTCGAAAAAATCTCGGGTGACTAACTGCGGCCGTCTCCTCCATCTCCCCCTATGGATCGACGTCTCTGGGAGTGCCTGCACAACCTGAGCGAGCCGGCGGACAGCACAGCGTGCAACTGGTGGTGGGAAACACTGGAGATCGCGCTGCGGCTTACAGATGCCGCGATTGTGAAGTATGTGTCCCTGCACAAGCAGGTTACATGGCGGCAGGCTAAGAAGATTCCGACCCACCGGATGGCTTCGAGAGGCAGCCCCCATTTATAGCAGAGCAAACACAGGAGGTGGTCAATTGCAGGACAACAGTGAGTCCAAGCAACACGGCGGGACCGGCAAGGTGAAACGGGATGCCGGTGTAAAGAAGCAAACTGCTGCCAGACCCGGCATACAAGTAGAAGGGGGAGTTTGCTCAACCGGCGGTTGCCTCAATATTTGCTAAAATAAAAACTGTCGCACCACAAAACTCTATGAACAAGACTGGTAATAAAAGAGACTGAACAGTCAAGAAACTAGGGGTTGAGGGAGACGGGGGGCAGAACGTCAGGCGCAGATCGATCAGGCTATGCCCGATTGCCTTTCTGCTAGGGGAGGGTGGGGGGGAGGGCAGGGTGCGGGGAAGGGGGCTGGTGGCTCACACAAAGGGTGGTGCGGGAGGACAAAGGGAGGTGGTGGCTGGGGTAAAGGCACTGAAGTGGGAGACAGCTAGGATTTTAATTTTTACGTATAATGAACTTGAAAAACGGGGTTAACAAATTAAACCAAGGAGGAGGAGCCTAGCGCGCAACCAAGATGGCCGCGTAGGTGCGAAGCTCCCGAGGACCTCTGCGACCTCCTGAATTAATCCTGATTATATCCTGTATTTGATGAGGGGACTGTGTCTGTGTACCCGAGCTGAGGCGGCACCCGTTTTCCGTTTTCGAATCGGACCCCGAACACGGGTGGAAGCACCGATCGAAGATTGCGGCCTTCTCCGCGCCGGCCCCCCGGATTGGAGTTGTGGGGCGATCCGGGGACAAAGCGAACAACAGCGGCGGGCAGGGCTGGGCGACTCGCGTACCCCGCGCTTTCACTTTCGCTTTTGCGCCCTCCTTGCCCTCAAGCGAGGTAGGGTTGCGGAGCGGGGTGCGGTGGTGTGGCCTTGTCCCTGTGCCCGGCTGACCCGCCGGCTGTGAGTTGTCCTGCGGTCCAGTGGTCACCCCCCCCTGGAACCCGTGAACTGGTTTATCGGCCCTTTCGAAGAGATTGGCACGACTTTGGGAGTGCGACATGTCCACAAAGCAAGATGGCGACCGGGCCAAGGTGAAATCGACCCGCCGCGGCCCGGCACCTCAGTCAAACAGTATGGACCGATACACCCTCCAGAAGGGTTACCCAGAGACACAGCGTACATCCCCCGCGGGCCCGGCTGAGGCGTCCGCTCAACCCGCGGATCTGACCCTCCGGGACGTCATGGGCGCCATTGCCGAGATGAAGGCCTCGGTGGACCAGCGCTTTGATACTCTGGCGCAGAAGATGGACTCGGCCCTGGTTGAGGTGGGCCTGGTGAGAGCCGATTTGTCTAAAACGAATGACCGGGTCGATTCCCTGGCCCACACCACCTCGACTCTCACTACAGACGTAGCGGCCCTTCAAAAGGAGGTGCACCGGCTTGGCCAGGCGAGCGCCATGATGGACCGTCGATTGGAGGACGCCGAGGGTCGGGCCCGGAGGAACAACGTTCGTATTGTCGGGGTGCCGGAGGGACGGGAGGAGGAGGCGGCAGATTTGTTTGTGGAAGACCTGATCCTCACCCATCTCCAGCCCCGGGGGCTGAGTAAACTTTTTGCGGTGGAACGTGCTCACAGGGTCCCCGGAGGAAGACCTAAGGTCGGAGCCCCGCCGCGGCCTCTCATTGCCCGGATTTTTAACTTTCGGGACAGAGACGCTATCTTGCAGACTTCCAGGCTACAGGGACCGGTCAAGCTCGATAATATGAACGTGAATTTCTACCCTGACTTTACTCCGACGGTCCAAAAGCAGAGACTGAGTTTTCTCGGAGTCAAACGTCGCCTACGGGACATGAACCTTAAGTACTCAATGCTTTTTCCAGCTAAGCTGAGGGTGGAGGTGGATGGTCGCACGCACTTCTTTGACCGTCCCGAGGCGGCTGGGGACTGGTTGGATACTCTGCCTGGGGTTCGGGGCCGGGGGGGTGGGGGGGTGCGGTTGGCGGGGAGGGCTCGCCGGATCAGAACTGAGGGGTGCATAGTAGGCCTTGCTCTGGACAATATTTTGGTTACCATTCACTGATCGTGTATGTTCCCCTCCTATGGAGGTGGCACGGGGTCCATTGGGGGCTTTCCCTCCTCCTCTGGGGGACTAGTTAGTTTTTCATCTATGGGGCGACAGGCACACTGCACTTTGGGGGGGCTGTCTGGGCTCATGCAGGGGTGCAGGGAGGGGGGAGTTCTGTTGGGATGGGTGGGTGGGGGTGGAGTGTTGTTTGTTTGCACCGCAAGGCGAACCCTTTACTGTATTGTTGTTTTCGAGAGGCTCTATGGGGGACGATTGATGGCTTTCATGTATGATGGGGGGTAGGGATCTGACTGTGTTATCATGGAACGTTAACGGACTGGGGGATAGGATTAAGCGTGGTGTGGTCCTGCAGTATCTGAAACGAATTTCACCAGATGTGATCTTCCTGCAGGAGACACACCTTATAGGTAACTCCTTTCATGCCATGAATCGGAGAGGCTATCGCTTGGTGGCCCATTCGGGCTTCACCTCGGGCTCGCGGGGGGTGGGCATCATGATTAAGAACTCCCTCCCATTGGAGATTGATGAGGTGCGCCATGATGAGAGGGGACGTTACACTGTCTTGGTGGGTAGAATGGAGGGCAGGGTGGTCGTTTTTGTATCAGTGTACGTCCCACCGGGGTTGCAATCAACCACGTTTGCGGACCTGGGGCGCCTCCTCCTAGACCTCCCGGATGGGCTTCTGGTAGTTGGGGGGGGACTTCAATGCGGTGGCTTCTGGGTCTATGGATCGTCATCCCCCCAGGGACCTCCCCCGGGCACAGGCGTGGCTGTCCGGCCTCTTAGATACACTGGGGTTGGTGGATTGCTGGCGACTACAGCATCCCGCGCAGCTGCAATACACCTTCCTCTCGGGTGCCCATGGTAGCCTCTCGCGGCTTGATTATATCCTTGTTCCTGCGGCCTATGCTGGGAGGGTGGGAGAGGTGCGCCATTTGGCGCGGGGTATTTCAGATCACTCCCCACTACTGCTGCATCTTGATGTCTTCCCGAGGGGGGAGGGCAGGGTAGCCCCAATCAATGCCTGGTACCTGCGCGACCCCACTATTCGAGCCGAATTGATCAAATCCTTGCAGCGGTACTTTGAAGAGAATGTGGGGTCTGTCCCGTCTGCCATCTCCCTTTGGGAGGCTTTTAAGGTAGTTCTTAGGGGGGAGGCCCTCTCCTTTATCTCCCATGCCCGGAGGCGCGAGCGGGAGGAGGTAACCCGGGTGGAGGCCGAAATTACTGAACTAGAGGGTGACCTGGGGAGCGGGGTGACGGATGCCACATTGCATGTTCTACACCTCAAGCAGGCGGCCTATAGAGCCCTCGTCACGGAGGCGGCCAGGGGCCTCAGTAGAGAGCAACAGGGGCGACTGTATGATGTGGGTGATAAGGCGGGTAAATTGATTGCGTGGTTGGACAAAAAAGAGAGAGCGAGTCGTGTGGTTCCGTTGATCGAGAGGATGGATGGTGTGTGTGTCACCGAGCCGAACGCCATAGTCTCCTGCTTCGCGGATTATTTCCGCGAGGTGTATTCCCCGGTTTCTCCCTGCTCGGAGGAGGATTCCCATGCCCTGCTTCGGGATATCGCGCTGCCCTCCCTTTCGGTGGAGGACAGGGATTCGCTGGATGCTCCTCCCACCTCGGACGAAATTGCCCTTGCTATCCGCTCGGTCGCATCTGGCAAGGCCATGGGCCCCAATGGCATCCCTATCGAGCTGTACAAGCTGCGACCGGATGTGCTGGCGCCCCACCTGCGCGCGATGTTCCTGGCGGCCCGCTCGCGGGGTTCCCTTCCGCCGGACCAGCGTCTGGCCACGATCGTGGTGATCCACAAGGAGGGGAGACCCCGTGAGCGGGTCACATCCTATAGGCCTATCTCGCTCTTGAACGCGGAGCCCAAAATCCTCGCCAAGGTGCTGGCCAACCGGCTGGTCGGCGTGGTGGGCGACTTGGTCCACCAAGACCAGTCCGGCTTCATACCCCATCGTAACACGGCCCTTAATCTGCGGCGCTTGCACGGGGTGCTCGCGCGTGTCCCGTTCGTGCGGGAACCGGCCATCTTGGCGTCCCTGGACGCCACCATGGCGTTTGATACGCTTGAGTGGCCATACATTTGGGCGATGCTGGCGAAGTTTGGCTTCGGACCGGGCTTCATCAGCTGGGTCAAGTTGTTGTATTCCGGCCCATTGGCGCAGGTGGTGGTGAATGGACGAGTTTCGGCCCCATTCGCACTGGGACGGGGTACGCGACAGGGCTGCCCCCTGTCGCCTCTCCTGTTTGCACTGGCCCTGGAACCCCTGGCGGAGTGGCTGCGGTGGCACCCTTCCATCCGTGGTCTCCGTTGGACCCCCGAGCATGAGGACCGTGTGTCCCTCTACGCTGATGATATCCTTCTATATCTCGCCTCCCCGCGTAAGTCACTGATCGTCCTAGTTGATGTTTTGCGCTCATTCGGTCGCAACTCAGGCCTCGTCATCAACTGGGCGAAATCCTGTGTATATGTGCTTGCCGGGGAGGCTCCGGTCCTACCACGGGACTGTCCGATCCAGATTGCCTCCCAGGGGTTTCGGTACCTGGGTATATATATTACTCTGGACCCTGAGGCCCGCTACGAGCGGAATTTGCTGCCCCCCCTCCAGCGCTTGAAGGAGGACGTGGTGCGCTGGCGGCGCCTGCCGCTCTCGCCGCTTGGCCGAGCGGCCTTGTTTAAGATGATGTCGTTGCCGCGCTTTCTGTACGCTCTCCAGAACACTATGGATTTGGTTCCGGCGCGCTACTTCCGAGAGGTGGAGAGTTTGCAGCGTCGCCTGTTCTGGGACGGGAGGCCACGTATCGCCTTGGCTAAATTGACGCTCCCGTGGTACGATGGGGGGGTTGCCCTCCCGGATATTAAACGGTATTACTGGGCCTCCCAGCTAGCTGCGATTAATCATGGCCTTTACGGGCCCCCCTGAACCCGGCATTTGAAATGGACAAGATGCTCCTGCCCGGTGGCGACTACAATCGGGCGCTCTACTCTGGCGCGCCTGACCCTCGCCTGACGGGACCGACGCGTGTCATGGTGCGTGTGTGGCACGCGGCTAACGCAGCTATGGGGTGGAAGGACCGTTTGACCCGGGCGTCACCGCTATATGCATCGGCGAGGTTGGGCTCCTTGTGGACCTCGAAGGGCTTCGAGAAGTGGGACACGATCGGCATCAGCACAGTGGGAGATCTCTGGACGAGGGGGGGATTCAAAACTTTCGAGATGCTGCAGACGGAGTTTCAGTTGCAAGGCAGTGAGTACTTCCGGTACTTACAAGTCCGCCACGCGCTGGGCTCCGTCTTCCCGGATGTCGCATCCATTCCGGAGTCTTCCCCCCTGGAGGACAGAGTGCTGGATGGCCATGTCCCAGACAGCACGATCTCCCTTATATATAAAAAACTGATCAACGACCGATCGGGCCTGCTGACTGGCCTCCGCGAGGCCTGGGTTGCCGATGGGCTGGAGTTGGACGACGAGGACTGGATGTCCGCGGTGGCCTCTCCGAAGGAGGTGGCCATCCCGGCTCGCCTTCGCTTCGTCCAACTTAAGATCCTCCACCGGGTTTATGTGACGGGGCCAAGGCTTCTACGTATGGGCTTTGCTGAGGATGGACTGTATAAGCGTGGCTGTGGTGCTTTGGCAACTTTCTTGCATATTCTGTGGGAATGCCCAAAGGTGGAGCGATTCTGGCGTGGGGTGCACGAGGTCCTGCGAGTGGTTACGCGTGTCGTGCTGTTGCCTGAAGCGAGGAGATGCTTGCTGAATGTGTGGGAGCCAACTGACTACTCGGTTCCGCAGACGCGGTGGGTGACTCTGGGATACATGATAGCTAAGCGTGACATTGCGCAATTGTGGGGATCCCAGAGGCCTCCGGCGGTGTCGGCCTGGAAAGAACACATGGACTGGTGTATGTTTCGTGAAAAGGTGGTGTATGTTGCGAGGGGTAAGCCTGGGGCGTGGGTGAAAATCTGGGGCCCCTGGAACGCCTATCGCGGGGGTATTTGCGAGCCGCCACTGCTACCGGCTGCCTCACCAGCTCCGTCCCCCTAGCCGACCCCCTCCCCCAGCCACGGGCCCGTGGTTCCCCAGTCCCTGATCTGTTCTCATTCCCCTCTTCAGAGTTTGGCGATTGGTTAGGGTCCCCCACTTACGGAGCGCGTGCTGTCACTTGGGATTGCGGGTTGCCTTGCGGGTGTGGTTGTTTTTGTGTTGTTGTGTTTTGACAAAAGGAAACCGCATTGTTGGTTTGGAGTTATGTGGCCTGCACTACTGATATCTCCTGATTTACCCTTTTTGCACCGCCTAGGGGTTTTTGTTTTTGTATGTATGTCATATACTACTGTCACTCTAGCGGCCGGCCAGACTGTTGTAGGCCCATACTTGTAACTATTTGAGATTGCAATAAACGGTTTAAAAAAAAACAAAAAAAAAAAATAAAAAAACAAATGAAACCAAGAGAATGGAGAGACTAGGTATAGCTACACTGAACATCTGCGGGCTAAATTACGTAAAAAAGACAAAAGGTAGTGGCGCAAGGACTACAACTGTTGCAAGCAGACACAGTCTGTCTGCAAGAGACTCACCTTGATGGGACACAGAAAGAATTATTGAAATACCTTGGATATACGGTGGTAGGGGCAACAACTCAGGGAACCCATACAAGGGGGGTCGCGATACTATCTAGGAAGAAATCAATTCAATTTTTTAAAGGTACGCTCAGATGGGTTAGGTCGATGGGTAATTGCAAGCGGGAGGGCCCCAGAGCTTTCTAATTGTACTCTATGTTCGGTATATGGCAGCAATGTGGATGATCAGTCCTTATTGGAATGGTTAACTAACGAACTGGCACATTGGTCCCTACCGTTAATTGTGTGTGGAGCTTTTAACATAAACCTGGACTCCAAATGGGGACAAGATCAGAGATAAAAGGGTAGGAAGCCAAGGTTTTTTCAAGCGCTTTACAACCTATGTCAGGTACAGAGGCTGGTGGATGTATGGTCTTTAGAGAGGCCCGAGGAGCATGGCTTTACTTATTATTCAGCCCCACACCAGACGCACGTCCGGCTGGATTATTATTTTGCCTCTTCTACACTTTTGGGAAAAAGTAGAATCGACCGACACCCCAGAGTGCTATCAGACCACAGCCCACTGGTATTGCAGCTAGAGCGGGGAGGACCTACCGAGAGGGCCCTGTTGTTTGACGAAGATTATGTAGTTCATTTGAAGGAGTAGATTCCTATCTTTCTACAGAGAAATATGGGTTTGGCATCACTGGGAGTGGTATGGGACATGGTAAAAGCAGGAGTGAGGGGTGAGAATATACAGTACTCAAGCAGGAAAAGAAAAAAAAAGAGAACAATCTGAGGAGTATTAGTCTGCAAAAGCTAGCCCAGGCAGAGGAAAAATTAGTTGTGGCCCTAAGGCAAAATCTGGGGGTGAAAGAAGCACAAGAGGAAGTGGCCCTTGTAAAGGCAGGAATTCAAGGGGAGTTATCAAGAAAAGCTATCGATAAGGCACTAGCTCACTGGGAGCAAGTGTATGAATGTGGGGAGAAGGTGGGTCATGTATTGGCCATACAGAACAAGACAAGAGATGACAAGCTGTGAAATTTTGTCAATAAACGATCCTGTGTCGGGGAGAGTAAGGGAGTAAAGTGAAATAAGGGCAGCCTTTTTTAGATTTTATCAATCACTTTATATGGAGGATGCAGGGAGATGGGGAGGGGACATGGTAGACCAAATAAGCCAATATCTATATGCTTGCGAGATGGAGGTACTGACGCAGGCGGAGAGGGAGGCGTTATAGTCCCAATATTGTGGGATGAAATTGAAGAGTAAATGTCAAACTTACCCAGAGGGAAAGCGGCAGGGCCCGATCTAATCCCCACAGAATTTTATAAAACCTTTAAAGAGGAACTTAAAGAAAACCTGACATTTGGGTTTCTGCAGGGTCGCACCTCCAAGAACTTGGGCGCTGGCAAAAAACATAGTCTTCCCCAAGAAAGATAAACCTGTTCAGGAGCTGGGCTCTTACCGCCCTATAACCTTAATCAACGGAGATGTAAACTCCTTCCCCGCTCATGACGGAACCACTCCGTCATGAGCCACGGGTGCGCTGTGCTCATGATGGAGTGGTTCCGTCATGCTGTGGCCGTTGGCGGCCGCTCCTCCCACGCGGCGCTAATTCCCCGCCTGTGCAGGCGATTAGCGCAGTGGGTGGAGTCATGACGGAACCACGCCGACATGAGCACAGCTCACCCGTGACTCATGACGGCGTGGTTCCGTCATGAGCACAGCGGTGCCGTCGACCCCCCCCCAAACCCTCCCAGCGCTGCGGCGGAATTCGCGCCGCAGCGAAGGGGTTAAAATATACTCCAAAGCATTGGCTACACGGCTCCCGCCGGTCATTGGTAAAATGGTGTTTGAGGGGCAACATGGCTTTATTCCTGGTAAGGGAACAATAGAGCACATTCGAAGAGTCATCACCCTGTTCGATGTAAACCAAGAGTCAGGAGACCCTATGGTGCCAATTTTTTTAGAAGCCGAAAAGGCTTTTGAAAGGGTCTCCTGGTCTTTTTTGTGGTCTACGATGCAAAAGAAAGGGATAGGGAATAGGTTTACAAGAGCAGTACAAACCTTATATAAAGATCTGGAAGCAAGTGTACCCATAAATAGCGAAATTACCAAACCATTGAAAACCACGAGAGGGACTTGACAGGGGTGCCCCAGCTAACCTCTCCTATTTGCCCTGTATATAGATCCCTTCCTTAAACAACTTGCAGAGGTCCGCAACATTCCCCCAATAGTTTGATACAAGCATGAGAGCAAAGTTCTTGCCTATGCTGATGACATGGCCGTTGTAACTCTACACCCAGAACAGGCTATGGGGGCAATAGAAGAGGAAGCACGAAAATACGGCTTACTTACAGGCTACACTCTGAACCGGGAGAAAACCCAAACAGTAGTCAACAAATTCACTACTTTTATTGATAATTGGGTTGTTAAAAAAGCAAACTATCAGCTCAGACTTGGATCAGGTTGTTAAGGAAAATTTAGGTATTTGCGCGGAGGAGACCAGGAAATCGCAAAAAGAAATTGGACCGCCTAACTCTTATTGGCAGAACCAACATAACCAAAATGATTTATTATCCCAAATTGCTATATTTGTTTAGAGCAATACCACTTGTCTTCACAAATTTTTGGTTTAAAAAATGTGAAAATGAGGGGAGGAGCCTAGCGCTTGACCAAGATGGCCGCGTGAGCTTTGAGCTCCCGGGACCCACGCGCCCTCCGTCGATTATCCGGTCTTAAATCCTGTTCTACATGCACGGCATCCTGCAGATGACTTATTGCTGAGGCGATTGATGCTGCCCGGGTTCGGATCGCCCACCGGTAACCGGAGTGGTGCACGGCGGAAGATTGAGGCCTATCTCCGAGGGATGCCAGGGGCTGGCGTTGGCAGGATGCCCGGCCACTAATTGAACAACAGCGGCCTGGCGAGGGGTGAACTGGCGGACGGAGAACGCCGTGCTTTCACTTTCACTTTCTCGCCCTTTGTTTGCCTAGGCCCGGGAGTGCCTCCTGATGCTTCACTATCCTCCGGATGCCTTGCGCCCTGCTCTGACTGGTTATTGCAGATCTGGCTTCTCCTGTTCCCTCTGACTGAGAGAGGGTCGTCTCTTTGCACCGGATTGCTCTGTGCCAGAAATGTCGGGTAAAGCAGAGGTGGATAAGCTGAAACCCAAGGCTACCAGGTGGGGAGCCTATACCCAATCCAACAATATGGATCGCTATGCCCAGCAGAAGGGATCGCCTGGTGGATCGGGCCAGTCGCTGGACGTACAGAAAGCTGCCTCATCCCCGACCTCGGAGCTCTCGTTGCAGGATGTCATGGGTGCGCTCGAGGGGATGCAGGCCTCGATTGGGAGACAGTTTGATGCCCTGGCGCATAAGGTGGATACTATCTTGGTGGATGTCAACCTGATCCGCGCGGATTTGGGCAAAACCAATGAGCGGGTTAAGTCCCTTGATCTCAAGACCACAGGCCTCGCTGATGATGTCTCGGAACTTCAGACCGAAGTTCGTAAGATGCGAGCCGAGAACGACCTCTCCGCCCGCCGGCTGGAGGACTTTGAGGGCCGGGCCAGGCGCAACAACGTGCGCATTATTGGGGTCCCGGAATCCTCGGACGAGATCTCCGTAGATCTGCTCGTGGAGGAGTTGGTGCTTAACCATCTGAAGCCTAAGGGCCTTGGGAAGTTTTTTGCAGTCGAGCGGGCTCAGAGTTCCTGGCGGGAGGCCCAGGGCGGGAGCCCCTCCGAGACCGATTGTCGCCCGGATCTTTCACTTCCGAGATCGGGACGCTATCCTGCAAGCATCGCGGGTGACGGGCCCGGTCCCTTTTCAGAACGCCTCAGTGAGTTTCTATCCTGACTTCACCCAGTTGGTGCAAAGGCAAAGGCAGAGTTTCCTGGGGGTGAAGAGACGTCTTCGGGAGAGGGATCTGAAGTACGCTATGCTTTTTCCTGCCAGATTACGTGTGGTGTATGAGGACCGGACTTTCTTTTTCGAGTCGCCTGTCATGGCCGGAGACTGGTTGGACGCTTTGCCCCGGCGACGGACTGGCGGGGATGCTGCCACAGACGTGGAGGGTGACCGGGATGGGCAGGGTTGATGCCTTTGGAGCCAGACTGACTTGTTTTGATCTCGGACAATGACTTGCGCTGATTGCAGTAATACGGAGGGTTGCGGGAGGAAGATGGGAGCTCTTTCCTCCCTCAGGGTACTTTTTGTAGTTTTGTGTTTTGGTAGGGCGACAGGCACACTGCAAGTTGGGGGGGCTTTGTAAGCTGCAGCAGGGGGGCAGGGTGGGGGGGAGAGTTGGGATGTTGGGGTTGTTGTTGGGGGGTTTGTTTTTGCAAGGCGTAGTAATGGTTGTCAGGGTTGTTCAATGGTGGCTCTTCGGGTGGGGGGTGGGCCTCTTTGTGTGTGGGGATGGGGGGTAGGGGCCTAAATATTATTAGCTGGAATGTTAATGGCTTGGGAGATCGTATTAAGCGGGGGATAGTCCTGCAGTTCTTGAAACGGTCTTTGCCGGATGTGGCCCTACTGCAGGAGACACACCTTATAGGTAATACTTGCTATGCTCTTAATAGAAAAGGTTACAAATTAATCGCTCATTCGGGATTCTCCTCAGGCGCTAGGGGTGTGGGTATCCTGGTTAGAGCTTCACTACCTTTCGAGGTGGACTCCACCATTGTTGATGATAGGGGGAGGTTTGTGGCGGTGGCGGGGAGGTGGGAAGGAAGAACGTTGGTGTTGGTTTCGGTTTATGTCCCTCCTGCCCTGCAGGCCTCCACGTTTGCAGATCTGGGTAGGGCCTTGTTGGACCTCCCGGAGGGTATGCTAGTGGTGGGGGGAGATTTTAATGCTGTCGGCTCTGGGTTGCTGGATAGGTACCCGCCTAGGGACACCGGGGGGGGCTCAGAAGTGGCTTCCAGACTTTCTAGATACCCTCGGCTTGGTAGACTGCTGGAGGCTCCGGCACCCCACACAGAGCCAATATACCTTCCACTCCGGGGCGCATGGTAGTCTCTCTCGGATTGACTACTTGCTCACTCTGGCTGCGCATGCCTCATTGGTATCGGAGGCTAGGCATATGGCGCGGGGCATATCTGATCATTCGCCAGTGTGGGTCCGGCTGGATGTCGGCCGTGAGGGAGGGGGTAGGGTTGCTCCTATTAACCCCTGGTACTTTCGTGACCCCAAGATGTGTAGTGCGCTGCTGAAGACAGTTGATCACTATTTTAAGGACAATCAGGGTTCTGTTGACTCGGCTGTGTCGTTGTGGGAAGCATTTAAGACCGTGTTGAGAGGGGAGGCCCTCTCCTTGGTAGTGGCCGCCAAGCGACGGAGAGATGGCGAGGTTATACAGGTTGAGGATGAGATTGCGGCCTTAGAGGTGGCCCTGGAGGGGGAGGTTACAGCGGCCTCACTGCATAATCTGAGCTTGAAGCAAGCGGAATATAGGGACCTGGTGGAGAATGCCGCCAAGACCCTCAGTAGGGAACAGCAGGGTCGCTTGTACGATGTTGGCGATAAGGCCGGGAAACTCCTTGCGTGGCTGGATAAAAAAAGAACGTGTTAATAGAGTGGTGCCGGAGCTGACGAGAGAGGGGGGAGAGGTGGTTGTTGATCCCGAGGGTATAGTACAGTGTTTTTCGGATTATTTCCGTATGGTTTACGCCTCGGTTTCGGATAGGCCAACTGAGGATTCGTGTGACCTCCTGCGTGACATCGCTCTGCCCTGCCTTTCTGACGTAGATAGAGATGACCTCGATGGAGATATAACGGTTGATGAGGTGGCGGGTGCTATCCGCGCGCTGAACTCGGGCAAGGCCTCAGGCCCAAATGGTTTGCCGATTGACTTGTATAAGCTGTTTCCGGATAGGGTCGCTCCTCACCTGAGCGCCATGTTCGTGGAGGCGCGGGGGAGTGGGTCCCTCCCGTTGGACCAGCGACTGGCGTAGATTGTTGTGATACATAAGGACGGTAAACCCCGGGACAAGTGTGCCTCCTATCGGCCAATATCACTCCTTCATGCCGAGCCGAAAATCCTGGCTAAAATCCTGGCGGGCCGCTTGGTCCGGGTACTTGGAGACCTGATCCACCCTGATCAATCGGGTTTTATCCCGCACCGTAACACCTTAGGCGCCTTCATGGAGTTATTGCCAGGGCGAGCACGCTGCGAGAACCAGCTATTGTGGCGTCTCTTGATGCCACGATGGCTTTTGATACGGTGGAATGGGCATATCTGTGGGCTGTGCTTGCCAAGTTCGGCTTTGGCCCTGGCTTTGTGAGCTGGGTGAGAATGCTTTATGAGGGTCCCCTTGCGAGTGTTGTGGTAAACGGGCGGGCGTCGACTCCGTTCCAGCTGGGGAGGGGCACCCGGCAGGGTTGCCCCCCATCGCCTTTGTTGTTCGCCCTTGCTCTCGAGCCGCTGGCGGCGTGGATACGCTGGCACCCGGATATACGTGGACTTAGATGGTCGCCCGATCACGAGGACCGTATTTCGCTCTATGCCGATGATATCCTGTTATATCTCGCCTCGCCCAAGAACACGCTTATAGTGGTTTGTGACGTTCTGACATCTTTTGGTAAGAACTCTGGTCTTGTCATCAATTGGAGTAAGTCATATCTGTATGTTCTGAGTGGCGATGTTCCACCTGTCCCGCGAACTTGTTCGATCCAGATTGCCCAGCAGGGTTTCTTGTACCTGGGGATTTTTATCTCCACTGATCCCACTTTGCGGTATGAGAGGAACCTGCTCCCTCCCCTGGCGCGTTTGCGGCGGGATGTTGCGGGCTGGCGGTGGATGCCGATCTCCCTCCTCGGACGCGCCGCCTTGTTCAAAATGATGTCTCTTCCCCGTTTCCTCTACGCCTTGCAGAATACTCTTGACTGGGTCCCGGCCAGTTACTTTCGGGAAGTCGAAAGCTTCCAACGATCGTTGTTGTGGGATGGGCGGCCGCGCATAGCGATTGCTAAGTTGACACTTCCGTGGTACGACGGGGTATTGCGCTTCCGGACATTCGACGTTATTACTGGGCCACCCAATTGAGCGCGATTAATCATGGTTTCTATGGTCCGGCTCTAAGCCCCGGCTACGCCATGGATCGATGGTTGTTGCGCGGCGGAAATTATCACAGAGCGTTGTACTCGAGGTCGCTGGACTCGTCCCTCACAGGGCCCACTGGGGTGGCGGTGCGGGTGTGGAAGTTGGCGACTGACTCGCTGGGCTGGAAGGATAGGCTCACCCTTGCTACCCCGTTGTTTGACTCTGAAAAATTGGGGAAGCTTTGGCATACAAAAGGCTTTGAGAAATGGGACTTGATCGGTATCTCCAGGGTTGGAGATTTGCTGATTAAGGGCAGGGTGAAGTCCTTTGAAGAGTTGCAGAAGGAGTATGAGTTGGGGAAATCCGAGTTTTTCCGCTATGTTCAGGTGCGTCATGCCCTGCGGTCAGTTCTCGTGGAAGGTGAGAAGGTGCCTGAGTCCTCTCCATTGGAGGACCGGATCCTCGATGGACATATGCCAGAGAGTACGATCTCTCTTATTTATAAGAAATTGATTAATGTTCGGGCTGACCTGCTATTGGGGTTGCGGGATCAATGGACTAGGGACGGTCTTGAGCTGGATGACGAGGACTGGCAGTCTGCGGTTTCCTCTCCTAAGGAGGTCGCGATTCCGTCGCGTCTGCGGCTGGTGCAGCTCAAAATACTCCACAGAGTCTATGTTACGGGGCCAAGGCTGGTTCATATGGGATTTTCTGAGGAGGGCTTATGTAGGAGGGGCTGTGGTATGGTGGGTACCTTCCTGCATATCATTTGGGAATGTGGCGTCATCATGGAATTTTGGAGGAGAGTCCATGCGGTAATGGGGGAGGTGACGGGCATTGTTATGCAGCCGGAGGCGCGGTGTTGTCTCCTGAATGTTTGGGGGCCTACTGATCATGATGAGGCACAGACCCAGTGGGTGACTCTGGGTAACATGGTGGCTAAGCGAGATATCGCGCGCCTGTGGGGCTCCGCGGGACCCCCCACATTGGCTGCGTGGATTGAAAACATGGACTGGAGTATGTTTAGGGAAAAGACAGTATATTGCACTAGAGGGCGCCCTCGGAAGTGGCATGCCATTTGGGGGCGGTGGAACCAATATAGGGGGGGCATATGCCTTGCCCCTGATCTGGATCCCCCCCGAGGAGCAGCTCTCTCCTTAGCATTCTTTCCAGCTCTGTATATATTTTTGATTGTTAATTGGCTTATTGGGTCTCTGCTTTTCCCCTTTTCCTCTTATCACAGCACTGTGACTGATAGACGAGGGGAGTCCGGTCTCCCCTGAGGGGCAATCACCAGGTGTATTTAGTGTTTTTCGCCTTGCTTGGGTTTGGTTTGTGTTTGTGTTTATTTAAAATAGAACCTTTTTTGCTTCTCCTTTCTGTGCACTGTGGACGCTCATTTGTACTGCTCTCTTGAAGCTGCCGAACCTCCGGGTTGTCGGCTGAATAGCTGTGTCCCTGTTTTTTGATGAATAAAGGTTTGAAAAAATAAAATAAAAAAAAGTGAAAATATTTTGCACAATTTATTTGGTCTTACCAACGGCCAAGAAGAGCATTTACATTTTCATTGCTGCCCAGGGAGAGCGGAGGATTGGCCCTCCCTAATCTGAAGCTGTACTGGTAGGCAACCTCACTCACACACTTTACTACACTCCTGAGTATCGACAATAGTAGAATGCAAATCAAATCTACCACCCCATGGGAACTTGTGATTAGCCCTGATGCTTGTGGATGTCTTTGGCACCATTTAAGTTATGGGTATTATAAAAAAAAAAGAGTCTGGTATTCAAGACACTACTTACAGCATTTAAAATCTGGGGGTCAATACAGCGTGTAAACGGTCTAGGAAGGCTTAACTATCACACACCACTATGGCAGAACAAAAATCTACCAGATATTTTTAACGATTTACCTTTTAAGACCTTGTTTGAATCGGGTATTAAACAGTTAGGCTGCTTTTATTCCCATGGGGGTATTAGATCATACATAGAATTTACCTCAAAATTTGGCCTTACCCATAGGGATTTTTTCAAATATCTGCAAATTAGGGACTTTTTACAAAGAATTAAGGGTAGAGTGGATCAGCTTGGCAGAATCAAACTGGTGGCCAGAATAACACTGCCCATCCCCCCTAGAATTGGAACCATCTATAGGTTGCTGAATGTGCGCTCCAAAGACGACATGGAAATATGTTCCAATAAGTGGCTGGAAAGGCTAGGGGCCACCTTCCAAAAGATATTTTTAAGCACCCAGACAACATTAATACCGGCCAATCTTCAAGTCCAATTTTACAAGACATGTTTTAGGCTTTACTATACTCCAAACAGAATAGCGAAATGGAGTGACGGAAAGGGAGTTTATTGCCCACGATGTTCTCTCTATAAGGCAGACATAATTCTTAGGTTTGCGACCTGCAACAAGCTTGGCCCACTGATTAGGGAGATAAAGGTTTTTTTTTTTTTGTCAAACTTATTTTTATTGAGAAATTTTCGATACACCTCAAAAGAATACACATCATCTCTCTCAACCCAGTGAGCTTATGGTTTAAAGACCTACAAAAGGGTTGAAGCCATAGCCCGTTGCCCAGCCATTAATCTGTCCCTTGATGCGTAGAAGATGCAAATACAAGGGGTACAGTGTTCTAATATCGCAAGGGATCAAACCCGAGTCTAGCTTCCACAATAGACAAGTAGGGCACACGGCCTGCCAACCCTCCCATCTTTCCTTTGTGGTGGGTGTCAGTTGACTCTTCCAAGAGAGAGGAGCAATATACAAGAAAATTTTTTTTTAAAAACAAAGAAAAAAAAAAAACCTCCAGTCCAACAAAAAACAACCCTCCCTCCCCTCCCACGATGGCGACGGCTCAGGTACAAGTTATATCCGTAGGTAAATAGGCTGAGGCAGGTCAGAATTGAAAGAGGTGCAGTGTTCTAATAGAAGAAGGACAAACGGCCATGGGCAGACCACGTGAAAGAAAAGCAACCAGCGGGCCCCACGTATATTCAAAGTTCTTATAATTATCTCGGAAGATATCAGCCATTCGCTCGAGGCGGAGTAGCCTCCACAGACGAGAGTGCCAGAGAGAGATTGCCGGAGTTGCTCTCTGTTTCCAAGAGGCCGCTATGGTCACCTTGGCCGCCCCTATACAGAGCCACATGATTGCCTTGTCTGCTCGGGTCTGGTGTTCGAGTGTCGGGTCGCGAAGCCCTAGTAGGATCTCTGCCATGGAGGTTGGGATGGGGTAGCCTAACATTTCCTTGATGTGCGCTAGTATTTCTTCCCAAAAGGGGCGCAAAACAGGGCAATCCCACCATATGTGTCGGAAGTCACCAAGAAGTCCGCACCCCCTCCAGCATCTATCCGAGGTGCTGGAAAAAATCTGTTTAAGTTTGGAAGGATAGAGATACCAATCCATCATGGTTTTGAGATGGGCTTCTCGGAGTTCCGTGGAGTGGTTGAATCTTGAGATATCCGTCCATAAGCGTGACCATTCCCCATCTGAGATGTCGCGCTGCAGCAGACCCTCCCACATGTTCATGTATCTTGGACGTGATGAAAGCGCAGTGACAAGCAGGTGAGAATATATGAATGTGATTGTCCCTTTCATAGTGGTGGCTTTTGCAAGGAAGGATTCAAAGTCTGTGGGGGGGCGGGTGGCCGCCCCCCTCACACATGGAGTGAGAGCCCAGTGTATCAGCTGTGTGTAGTGGTACTGTTCCACGTTCCCCAGGCCATAATCGCGTATGCAATTCTCAAATGTCCGGGGGTCCGCGTTGTGGAAAAGATGAGTCAGGGCCAAGCCTCCACCCTCCCTCCAAGCATCAAAGGGGCCCTCGCGCATGGTCGGGGGAAAGGCCGGGTTAAAATGAAGAGGCGTGAAAGGGGAAGGGAACGAAGCCCACCGCTCATCGCCCGCTAGGGAGTCCCATACCCTCAGGGTAGTGCGTGTAGGGGTGCTAAGGTACGCGTTCATGGGTCTATCTTTCTTGGGGCGCCATGCTAAGTCCCAAATGGTCCTCCCCGCCACACATCGGTCCATATGTAACCAGTGCTTTTCAGAATCTGGCTTGGACCACTCTACCAACATTCTAAGCTGAGCAGCCTTATAGTACGGAGCTAGATCTGCGAGTCCCACTCCCCCCGCCGCTCGCGGGCGGCGTAAAATGGCGAAGGAGAAACAGGCTCGCCCTCCCTGCCAAATAAAATGTAGGATCATAGATTTAATTCTGCGAAGAAAGTCTCGTTCCAATTCTGTGGGTAGGGCCTGAAATTGGTATAGGAGCTTGGGGAGGAGGGTCATTTTAATGGCGTGCACCCGACCTAGCCAGGAAAGAAAGAGAGGTTTCCATCTAGCCAGATCTGCCTGAATGCGGGTGAGAGCAGGGGGAAAGTTAGCCCGAAAGAGATCCTCCACTCTGGCCGTCAACTGGACCCCCAAGTATTGTATAGAAGAGGTGGCCCACTGAAAATGGGTAAGGGATTGTAGGTCACGCACGGCGGTCTGCGACAGCGTGAGATTAAGTATGTATGACTTGCCAAGATTGATCTTGAGGCCCGCCACCGCCTCGAATCTCCCCAGCTCCATCTGCAAGGGTGGGAGGGACCGAGCTGGTTCGGAGAGGGACAAAAGGATATCGTCCGCAAAAAGCGTGATCTTGTGGGAGTCCCCACTAAAGGGGATTCCCCGAATCTCCGAGTTGGCCCTGTCAGCCAGCGCTAGAGGTTCAATGCTAAGGGCAAATAATAGGGGCGAGAGTGGGCATCCCTGACGGGTGCCCCTGGTGTGAGGAAAAGGGGCTGAGTGCATCCCGTTGACCTGTACTCTAGAGCAAGGTTGAACGTAGTTGGCCCGAAGCATGGTAATGAATTCATCTGCAAAACCGAAGCCCTTGAGGGTGTGAAAAAGAAACGACCAGGTCACTCTGTCGAACGCCTTCTCAGCGTCCAGGCCCACTAGGACAGCAGGGAGTTGTCGTTTGTTAGCCTTTTCTATCAAGTGGACTATGCGACGGGTATTGTCGTGGGTCTGCCGGCTCTTAATAAAGCCCGACTGGTCAGGATGTATAAGGTCGGGCATAAGATCATTGGGCCGTGTCACAATGATGGCGGAATAAAGCTTCGCATCGAGATTTAGCGGAGCGATGGGGCGATAGGAGGCGCATAGTTGAGGGTCGTTCCCCGGCTTGGGTATAAATCGATATTACCGCTTCAGTCATGGATCTAGTGGTCTCCCCCTCCTTCGCCATTTTGTTAAACAGTCTCGTGAGGTGCGGAATTAGATCAGGGGCGAAGGCTTTATAGAAGTGAGCGGTATAACCGTCGGGTCCTGGGGCCTTGTGAGGTTTAAGCGCTTTTATGGCGATCCCTATCTCTTCAGAAGTTATGGGAGCAGTGAGTGTGGTGTTCCACTCCGCCGAAACTTGTGGGAGGTGCAACGACCGGAGATACTCTCGTTGCCTGTTCGTATCTAGCTGATCAGCAGTGTACAGGGCCTTGTAATAGGCGCTAAAGATGTCAGCCTTGAGCTCGTCTTTGTGTGTGATTTCTCCATTCGCCCCCCTTACACCCCCCCATGTACTCCCGTTCCCTTTTCTCCTTCAGTTGCCTTGCCAGGTGTTTCCCAATCTTAGTGCCCTGAGAAATGGCGGAGTTTAAGAAGGGTGAGTTCCGCCCTGTTATTATAGATATTTCTAAGCTTGCCCCGCAGAGCCGTTAAATTGCGGAGAGTCTCCCTGGTGGGGTTCATCTTATGAGCTTGTTCAGTGGTGGCTACCTCTTGTTCCAAAGCCTCCCTCTCCCTGGTTCGCTGTTTGTTTAAAGCCGAGTTCAGGGCAATGCATTTCCCTCTAAAGACGACCTTAAACGCATCCCAAGTATTATACTCTGAGGTGTCTACGGGGTTGTTGTTAGTAAAAAAAATCTGCTATCGTTTCTCTCCGCTCCGTACAGAACACCTTGTCTCGCGTGAGGGACGCCGGAAAGTACCACCTGGGGCGAGATGAGGCGTTACAGCTCCAGGCCAGGCAAATTGATACTAGGCCATGGTCCGACACGGACAGAGGAAAGATGGAGTAGTTTCTTTTCTGTAACTCCAGTTCTGTAGTAGGGGATCTCTGTGTATAGTCATAATCTAGTGAATAGTCCCGCCCATGTGCGTGGACCCCGGAGCAATAAAAAATAATCTCTAAAAGGTGACAAATCATGCAGACCTGCATACACCTTTAAGAGAGAATTTAATTTAAAGACAGATAATGCAGCCTATACCCACAGGCTACACTGTCCAGTACTTCAACTAGAATTCCACCAATATCCACAAACAGCACTGCCTGTCTAGTTTTTCTCCACATAGGAAAAAACCCTGCCTCTACCAGCAAAAGCCTCTGGAATGATAGAGAGGAAGGAGTGGACAGACAAGCCCCATAGGCTGCCATTAAGTGGCTTGGAACAGGATACTGTGCCTTTAAGAAAACTTTCCAGTTTTCCAGAACTTTCCCCAGTATCCCAGAATGCCCAGCAGGTTCCATTTACTTTCAGTTCTTTTTGAAGGCGTAGCACGCCAGACCTGTAGCATTCTACATATGAATAAGTATCTCTCCACCGGGGAGGAGGGCGGGCGCTTATGACTATAACAGAGATACCCCTACTACAGAACTGGAGTTACAGAAAAGAAACTACTCCTTCTGTAGTAGGGGATCTCTGTGTATAGTCATAATCTAGTGAATAGAATGGCAAGCCCATCCCCACACAACAAAAGCGGTGGAGAACACACAAGACACTACCACTACTGCGCGAACAAATTTCGCAGCGAAGCCTGCCCAACCTGAGCATCTGCCCTGGCATCCATGTCCAGACAGTAATGCGCAGCAAAGGTATGGACCGACTTCCAAGTGGCCGCCTTACAGATTTCCGCAATCGGAACATTACGCAGCAAAGCCGTCGTGGCAGCTTTGCCCCTGGTGGAATGAGCCTTAAGTTTATCCCCTAAGGTCTTATTAGCCTTTTGATAACACAACTGTATGCAGGACACAATCCACCGAGAGATGGACTGCTTAGAGGTCGCAAGACCAGTCCTGACTGAGCCATAATTAACAAACAATTGGTCAGACCTACGAATATCCTTGGTCTTATCCAGATAAAATTTCAACACCCTTCGGACATCCAGGGAATGGAGAGCCCTTTCCGCTGGTGAAGAGGGATTCTGAAAGAACGTAGGTAAAGTTATGGTCTGATTGACATGAAAGTCAGAGATAACCTTAGGAAGGAACTTAGGGTGAGTACGCATCACAACCTTAGCAGCATGAAACACAGTATAAGGTTCTTGACAACATAATGCCTGAAGTTCACTCACCCTGCGAGCCGATGTAATGGCCACTAGGAACGCCGCCTTCCAGGATAGGTGCTGCAATGAAGCCTTGTGAATAGGTTCAAAAGGCTCTCTCATCAGTCTGGACAGCACCACATTCAAGTCCCAAGAAGGCGAGGGAAGTCTGACAGGAGGGAACACCTTCTTCAAGCCTTCCAAAAAATCCTTGATCACAGGAATCTGAAAGAAGGACATCTGTGAAGGGCACTTCCTGTAAGCAGTCAAAGCAGCCAGATGAACCTTAATGGAATGGAAATTAAGGCCAGACTGCGCCAGATGCAAAAGGTATGGAAGGACGACATCTTCCTTACATGTTGTCGGATCAAAGTTCTTGGACTTACACCAGATACAGAACCTCTTCCACTTGTAAGCATAGGATGTCCTAGTGGAAGGTCGCTTAGACTCCTTCAGAATGTCCATACAATCGTCTGGTAGATTCAGATGACCATATTGCACTATTTCAGGAGCCATGCCGCCAAACTCAAAGACGAGAGGTTGGGGTGCACCATCCGCCCCCCGAACTTCGTGAGAAGGTCCGGCCTGCACGGCAATCGCATGTGAGGAAGGAGAGACCGGTGAAGAAGGTCCGTGAACCACCACTGCCTGGGCCACTCCGGGGCGATCAGGATCATCCGCGCCCTGGACTGGGACAGCTTGATGAGCACCGCCGGAATCAGGGGAATGGGTGGAAAAGCGTACAGAAAGCTGTTCGACCAATCGATCCATAGCGCATTCCCCAGCGTCCCCCGCTGGTAGTACCTGGATGCGAAGTCTCGGCATTTGCTGTTTTCGGCGGTGGCGAACAGATCTACGTCTGGAGTCCCCCACCTTGCGAAGACTTCTCCTAGTACTTCGTCGTTTATGACCCATTCGTGGTTTTCCTGAATCAGCCTGCTCAAGGCGTCCGCCTGAGCATTCTGCACCCCTGGCAGATGCGTGGCCGTAATCGTCAGTCCTCGGGCCAGCAGCCAGCTCCAGATCGCCTGCGCCTCCTGCGACAGAGTGCGCGATCTCGACCCCCCCTGCTTGTTGAGGTAATACATCGTGGTTGTATTGTCCGTCTGTATCAGCAGCGAGTTGGTCTGGAAGGACGGAAGGAAAGCCTTCAGTGCCAAGAAGACAGCTCTGAGTTCCAGGAAATTGATGTGGTACGTCGATTCCAAAGGAGACCACTTCCCTTGAATCTGCAGGTCCCCGGAATGCGCACCCCAGCCCTGGAGAGAAGCATCCGTCACCACATTCGTCGTGGGAATGTCCTTGTGGAAGGGAACCCCCTTGAGGAGGTTTTCCGCCGAACACCACCACTTCAGAGACTGACGAGCATGTAGCGACAGTCGGATCTTGTCGTCCCAAGAGCCTGTCCTCTGATCCCACTGATCCTCCAAGCACTCCTGCAGTGGTCGCATGTGTAGACGTGCGTGCGGAGTGAGGAAGATACAGGAGGCCATCGATCCCAGTAGAGACGACACCTTCCTCACAGTCGATCCCAGTAGAGACGACACCTTCCTCACAGTCGTCGATGGAGCAGTCCTGAGGTCCTGAGCCTTCCGAAGGAGTGATAACCGTCTCTCCTCCGAAGGAGACACGCTTGCTGACCGCGTATCTATGGAGGCCCCCAGGTACTGTATGCACTGTACCGGAGACGGGACCGATTTGGACATGTTGACGTGTAACCCCAGCTTGTTCAAGAGCTCGCACGTCCATCGGAAGTGTTCTTGCGCTTCCTCGAAGGATGACGCCTTGATCAGCCAATCGTCCAGATACGGGTAGACAAACACCTTGTTCCTCCGCAGGTGTGCCGCCACCACCGCCATGCACTTCGAAAAAGTCCTGGGAGCAGACTTTAGCCCGAATGGCAGTACTGTGTATTGATAGTGATTGGCGCCGACTTGGAATCGCAGGAACTTCCTGTGCTTCCGTGCTATGGGCACATGGAAGTACGCATCCTGTAGATCTATGGCACAGAGCCAATCTCCCCGTTGCAGCTGAGGGTAAATCTGGTGCAACGATAGCATGCGAAACTTCTCTCTGCGAATCCACTTGTTTGCTTGTCGCAAATCCAGAATGGGCCTGAACTCGTTCTTGTCCTTCTTGCGAACGAGGAAGAACCGAGTACACAGACCTCTTCCCCTTTGAGACAAAGGTACTTCTTCTACCGCCTTTTTTCTCAACAAGATGTCTGCCTCCGCCTGGAGCTCCCTCAGCTGGAAGCGAGAGCTGACCGGCGGAATCGCTGGAGGCGGGCTGATGAACCGAAGACTGTATCCATTGCAAACAATATTCAGCACCCACTTGTCCTGAGTAATTTTTCTCCACTCTGCCGGAAAAAATTGAATGCTTCCCCCCACTGGAGTGGGTAACGGTTGAGGGGGAAGTACCAGCTCAGGGCCGAGACCCGGCCGGGCCCTTGTTTGTGGTAGTAGCCTGCTGGCCTCCTCTACCCCTCTGGCGCTTCTGGAAGGGCTTGCGGAACTGATGCTGTTGTGGCTGCTGCTGTCCCGAGCCCTGCCCACGCCCTCGGCCCGACGACCCGAACCTCCTCTGGAACGGTCGTTTCTTTTTCTCGGCCTTCTCTAACCCGACGGCCGTCAGGGTTTCCGCCTCAGCCTTCATGCGGGCCATTTCATCGTCCGCATGCTTCCCGAACAGGGTTTCCCCCGAGAAGGGCAGGTTGGCCACTCTTTGCTGCGCCTCCGGCTTGAGGGACGTCAGGCGCAACCAGGAATGGCGCCGCTGGTGGACGCCATGACAGTAGGCGTGGGCGGCCAATAGCGATACATCCGCCGCTGCGCTGATCGTTTGGTTAGAAACCAGCATGCCTTCGCGCACCGTCTCCAAGAAGTCCTCCCTCTTGTCTCGTGGCAGGAGGTCCGCGTATTGCTGCAGGGATTCCCACAGGGCCCAGTCGTAACGGCCCAACAACGCCCCTGCACTTGCCGCCTTCATCGTGGTGGCGGCGGTACCACACACCTTCCTGCCCGCAGAGTCCAGCCAGCGGCTTTCCTTGTCCGGTGGAACCGTGGAGGCCGGGGCGGTCGCATGTTGTTTTCTCGCCGCCGTCACGATAACCGAATCCGGCTTCGGGTCCCCTCTCAAAAAGGACGGATCCGACTCCGGGGCCCTATACTTCTTCATGAGCCTGGACGGAGCGGCCTTCGCCGTTGCGGGAGTGAGGAACAGTTCCAAGGCTGGTTCCACCAGTCCAGGCACGAGAGGCAGGAGGGGGCGAGACAAGTGTCTTTTATGAAGCGTCTCAAATATCACGGACGTCGTGGGTGTTGGAACCGTCACCGTGATATTCAGCTTTGCAGCCCCTCGCAACAGCACCTCCTGGAACGAGACCAAGTCGTCCACCGGCGACACCCTAGTCCCCGGGGAGTCCGACAGCGTCGGGGAAAGGTCCCTGTCCGAGGAGCGCGACCTGGACCTATACCTCCTGCGGCGTTGTCTTGAGTCTGACGAGGATCGCCCTCGGCTCCGCGATCGTCGCCTCCTGTGAGAGCGGGAGCGCGACCTCTTCGGCTTAGGCCTGTCCGCCGGTCTCGCTGGTCCAGGCGACCGTGGGCGTCGTGGCTTCGGGGTCCCCTGCGGCGGAGTCGGGTACCGTGGAAGGGAAACCGACCTCGGGGGGACCGGCGGCGGTCCCGCAGGAGTGCGTGGCAGCAACAGAGGCTGGGGTGGCGGAGACAGCGTCCGCGGCCGCGGAGGAGGCGGTGGCGGAGGTGGAGACGGTGGTGGAGGAGGTGGCGGCGGTGGAGGAGGCGGTGGCAGAGGTGGGAGAGGAGGAGGCGACGGAGGCATCCGAGGCGGGGTATACACCACCGAGTACACCGATCCCGGCGACTCTCTCTTCCTCGACGTCGATCTTCTCCTCGACGTCGACCTGTGCCTCAACGTCGACCTGTGCCTCGACGGCGATCTTCTCGGCGTCGATCTCTTCCTCGGCGTCGACATTTGTCTCGACGGCGATCTTCGCCTCGACGGCGATCTTCGCCTCGACGGCGACCTCCGCCTCGACGGCGACCTCCGCCTCGACGGCGACCTTCGCCTCGACGGCGACCTTCGCCTCGACGGCGATCTCCTTCTCTTCATCGACGGCGAGCTGCGATCCCTCGACGCCGAACGCCGACACCGGGTCTTCACTCGACGTCGACCGCTGGACGAAGACGGCGTCGTCACCGACGCCGCCGATGTAGTCGACGACGGCCTATTCAGGTCCCTCGACGGCGATCGTCGACGCCGCTTCTCCCCAGAGCCCTGGGGAGACGGCGAACAGACGGTGGTCATCCTCCTAGACGTCGCCGTCGACGCCCTCGACGTCGACGGGGAGCGGGAGCGCTTACTGGTCTTCCTGCCCCTGGGGAGCCCCCCAGAGGCCTCAGTATGGGCCAAATCAGCCCCTCCAGACCCACCTGGTGCCTTCAGTCTTCGCTCCTCCAGAGCTTGAAGCCTGCTCTTCATCCTGTCCCTCAGGGTCCTGGCTGAAAACGAGTGGCAGATGGTACAGCTTTCAGGCACGTGGGACTGGGGAAGGCAAGCTATGCACACCTCGTGTGGGTCAGTTTTAGCCTTCTTTCGACCACATTCCGGGCACTTGTCGAACAAGCCAGGCATGTTGACAGTACCAGCTACTAAACACAAGAAAAAGTGACAAAAATTGCCAAAATCTCAATGAAAACCTTGAAAAAGGGAGAGCTCAATGCTCCAGGGTCCTGCTAGCAGGAGCCGGAAAAAAGAACTGAAAGTAAATGGGACCTGCTGGGCATTCTGGGATACTGGGAAAAGTTCTGGAAAACTGGAAAGTTTTCTTAAAGGCACAGTATCCTGTTCCAAGCCACATAATGGCAGCCTATGGGGCTTGTCTGTCCACTCCTTCCTCTCTATCATTCCAGAGGCTTTTGCTGGTAGAGGCAGGGTTTTTTCCTATGTGGAGAAAAACTAGACAGGCAGTGCTGTTTGTGGATATTGGTGGAATTCTAGTTGAAGTACTGGACAGTGTAGCCTGTGGGTATAGGCTGCATTATCTGTCTTTAAATTAAATTCTCTCTTAAAGGTGTATGCAGGTCTGCATGATTTGTCACCTTTTAGAGATTATTTTTTATTGCTCCGGGGTCCACGCACATGGGCGGGACTATTCACTAGATTATGACTATACACAGAGATCCCCTACTACAGAACTTGGCTTCGTGCAGTACTCCCAAGAGGTTTTGGCTTATAAAAATATAATCCAGTCGGGAGTATGTACGGTGTACGTGCGAGTAAAAGGTGTAGTCGCGGGATTGAGGGTATAAAGTGCGCCAAGCATCTAGAAGACCCAGGTCGTGCAGGTTCTGTTTAGTGTCAGCGGGAAATGAGCTCGCGTCAGAACGTTGTGGGTGAGTGCTGTCCAAGTCCTTCTGCCAGATCAAGTTAAAGTCCCCCATGAGAATTGTAGGTCCCTCTGCAAAATCTTGAATTTTCCCCGTTAGTGTGTTTAAGAAGGCCGCTTGACCTGTGTTAGGCGCATACACTGCCACAAATGTACAACATCTGCCCATCAAGAGGCCTTAGACCATAATAAGGCGACCGTCTTTATCGGCCTGAACATCATGTGGCTGGAATTTCACTGAGGAGTGAAACAGGAGAGCCACCCCTCTATGTTTTGGGAGTGCAGAGGACCTGTATATCAAAGGATATTGTTTGTGGCGGAAACGCGTGTCCTCAGATCTAACCAGATGGGTCTCTTGCAAGGCCACTATATCAAGGTGATGGTCGATGAGATATTTCCAGACCTTTTGGCGTTTTTGGGGTGAGTTGAGGCCCTTGACGTTCCACGAGCCAAGGGTGATAGTCATCTATCTAATAAGGGAACCTGCGCTCCTCTGGGCATTGTGTACCGTCCCGCCCCGCCAAGATAGCTGGTGGATCTCCTCCGAATGTCGCCATTAGGGATGGTGTACCCCCCGAACTCTGCCGAGTGTAACAGCAAAGAGCCGCCGCCATTCCCCTCCCTAACCCTCCCACCTTCCCCCAACAATGTAAAAATAAACATTATCAAAAGTTGAAATCAGAATAACAATAATATGGTCCCAATAAGGGAAAGATACTCCCCACGAGAAGTCGGTGGGAGCGGTAGAACCGAGGTCCCCGCCCACGCCCATCCCGATCAAAACTTAGGTAAAAATTTGTAAACGGCCCACTTGGGACAACTATACCATCAGGGCCCCCCGGCCATGCCCATCCAGAACATGACATGAAATGGCCCCCCTGGACAGCTGCGACAGTGTCAGCAAGTCTGTGAAGCAACTTACAGGAGCGCAAAGCCAGTCTCTGTCAATAAGAGCGATCTCCAAACCAGTTCACCAATCCATCTGCAGCGGCTATCAGCCTGCACATTGAGGTCAAAACCAAGGAATCTGCGATGGGACCAGGCGTTGGTAAGGTCAAAACAACCCAGGAGAGAGTCCGTCATCCCACTGCTACGGTGATACATCATGAGTCGACAGCAACATCGCCCTTTCCGAGGGCAGCTTGAGGAGAAGGAGATTTTGTGTGCCGCCCGCGGTTCCTACGCGGGCCCATGGACCAGGGGGGGACCGGCGGGCCACCCCGCAGCACTCCCCTCTCCGCGACACGGGGTGGGCCCGATTCCTCGGGGGGAAGGCCCAGTATCTCCAGACCGTCCGTCAGTGATATGGCGCCGCCTGTTATTTAGCTCGAAGCTTAGGCTAAAAGGGTAAGTCCATCTGTATTGTATCTTGTCCTCACGCAGCTTTGAGGTGATAGGCCTGAACAGTTGCCTCCTGGCCAAAGTGGTGGGTGCTAGGTCCTGATAGATAGCGCATGAGTGATTCTGGAAGGATACATTCCCTTTCTTACGCGCAGCAAGAAGTACCGCCTCTTTAACTTTATAGGAGTGGAACTTGGCCAAAACATCCCGGGGGCGCTTCTCTTCGCCAGTGGACAGACCACCCACTCGGTGTACACGCTCCAACTTGATGTTGAGAGCGTGTACACCGGGGGGACCCATGAGGTGCACCACAGCGGCGTGTCTCCAAGGAGAGGGCCTGGCAAACTTACGAGTAGGCCCAGCAGCAGGCACCAGAGGTCGCAGGCCGTGTGTCCGTTAGCTACCCCCACCACAAAGCGGACCAGGCGCCGAAGAAGCAGTCAGCCCAGATGAATGCTACCGCCCTAAGGTCTATCAGTCAAGCTGGTGCTGAGAATCTGGGCCGTTGGATTATCTCCCTGCCACCAGAGAGGAGACCATGCTGGCCAGGACGGGAAGTGGAGCTCCGCCGCACCATGTCACACCGGAGCCGCCATTTTGAAGTCAGGCAAGGCGGGGAAACCCTCGTCGCGGGCCGCAACGCATCCGCTGCTATTGGTGGGCCCTCCGTGACCGGCGCTAGAAGGTGTAAGGAGACAGCACCTCGGTCACTTCCCTCACCGTCCGAATACTGGCTCCAGCCCGCAAAGCCCCTCCTCACCTCGGAATCCGGCCTGACAGCGGTCCCGGCTCACTCCGCTGCTCAGGGTAGGTGGCGGCGTCCGCCGCCTCAGCTTACCCCAGCCCCGGTCTCGGTAACTGGTGCCGTGATACTAATAGGCTCCTGGTGCAGGCGCAACGGCGCTCCGAGTCGCGGCCGCCATCTTGTCCATTCCGGCGATCCGGCAACGGCCGCACATTCTGCTCGCGGCGGCGAGTACAAGGCAAGACAGGGCTTTCCAAGTGCGCCCCATATCATGCGCTCCCTGGAGCCACGGCGTCTCAGCTGCAAGGCATCAGCAGGCCGCGGAAAACAGATCGGGAATAGTGCGTGGGCCGGGAGCCGAAACGATCTATGCCCGTTCGGCCATCTTGCCCGGCCACGCCCCTCGATAAAGGGGTTTTTAAAGGAGAAATTACAGCTTCAGGTCGAGCTAGATGCACCAGCAATTTTGCTGGGAATATCAAGCTTAACGGAAAAAGAAGGTGGTGCTTTATTAACCATAGCAATAGCGGTGTATAGGTTGTGGATAGCAACCTGGCTAGATACGGCTCCCCCTTCAATCCAGCAATGGGTGGCTCGGCTATTGACTGCATTTAATTTAGAAAAGGCTATATATAGGCATAAGGGACGCAGGGCAAAGAAGAGGGGAATAGAAATTTGGAAGCCCATATCAGACTGGGTAGAATAACTGGTTTGCTCCCTTCCGTTTGTTTTAAGCACTTTGAACTAAGCACTTTCCATTATTGGGTCTGCTGAATTCACAAAGTAATAAGTGACTATGTATCCAAATATAGGACTGCAATGTATAGATTGATAGTTGTTACATGTTATGCACCTGGCACTTTAAATCTCATACCTGTTTACAAAGTACCTTGAACTTTGCATTAAGCACTCGTGGGTCCGTCCAAGCCGTCACCTTAAATACCTATGCTGCTATATAACCAAAAGTTTGAAACTTGAAGTATAGATGTATTGCTTAGCGCACTTTAGCACTTGGCACTTTAAACTGGTTAATTGTATAATGAAAGACTGTTGGAGATTAATGCACCATCATGGGATCGGAATAAGATATGGTCCGGATAAATACACAGTCGGGGGAGGGGGTGGGGGGGAGCAGGGCATAAAACGAGTGGGGGGGGGGGGAGAGAAAATTGGTTTCTTTGTCTCTCTCTCAAATAAAAATGTATTAAGAAATAAAATAACCAATTTAAAAAAAAAAGGAAAAGCAACTTTTTAGAAAGTTACCTTTTCGCTGCTTGGCATTCCCTCAAGTTAGTTTGCATTACTCTCTAGCTTCTTCCACCCAGTAATTAGGTCTGAATGGGTGTGAAATGCCTCCCAGGAGCAAACAATAGGTGGATCTGAATGGGCATAGAGGACTCCACAGAATATGCAAGGTGGTGGGTGGGGGGGGGGGCGTTGTGTGGGCATCATTTTTGACAGTAGAGTGTCAAAACCTTCTTGTGTGTCAAATCTTGCTTGACAGATCTGCTGGCTTTATATATGACACTTGGGACACATTTGAAAGGGAGAGAACAGGATGCCAAAACAATTCTTGTGGATCCACTTTCTTGTTGCTGAAGGATTCTGCTTTTATCCGACAAGATCTCGGTCTCTGGGGTTTTAGTGGGCACAGTAGATACCTCAAACTGGATTTTAGTGTTACATGTGGGAAGGCACTAGGAATAGCATAGTCCGCTCCCCAAACACATCGAGCCCCAGAAGCCCAAAATTATTAGTATAGATGAAGACTTTCACCATAGTGAAAATGCCCCAAAAGAGTAGGGTTGGCTGTGGCAAATTTTGCCCCATTGGTTAAGGTGTGCCCAGAAATAATTTCCACCACAAGCTAGTGCCTGCCATAAATGTGGCACCATCAGGCATTTACTTCGGAACACATTCCTGCGGAAGATCAGAAGAGGTCTGAACCTGCTGTATGTGATCTGAGAGGAGCCGTGAAAGGCTGGATATGCTCCCTCTTGTACCCGGCACAAAGAAGTGGACACTCAGGGTGGACATGGCAATTGTCTGAAGATAAGAGAGCGCACACTGATGCTGTTAGGCTCCTGGGATTATTTAGACGTTCACTGTTGCAGTCAGAGGTGGCCGCTTCTTCTGGATGAGGAAAGCAATGGCAAGGACAGATTTACTCTGGAAAATATCTTTTACTTGGGCATCTGCAGACTATTGACTTGCATTGAGAATGGCACAGTGTAACATTACACCCTAGCAGATTCAACAGGAGAAGCCGAACGATCAGAGTTTTTACAGTTCAAATGTTGAGTTTGAAAATTATGGATTCTCTTGATGGGTTGGCCTCACGCCCCTCAAACCAAAGTCACTGCAGAAACGAATACTTCAGATAAGAAACAGATTTACAAATATTGAAAAATGGGTTAGAATCCGGCTATGTCACAGAAATCACTCCTTCACAAAGACTGCAACATTCCAGTTACCAAGGCTCCCTTTTATATATGTTTTAATGTTAAGAAAAATAATGTGTTTAGCACAGCTGCCTATCCGTAAAATAAAAAAACATTAAAAAAAAAAAAAAAAATCAGTGGGACAGTGCGTCAATCAGAACAAAGTACCGGGCAGTGTATTCAGGAGTGACGGCACCATCCGCTAATTTAGGTTTTAATGAGCCCAACACTACAGAGCCTCCCTTCTCAGCTGCCCTTGACATGACAAAGGAACACCAACTTGTCTCAATACTCTGTTGCCATGATACAGCACACTCCATTTACTCTTTTCTGTATTTCCACAAAAACTGAGCTAAAAGAAGCTTTGTTCCCATTAAGTAAGCAAAAGAACCCTGAAAGTGAATGAGACCCAGACCTGGCAGGGCTCAGAGTTAGTCCTTCGCTGGCTCTACTCCGCTCTTCTTCAGAAAGGGGATCCTTGCACTGCTGCGCCCTCCACAAGAGGTTCTAATAGGGCGAGACCAGCATGATTTCCACCTGGGAAGTGGACAAGGGTAGATGATCCTAACCATGGGCAAGAGTGACGGGCTCCTGATCCGTCAATCATCGGATCTGGACAGTACTCGGCATGTCCACCATCCACGATAATTAAAGGAGAAAAAACAAACCTGAACCTTACACTTCATGGTGAATAAAGGAATACATTGGGCGGCAAAGCACCACAAAATGAGTCTCCTCCAGCTTCCTTCGACTTTAGGAAATGCTGGTATGAAGGGTAGACGTAGTCAAGTCAAGTCAAGTCATAGAATTTGTATAGCGCACTACGTACCCAGAGGGTTTCAAGGCGCTTAGGAAGGGGAGGAGGGTTATTTGTCAAATATCCACGTTTTAAGCTGCTTTCTGAACGCTAGGTGGTTCTGGGTGAGGCGAAGGTAGGCGGGGAGTGAGTTCCATGTTTTAGCAGCCAGGTATGCAAAGGATCTGCCTCCCATGGTGGTCTTGTTGATGCGAGGTATAGTGGCGAGGGCTTGGCTGGAAGATCGTAGTTGGCGGGAGGGGGTGTAGAAGGACAGTCGAGAGTTGAGGCAATCTGGTCCGATGTCGTAGAGTGATTTGTGTGCGTGGGTAAGCAGTCGGAAGGTGATCCTCTTATTGAGGGGTAGCCAGTGGAGGTCTTTAAGGTGATCAGAGATGTGTTCGTTGCGAGGGATGTCTAATATGAGCCTGGCTGATGCGTTTTGGATTCGTTGGAGTTTCTTCTGGAGCTTTGCGGTAGTACCCGCGTAGAGGGTGTTTCCGTAGTCCAGTCGGCTCGTGACAAGAGCGTGGGTAACTGTTTTCCTTGTTTCGAGGGGGATCCAGCGAAATGTTTTTCTGAGCATGCGAAGAATGTTGAAGCAGGAAGAGGATACGGCGCTGACTTGTCTGTTCATTGAGAGTGAAGAATCCAGGATGACGCCTAGGTTCCGTGCGTGGTCTGTCGGGATGGGTGCTTTTCCGAGGGCTTCAGGCCACCAGGAATCGTCCCATGCAGAGGGGGATGTACCTAAGATGAGGACTTCAGTTTTGTCTGAGTTCAGTTTCAGACGGCTTTGTTTCATCCATTCGGCAACTTCTTTCATTCCTTCGTGTAGGTTAGTTTTGGCGGTGCTAGGGTCATTGGTGAGAGAAAGGATTAGTTGAGTGTCGTCCGCGTAGGAGATGATGTTGAGGTTGTGTCGGCGTGCGATGGCCGCGAGGGGGCTCATGTATACGTTGAAGAGGGTGGGACTGAGTGAGGATCCTTGAGGGACGCCGCAGATGACTTCAGAGGCCTCGGACTTGAATGGAGGAAGGCGGACTCTCTGGGTTCTTCCGGTGAGGAACGAGGTGATCCATTCAAGTGCTTTTCCTTGGATTCCGATGTTATTGAGGCGTTGTAGAAGGGTGCTGTGGCAGACTGTATCGAATGCTGCAGAGAGGTCGAGGAGGATGAGGGCGACTGTGTCTCCGTTGTCCAGTAGAGTTCGAATGTCGTCTGTTGCTGCGATGAGGGCGGTCTCAGTGCTGTGTTTGGCTCGGAAGCCGGACTGTGAGGAGTCGAGGGATATGTTGGCTTCGAGGAAAGCGGCGAGCTGGTTGTTGACGGCTTTCTCGATGACTTTGGCCGGGAATGGAAGAAGCGAGATGGGGCGGTAATTTTTGAGTTCGGTGGGGTCCGCTGTTGGTTTTTTCAGAAGGGCAGTGAGTTCGGCGTGTTTCCAGTCTTCTGGGAAGGTAGCGGAGTTGAAGGAGCAGTTGATGACGTCTCGGAGGTGCGGTGCTATGACGGAGTCTGCTTTGTTGAAGATGTGGTGGGGGCATGGGTCTGTGGGGGATCCTGAGTGGATGGAATTCATCAGGCGGATGGTGTCCTCAGTGGAGATTGGGTTCCAAGCGTTAAGGGTGTTCACGGGGGGAAGGTGGTCAGCAGATGGTAGGGTGGGTTGGTTTCCGGGTTGGTTGTCAAAGCTGTTGTGGATGTCTGCAATCTTGTTGTGGAAAAAAGAGGCTAGGGAGTCGCAGAGGGTTTGAGAGGGGGTGATGTCGTTGGAGTTGGCCGAGGGATTGGAAAATTCCTTGACGATGTTGAAAAGTTCCTTGCTGTTGTGGGCGTTGTTGTCAAGTCGATCCTTGAAAGCTGTTTTCTTGGCTTTTCGGATCAGTTGGTGGTGGGTGCGGGTGGCGCTTTTGAAGGCGTCCTTGGTTCTGGTGGTTGGGTCTTTTTTCCAGGCCTTTTCAAGGGAGCGGCAGAGTTTCTTGGACTTCTTGAGATCATCGTTGAACCATGAGGCTTTCTTGCTGCCAGGTTTGCTTTGACGTTTTTTCAGTGGAGCTAAGGTGTCGGCGGTGTTGGATAACCATAGGGTGAGGTTGGCGGCGGCTTCGTTGGCGTTAGAAGAGAGGGCTGGGGAGTTTCGAAGGAGCGATGCGGAGATTTGGTCCGTGGTGATTTTGTTCCAGTTTCTTTGCAGGGTAGGTTGGGAGTGGATGATGGGTTTCGGCTTGTTGTAGATGAAGTGAACGCAGCTGTGGTCGGTCCAGAGGAGATCCGTAGTGTGGCAGAAGGAGATATGATTGCTGGATGTGAAGATGGGGTCGAGTGTGTGACCTGCGATGTGGGTGGGGGAAGTGACTAGTTGTTTAAGTCCGAGGTTGGCGAGGTTGTCCACGAGGGTGGAGGTGTTGTGGTCGTTGGTCTTTTCAAGGTGAAAGTTGAGGTCTCCCAGAAGGATGTAATCTTTGGAGGGGAGCGCGTGTGGGGTGATGAAGTCCGTGATGTCTTCACTGAATTTTGCGCGGGGTCCTGGTGGTCTGTAGAGGAGAGTGCCTCTGAGTGTTGTTTTGGGGTCGATGTGGATCTGGAAGTGAAGATGTTCGGAGTTGGCGAGATTGACGTCAGAGCTGGTTGAGATGCGGATAGATTTCTTGTGGACGATGGCGATTCCTCCTCCTGTGTGGCTGGTACGGTCTTTGCGGGTGATCTTATAGTCTTCAGGGATGGCAATGGTGATGTCTGGTGCGGAGGAAGCATTCATCCATGTTTCCGTAAGGAAGGCGATGTCCGGGGAAATGGTGTCTAGTAGATTCCATAGGTCAATGGCATGCCTATGGACCGATCGGGTGTTGAGAAGGATGCATTGTAGGTGGTTGGGGTCGGGAATCTGTGGTGTGGACGTAGCAGAGATGTTGTCGGTGCCGCTGAATTTGCAGGAGTAGCAGGAGAAAGGGCCATGGGTGTGTCCAGGAGCGGCAAGGACGCAGTTGGGGGTGCGACCGGGGTCGAGGGCTAGGAGGGAGGCGGCATCGTAGGTAATGCGGGAGGGCTGGGCAGCTCGAGGGGCAGGGGGTCTGGCGCTGGGCGCGGTCCAGGCGCGGACGGGCGTAGACGGGCTTACCTTTGGCGCACCTTCGGCGCACCTTCGGCGCGGGTTGGGCGCGGACGCTGCGCGTGGACGCTGCTTGCGGGATCTACTGTCATATATGGATAGCGGAGGGGGAGGGGCGAGGGCGGCTCAGCTGGGAGGCGTGGCGGGCTCAGGGGAACACAACAACAGCAGGATCAAAATGGAGGGGAGGTCAGAGCAGGGCGCCGGGGGAAATCACACACAACAATGCAATCAAAGCAATGTAAGCGCTGTGGGATAATAGCGCTATGAAATTACGAAGCTTACTAAAAATGGAGCTATGCAGATATCACAACTTGGTTACAATGCAGCAATACGATACCACGCTGTGAGGAGCAGCGAGGGGAGCGATCACTCAAGGCGGAAGCAGCGAGTGAATCACAGCGCTGCGAGGTTTGGGGAATGCTTTTGGGTGCTTGTGGGAGGGCGGCTCAGCTGGGAGGCGTGGCGGGCTCAGGGGAACACAACAACAGCAGGATCAAAATGGAGGGGAGGTCAGAGCAGGGCGCCGGGGGAAATCACACACAACAATGCAATCAAAGCAATGTAAGCGCTGTGGGATAATAGCGCTATGAAATTACGAAGCTTACTAAAAATGGAGCTATGCAGATATCACAACTTGGTTACAATGCAGCAATACGATACCACGCTGTGAGGAGCAGCGAGGGGAGCGATCACTCAAGGCGGAAGCAGCGAGTGAATCACGTAGGTTTCAATTCTTTCAAGCGGATCCGACGTGGTGCCGTGGCATGGATGTTGTTGGTGGGGTGTGTGTGTGTGTTTGTTCTAAAGCTGTGTAAACAACAACAATAACCTTAGCCATCAAGTGAAGTCTCCTTTACTCTTCTGCAATCACTTTGAGTTTGAGGACATAGCTCTCTCTCCCTCTCTTTCGACAACGCTGATTACGGAGCCTTTTCACCACATCGGCTCTTCGCAGCAACTTAATCAGTTTTACCTGAGATGCATGGCTTGAAATAAAGTTCATTTACAGAACTGGCACCACCATGAAATAATAATGTCAGAGCGATAATACAGTATATATGTACAAGCTGGACTGAAAATATCAACACATTCCGGGTTATTTCCCAAAAACACATTTTCTAACTGAACGTGGGTTTGCCTATTTTTGACTGATCAACTGTCTATTTTAAACACGCACTATCAAAGCCAATAGGTCTCACCCTGAGCTATGTTAATGGAATCTTACTGGCCTTGCCAATGCTTTATGCGGATGCTATTTAGCACACATTTCAATCCATTCAATATATGGGTTGTTGCCCTTAAAGCACTCATTTCTATCTACTACATCCATTGAATGAACATCTCTTCAGAGATCTGGGAGCATGGTTTTTACTCCAGATCCCTACTCCATGGTGAAAGTGTGTGTAGAGGGGGTGTAGAGATATTAAGGCGAGAAAATGAGTGTACAGCTACTTCAAGGTTTCTTAACACTACTCTGGAGACACCAATGGGGGTATTTGCTAGTAAAATGTAAAATGCCAGCATTTGTAAAGCACACAGCTACCTTCGGAGAGGTGTCCCGGCGCTAGGGTCGTCGGAAAGATTAAGCAAGCTATTGCCCAGAGTCACATGGTGCTGGGCTAACCTGTTGCCAGAGCCGGGGATCGAACCATGAACCTTGTGGTCCGGAGTCAGGCACCCTGGCCGCTGTGCCACGCCTCTTCAATTCACACATGGGTACCCAGTAGCCATCAGCACGTAATGGTTAGTGCCGATGCTGGACAGCATTGACAAAAAATAATAAATAAAAAGATTATGCATATATTTTTTATTTTAATTTAAATATACCATTCCAAACTGACAGATGTCCATCTTAGAGTCCTAATTTTTGTTAAAGAAAAAGAGCACCCTGGCAGAAATTAAAAAGTTGCCAGGCTCTCTGGAAAAATAAAAAATAAAAATAAAATATTTTTTAAAACAAACGTTGAGCGGGGAGGCCAAAACGGAGCAGAAGCTGGAGCTAAGTGCTGATGAGACGGGTGGGGGTTATAATAAAAAGGGTGAGACAAAAACTGAGCAGATCGAGTGGGACTTGGGCACAAAAGGACGATCTAGGGACTGAGGTGAAAGTAACATGAAGAGCACGGGGTGGGGATTTGTGTTTGGGAGAGAACAAGAAAACACATGCGCTCCCATAGAGAGCAGAGCAATAAAGAAAAAATATAATTCACCTAAGCTACCTAGTAGAAGGACGCAACTCATCCAAACAAAAGGATGGTAAAGAAGCTAAGCTCTATGGGAGGGACAAACAAAAGAGGAAAGAAAGTCACTGAATAAGAAGCAGGTAAATTAGACTGACAGGAAAGCCAGCCAATGGCAAGCAGCAGGTGGGATTTTTGCCCAAAGGAAATATTGATATGTTCTACAGCAGATTAAAGCTGTTTGTAGAGGATACCTCCATTGCTTGTGTTAACCAAATTTTTCCATTCACATAGTATTATATTGTAAAATAATAATTTTTCTGTTTTTGCAACTACACAATGGTTTGAGTCTGTTCTTTAACCCCTTCGCTGCGGCGGAAATTCCGCCGCAGCGCTGGGGGGTGCGGGGGGGCAGCGCGGTGGCACGGTGCTCATGACGGAGCCACTCCGTCATGAGCCACGGTTGGGCTGTGCTCATGACGGAGTGGTTCCGTCATGACTCCGCCCACAGCGCTAATCGCCCGCACAGGCGGGGAATTAGCGCCGCGTGGGCGGCGCGGCCGCCAACGGCCGCAACATGACGGAACCACTCCGTCATGAGCACACGGCAGCCGTGGCACATGACGGCGTGGTTCCGTCATGAGCACGGAACGAGTTAAAACCCATTTCGGGTCCATGTAAAACAGGTTTACGGACTACTGCACCTCCTTTTTGAATGACTTAGAATTATTATTTTCGAAGTGATTTACCCGACAGAATTTTGCTGTGATTTATTTGTACTCATATTCTCCTTGGGATATTGATATTTACCGTCTTTTGTAACTTCCTGTCCCGCATGCATGCAAACATCGGCCCAAGAGGGTGGGATACAGGTCACATTTTCAGAACAACTATGTAAACAGGATCCATATACATTGAAAGGATGCAAATTTTTTTAAAATCTGTCCAGAATTTCCCCAAAATAAGGCGAGGATCCGGGTCTCCCAGATAGATTTAGGACACTTCTGCTCTAAATCACCACCAACAAACACCGAACACTCCAACTATTACACCACTTCACTTGATCACGGTTTGTTTTTACTACGCATCTCGTCTACACCTAAGAAAAGTAGTTCTTCCGTACCAGGGACGCCCTGCGCGGACAGCACCCGCTACCTGCACTTTCATTGTATCGCTCCCTCTTTTTTACAGCGGTTTGCTGGCTCCGTGGCTTATATGCACCTACATACGGACAGTGATATTTTATGGAAAGAATGTTGTCTAATGGATAGAGCTGCTGACTTTGGAACTGGGGAACCAGGTTCTAGTCTTGATGTCTGCTCAACATTCAGTGATTCTGGGCAAATCACGTAATCTTCCCCAGGCCTTAAAAATAAACATGAGTACTGTAATATGGACAGCGCTCTAAAGCTTTGGGCCAAGTTTGCGCAAGACAAAACTGCAAAAAAATAAAATAATAACTATGTGAACTATGAAACCTCATCACCTCCCGCTAAAGTATGCAAACTCTGCATAGTGTGAGCATAAGAACAAGTTACTTACCTTCGGTAACGATGTATCTGTAAGAAACATTAGTTAGTTAGATTCCTCACCTTAGAATATCCCCAGGCGTCAGACTGGATCCGGAAGATTTTTCGTCAGCAATACCCCTTGCGCGTCGCTAGGCGTCGTCTGCGGCTCCGCGTCCGTCGTCGGCGTCGTGCGCCGGGATGACGTCGTCGGAGTACTTAGACGCCGCCCTCGCGCGCTGACGTCAGTTCTTGTACATAGCCTTCCGCGCCAGGAACGCAGAGCCATGCAAAGACCGACACTGGTGCCAAAAATAAAATCTAGGGGCCTGAAAGGACAACCTTAACCCTAGATGTCAGTTCGCAGAACGGGGAGGATGGGAGGGTCGGTGAGGAATCTAACTAACTAATGTTTCTTACAGATACATCGTTACCGAAGGTTAGTAACTTGTTCATCTGAAAGAAACACGTTAGTTAGATTCCTCACCTTAGAATAGATACCCAAGCAATACCATCCCCGGTGGTGGGTCTGCGAACCAAGATCACACCAGAAAGTCCTGGAGGACAGAACGGCCAAAGAAGCCATCCCTCCGGACTTGGCTGTCAAGGCAATAATGCCTGGCAAACGTGTGTAGCGAAGCCCACGTCGCCGCCTGACAGATGTCCTGCAAAGGGACTCCCCGTCCCAAGGCAGTAGTAGCCGCCGTGGCCCGAGTAGAATGGGCGCGCAGCCCAACAGGAGGGTCCTTTTTAGCCAAGGAATAGCAGATTTTTATACACAAAACGACCCACCGAGAGATGGTTCGTTTGTGCACAGCTTTCCCCTTCTTAGCGCCCACGTACCCAACAAAAAGCTGGTCGTCCACCCGGAACTGTTTTGTGCGGTCCAGATAAAAGGAGAGCGCACGTTTTGGGTCCAGACGGTGGAGCCTCTCTTCCTCTTTGGAAGGATGCGGAGGCGGAAAGAAGGTGGGCAAGGTGACAGACTGCCCAAGGTGAAATGGAGTCACCACTTTAGGAAGAAAAGAGGGACGAGGCCGAAGGACAACCTTGTCCGGATGAACAGATAGAAAAGGAGGCTTTGAAGATAAAGCCTGGAGCTCACTCACCCGTCTAGCCGAGGTGATGGCTACCAGAAAAGCAGTCTTTAGAGTTAGAAGACGAAGAGGGCAATTGTGAAGAGGCTCGAAGGGAGCGCACATCAGGAATGTCAAAACCAGATTCAAGTCCCACTGAGGCATTACAAAAGGGACAGGAGGGAACGTGTGTGTAATGCCTTTGAGAAAGCGTGTAACCACAGGGGACTTGAAAAGAGAAGGCTGATCAGGAAGCCGCAAGAAGGCGGAGATGGCAGCAAGATAACCTTTCAGGGTGCCCAGGGCAGAGCCCTGCCGGGCCAGAGAAAGAAGGAAGAGGAGAACCTCAGAAAGAGGGGCGGAAAGGGGATCCACAGCCTTTGCTGTGCACCATGCCACAAATTTGTTCCACCGGCAGGCGTATACCGACTTTGTGGAGGGACGCCTGGCTGCCAGAATGATATCACAGACTTCAGGAGGCAAGTCAAATGGCATCAACTGCCGCCGCTCAATCTCCACGCATGGAGGTGGAGGCTGGACAGGTTCGGGTGGAGGACCGTCCCCTGCTGCTGCGACAGAAGATCCTCCCGAAGGGGCAGACGTATCGGGGGATCGGTCAACAGACTGAGTAGCTCGGGATACCAGTATCTTCGTGCCCAATCCGGAGCCACCAAGACGACTTGGGCCCGGTCGTGCCTGATCTTCTTCAGCACTCTGGGCAGAAGTGGTATAGGCGGAAAGGCGTACAACAGACCGCAACTCCACTCGTGACGAAAAGCGTCGCCGAGCGAGTGCCGCCTTGGAAATTCCAACGCGCAGAACTGCTGACATTGCGCGTTCTCTTCGGTGGCGAATAGATCTAACCAAGGCTCTCCCCACTGCTGAAAGAGGCCTTGCACCACTTCGGAGTTCAGACGCCATTCGTGATCCATCATGCACCGGCGGCTGAGTTCGTCTGCTCTGGCGTTCAGAGAGCCCGCCAGATGTTGAACCACTAGGGTGACGCCCTGGTGTTCCAGCCATGTCCAGAGGCGCAGAGCCTCCTGACAAAGGGTCCACGACCCCACCCCGCCCTGTTTGTTGCAGTACCACATGGCGGTGGTGTTGTCCGTGAACACCTGCACGACACTTCCCCTGACAGAGGGAAGGAAGGCTTTCAGTGCAAGCCGGATCGCTCTCAACTCCAACAGGTTGATGTGGAGACGAGACTCCGCCGGAGACCAGAGGCCTCTGATCTCCGCCTCTCCCATATGGCCACCCCATCCCAAGAGGGACGCATCCGTCACTACGACATGCTCCGGTTGGGGAAGGGAGAGGCTCTTGCCCTTGACCCACTCGCGGTCCGTGAGCCACCACTGCAACTGCTGTGCAGTACCCTCCGAGATCAAGACATGGTCGGACAGGTTGCCGTGATGCTGGGCCCACTGAAACTTCAGGTCCCACTGCAGAGCCCGCATGCGCCGCCTGGCGTGATGCACTAGTAGGATGCAGGAGGCCATCAGCCCCAGAAGCCGCAACACTAACCTGACCGAAACCCGGGATAGAGGCCGAAAGATGGGAATCAGGGCCTGTATATCCCGGACCCGCTGCTCCGGTGGATGGACCCGGAACTGCGCCGAATCGAGAACCGCTCCGATGAAGAGGAGCTTCTGAGAGAGACTCAAGTGTGACTTCGGCACGTTGATGGAAAACCCCAGCAAATGCAGGAGATCCGCCGTAGTCTGGAGGTGGGAGACGACTGCCTGGGGCGAGCCCGCCTTCAACAACCAGTCGTCGAGATAGGGGAAGACTGGGACCCCAGATCTGCGCAGATGAGCTGCGACCACCGCCATCACTTTCGTGAACACCCGAGGGGCACTGGTGAGGCCGAAGGGGAGCACGGTAAACTGAAAGTGCTCTTGGCCCACCGTGAACCGCAGGTAACGCCGGTGGGCCGGCAGGACGGGGATATGGAAATATGCGTCCTGCAAGTCCAACGCTACCATCCAGTCTCCAGGGTCTAGGGCAGCTAAAACCTGAGCCAACGTTAGCATCTTGAACCTTTCCTTTCGGAGGAAGGCATTGACGTTCCGGAGGTCCAAGATAGGGCGCAGGCCCCCCTTGCCCTTCTTGGGAACCAGAAAGTAGTGGGAATAACAACCACGACCTACTTCTGGACTCGGAACGCGCTCGACGGCCCCCTTGGCCAAGAGAGCCGAAACTTCCTCGCGGAGAAGATCCAAATGATCCCCCGAGATACGGTGGTGCTGCGGTGGCATGGCTGGAGGGGTCGTCTCGAAGGGGAGGGAGTAGCCCCTTCGGACGATTTGCAGCACCCACCTGTCCGATGTTATGGACCGCCAGTGGAGCAGGTGATGGCGAACTCTGCCGCCCACTGGCGTGGTATGGGCCTGAAAGCTCGGACTAGGAAGGCTTTGAGGCGGATGCTGCCGGGGTGGATGTGGGCTGACCACGTCGGCCTCCATTTCCGCCACGGCGGAAGCCACGTCCACGACCGCGCGCAGGTTGGTTCTGCGGCTGGTGGCTTTGCGGACGTGAGGAGGCGCCCCTTCCTTGGCCACGAAAGGGGCGAAAAGCGGAGGTGTGCGCCCGCGGAGCCGAGAGGCCCAAGGACTTGGCCGTAGCCCGGGAGTCCTTAAAGCGGTTCAGCGCACTGTCCGCCTTCTCACCAAACAGGCGAGTGCCATCAAAGGGCATGTCCATGAGGGTGTTCTGGACATCCCCGGAAAATGACGTGGACCGCATCCAGGCGTGGCGGCGGAGCGCCACCGTGGTGGAAATCGCCCGACCTAGCGAGTCCGTGGTGTCAAGCCCACATCTTATGGCGTGCCGTGCTGCATCCCTCCCATCGGCCAGAGCCTGGGTAAGACGCGTCCGGACCTCCACCGGACACAGGGGCAGCACGTCCTCCACCGTATCCCACAGGGAATGGGAATAACGGTCCAAGAGACAGGCGGTATTTAAAGACCGCAGGCCCAAACTAAGGGACGAGAACAGTTTCTTGCCAAACTGCTCGAGTCTCTTGGAATCCCGGTCCGGCGGAGCGGTCGGGAAGGAGGATTGGGAAGTAGAGGCCTGGATAACCAGACTCTCGGGGGTGGGGTGTTGGGACAGGAAGCTGGGGTCGCCCGGAGCAGGGCGGTGGCGCCTGGCAACGTTCCTATCCACAGGAGGAACTGTGGAGGGCTTGGACCAGGTGCCCTGCAGAACGTCAGTGAGGGCCTCGTTAAACGGCAGCAGAGGCTCAGTGGAGCTTGCTGAGGTTTGAAGCACCTCAGTGAGGATGTTGGTCCTCACAGCCACGGCAGGCAACTCGAGCCCAAGGGCCTCAGCCGCCTTGCGCAGCACCACAGAAAATGCTGCACCCTCCTCCGAAGCCACGGTCGGAGGAGAAGTGAATCCAGCGTCTGGCGAGGTGTCCAGCCCGCTGGCCTCCCCCAGTTCATCTGCCCAGTCCTGAGAAAGCTGTGACTGAACAGCCAGAGGGTCCTCGAACCCCTCCCAGTCGCCCCCTTCTTCCGATTCCTGATAAACAGGAGGAATGATCGGAACCGGACTGTAGAGATGGTAGGACTCTAGCGGCGTCGGATGCGGCGTCGGCGGACGCCGTGCCGGCGTCGGGTCCGGATGAGGGCTAAACTGGGGCGTCGGCGTCACAGGCGTCGGCGTCGGCGGCGCCGGTGACAGCGTCGGTGGTTCAGGCGTCGGCGCCGGTGGAGGAGTGACAAGGTCAACCGGCGTCGACTGGGGCCCAGGCATGGGCCCCGCGGGGACCTGCGGCGTCGAGACCGGAGTCGTCGACGGCGCCGGGGCCGGAGCCGCCGGCACGCGAGGTCGCCCAGTCGAGCCCGCGGGGCCCGAAGGCGCGCCAGCGGGCGTCGACGGCGGGGCCAGGCTCCTCATGGCCGAGAGGAAGGCACTGATCTCCGCCGGCGCCGCGTCAGCCCCAGGGACCGGAAGGTATGGGGGCGGACGCGGCACCTGCGGCTCCGCCGGAGCCGCGGGGGTGGAACCACTTGGACCCTCGGCCGAGTCGCGCGACCGGCGAGGGGAGTCCGAAGAGCGATGTCGCCTCTTGGACTTCTTTGAGTGTTTGGACTTACCCGACGACTTGGAGCCCGACGATCGATGGTGGCGTCGGCTAGGGCTCCGCGAGCGATCCTTGGACCTCCTCCTGGACCGGGATCGCGCACGACGCGGAGCCGAGTGGCGAAGCTCGAGAAGCTTGCGGGACCGCTCCCGCCTAGCCTTCGAAGTCAGGGCCTGACAGTCGTTGCACGACTCCGCGTCGTGGTCGAGGCCTAAGCAGTAGAGGCACCGGCGGTGGTGATCGGTCACCGACATTAGTCGATGACAATCTTCACAAGCCTTGAACCCAGGCATCCTACCGGCACCAGATGTCGACAGACAAGGATCAAAAATGATCAAAAAGATTTAGTCAAAAAAGACTAAAAGGGGTAGCTCTCCCGGATCTGCGCTTACTGGCGCGGAAAAAAGAAGAACTGACGTCAGCGCGCGAGGGCGGCGTCTAAGTACTCCGACGACGTCATCCCGGCGCACGACGCCGACGACGGACGCGGAGCCGCAGACGACGCCTAGCGACGCGCAAGGGGTATTGCTGACGAAAAATCTTCCGGATCCAGTCTGACGCCTGGGGATATTCTAAGGTGAGGAATCTAACTAACGTGTTTCTTTCAGATAATACTTATTAGTTATTAGTCTGACCAAGCCCTTACCCCAAAACTACACTGGTCATTGTTGTTCTTTGGTTTAGACGTCACGATCAATTATTGCCCAGGGCCGTAATAATGCCATGTTAGTAACACGTCTTTGTGTGCTTTGGCTGAATCATCAGGCCCCCTAGACTGGCCTAAACCACCCATGCAATGGATCTTGCTGCCAGTCAGGGGACTACTTGTGCTGTGTAATGAAATGACTCGGGTCTGTGACCACTCGACAAGCTGCGGTCAGTCCGCGAACACCCTCTGCACAGGATACTGGTGCCTGTACTCTTCCGCCAACAGGATGCAGAGGTGGAGGAAACTTCAATGAGCTGTGTTTACCTACTTTCTTTAAGCACTTTGAGTCACACTTCTGAACATTCATTGTAATGCACAGCAGACTGGCCGAGAGGGAAGTGTGCTAAGGCCCAGTGTGGGCTGTGGACAGCTGCAGTGACTTACCTAGGGCACTTGGATTTTTTCCATTATAGTAAACTGGAGCTCACAGCTAAAGCTTAAAGTCTGACCGCGAGGGGCAGCAACATTGCAGCACGTCAGGTGCACCGTGAAAGACTAGAGGAAACGAACCAGTGTGTCTCAACGCTGCGCGTCACTTAGATCCTCGTAGGAGGCGTTATTTCCGACAAGCCACCCCATGTCTAGACATGAACTCTATTTTAAGGAGAACTGTCATTCTGCAGCGATTGGAAACACTTAGACCCATGACGAAGCCAAATAAATATGTATGTTTTACACTATACATCCGTAACAATTTCTTTTTTAAATGTGGATATTAAAACACTTCTAAAACACCCCTCATATGGGAAGGAGGCAATAATGTATAAAAACACATGCTTTAGGACGATAAAAAAATACCTATTCAAGTGCTGAGAAGCCCTGGTGAATTCAAAGCACCCCTCTACTTAACCAGCACCATAACTGCTTGGGACCTGCTTTGAGGGAGTGGCACTCCGAGCCCCGCTGCCTTACTTCTTCCACAGAACATGGTGCGTGAAGGACCGCAAAGAAGCGGACCAGCGCTACTCTCCATCTGACCACATCCGCTGTACAATGGATTATGGAGTGGAGATGAGAAGATGAAGGTGGACACCTGTTTGTGAGATACATGGCTCCTGCCCCCTAGATCCTTCTCCTCATGCCAAGGGGAAAAGTGCGACGGGCCCAGCGTCTACACTGCCCCTCATTTTACAAGTGCTCAGTGTTGTCAATTTGATTGCTTCCAGTCCTGCATCCACCTTGTGATCTCAGATCTTAGCCGGCTAGCACCAAGATGACTGCCAATGACCAGCAGAGTAACAACAAGAGGGGACACACCATGACGATGTGAAGGCGTTAAATACACTTTAACGCCTCATGGCAACACACAGGATTGGCATCGGTGGGCACCGGCTGCCTGATCAGACACAAACATGACAACCCACTGGAGACTGTGAGACGGCTTCTATATCACCACTCTCTCCATCTGCGAGACACTCCGATGAAGCCCCAGCGTCTCCTACTCAGCCCGGGACCATAAGGGGCATAATAGGTCTTTCCCAACACTCACTCCCAGAATCACCTAATTCTACTGCGTGACCGGCGGCAAGCCCAACCGGTCTCAGTGTAGGAGTAAAAATACTTAAAAATATCCGAAGAGGAGGCACAGCTCAGAATGTTGCCTCATATACAGCAAAACTGTTGAAAAGTTTCAAGAACTGTAATCAGACCTTAAAAGTATCGTTCCCCTAAATGTCTCCAACAGATTGTAACTCACAGCTATGCAGGCTTACTGAGAGGTGTCAGAAAGAATCTTAATTCATTGTGCATTCCCTTAAAATTCTGTAAAATCCATCAATGATGCCCTTCTGGGCCAGCTTCGATCTCCAGACATTTGTTCACTCCACATACTTGCAGAGTAGGCTGTGTGCATTAAATATTAAATGCGCAGAAAGACTTGTTTTAATTGGTTGCGCAGGGGTTCTTGAGAGGATTAAACACCTGTTGCAAACAGGGACATGCAGACAATTCACATGTCAGAGGTCCTAATCCTAGCATGTTCACAGAGGTTTCCCTGCCTGGTGTTGGGTCAGATTAGTTATTTAGTAAACTTAGTACTCCAACAAGTGCACTGGCTTATTAAAGCACAGATATTCCTATTAATTAGTATGGTCATTGTTTTTACGTTTCTTTATTTTCGAATTTTTAAAGCGCAATAGCTGCCTCAGCGCTACCTAAGAACAGGTGCCAATAGACCACTCAAGCAGATGGAAACAAAATCCTGTTCGACTTTTTTCTTCTCCCCCCCCCCAGTGTTCTTTCCGAATCAGAATTAAAGGCTACTACGGCCTGCTCATTTACATATTAAACGTGAAATTTCAGAATGTCACTTTCAGGGAAAGACTTCTTAGGTGTAACTTAGAAGGACAATTCTGTTTTAAGATGAGCGTTTGGGAAGGGCCTGGATTTTGTCCATGGGACGAGTAGATTTTTATATGTCACATCAGTGTTGCCTTTCTGGCCACAAAGTGCGTCAAACTTTCCGTGATTCAGGGTCATATTGGCCCCGAGTTGGCTAATTTCCAAATGATGTTCTTTTCTCAGCCAAAGTGGAGGGAGGATGGATGGAACAACAAACACAGCATATGCCAGACCGATAAAAGCTACAAATAAAAAGCTTAATATTTAAAACCACCTACACATTCAGCTCTTGCAAGACAAGTTTGCGTTATGGCGTAATGAGACATAATTGACACAAATTAATAACCTAACTACTTTAAAGACCTCTAAGAAAGGGGTTACCGCTGAATACTGGGAGAAATGTAGAAAAACATCCTCTAAACCCACTGACCACCATTGTACACGTCATTCCTTTCCACTAATCCGACGGAAGCTTGCACACACAATACAATTACTTAAGCATGCTTGCAGGGTCCTGCTTAAGGACATGAAAGTCTAAGAACTCTAAGAATTAGACAATTTGAGGAGCACTTTCAATTGCATTTCTACATTGGTGCAGAGAACTGCCAAACTGGGGGTTTGTATTTTATAAGAAGCATTGGCAAAGCCAATAGGACTAGTCTATGCAAGAGCTATTGGCTTTGCCAATGTCTTTTAGCCATGTTCTACACCAGCGTGGCTGTTGTTCAGCATGGCTAAAAGTTAGCGGTGTAGAGTGGAGTGGTATAGAGGGGAGTGGAGTGAAATAAATTGTCAGAGTGCTGCACAGTAGGGTGGCATAGAGTGGGGTGGCGTATAATGGCATAGAGTGGATTGAGTGTCAAAGTAAAGTTGAGTAGAGTGGAGAGGCTTGTTGTGGAGTGGGGTAGAGTGGAGTTGCATACAGTGGAGTGCACTATAGTGACTGGAGTGCCAAGTGCACTATAGTGAGTGGAGTGGCGTACAGTGGAGTGCGCTATAGTGAGTGGCGTACAGTGGAGCGCGCTATAGTGAGTGGAGTGGCGTACAGTGGAGTGCGCTATATTGAGTGGCGTACAGAGGAGCGCACTATAGTGAGTGAAGTGGTGTACAGTGGAGCGCACTATAGTGAGTGAAGTGGCGTACAGTGGATTGCACTATGGTGAGTGAAGTGGCATACAGCGGAGTGCACTATAGTGAGTGGAGTACCGAGTGCACTATAGTCGGTGGAGTGCCGAGTGCACTATAGTCGGTGGAGTGCCGAGTGCACTATAGTCGGTGGAGTGCCGAGTGCACTATAGTCGGTGGAGTGCCGAGTGCACTATAGTCGGTGGAGTGCTGAGTGCACTATAGTAGGTGGAGTGCCGAGTGCCCTATGGTGAGTGGCGTGCCGTACAGTATAATGCATGGAGTAGCATACAGTGGTAAAGTGGCATACAGTGGTAAAGTGGTATACAGTGGTAAAGTGGCACGGAGTGTCAAAGAGAGGAGTGTCAGAGAGGAGTAGAGTATCCTTGTGTGAAGTGACAGAGTGGCGTGGAGTGTGGTAGAGTGGAGTGGCGAGGCATAGTGTCTTGTAGAGTGGAGTGGAGTGGTGTAGTGTGGAGTATGCATGGTGTGGTAGCGCACTGCCATTTTCAATTGAAATGACCATTACATTGGCACATACAGTTTTTCTAATAAAACTATAAAGCACACTAACGATAATGTGTGGAAATGGCATCACCTAGTGTACTGATTTGTTTTGAACGTATTAAAATATCTGTTTCCACCACACTTCCGAAAAACAAAAAAAGGGGTTTCATTTGTGCTTTTGTAATTCGATATATTTGCACAGTTCATTGACAGACATTTACATTTTGTTGAGTGATAGAAAAAAAACATTTTCTTTCCCAGTACCCAACAGAAAAATGTCACATAAATCCTCTCACTTTGAAGTCAGAGAAAGAAAGGTTAACACCAAGCTTTCTCCGAAGATAGAGCCTGACATTTGACCTCGGTCTTTGAACACGCAGCAAATGTGAGAAGATAAGACCAACATTTAAAGGCATGTTTACAGACAGCGAGAACTCGTGGAAGAATACAAAGAGGGATAGTGAACATAGTTTGCTCCACAAGTGTGACAAAGCCATGCTGGACAGCCTAAAACAAATGGAAAGCCAGAAAGCGTGAGTTACAGCCCCAAAGTCCATGACAAGCAACGGGCGGAATGTATTCTGAGGGAAGCTGTCAGAATGCCTGCAGGATGTCTTTTCGCAACCAGGCAGCTGTGTTGTCTGGTAGGTTTCGACCTAAAAAGGAAAGGAAATGCTGTAGACATGGCTCGACGGGTAGTTTTTGCCTGTTTATTAGTACATTTACTACAAATTAGGGATTCATGTAATCCAGCTTTAACAATTGGACTTCTGCAAAGACAAGGGACTTTTTCAGCTTCTGATCCTCAAATCCAGGACTCTCACTCAGCTATTGTATTTTAACAACAGCAGCTGTTAGCTCGTGAAAGCCAGGAATTGAAGATATGAAACCAGAAAAATAATATCAGTGCAATTTAAAACTGTGCAAAAAATTCACATTTAGCATTTTGTTTTGTTCTAATGCTCCGATTCTACTGTCAACCGATTTCAAACACTTTCTTTCTTCCCTCACAGGATTCAAATGAGTATGTATAAAGACATGCGAGTATGCATGTAGACATGATGTGATCAAGGCCGTCTCTAACGGCCGAAACGCGTCAAGGCGACATGGTGATTGCAAAATAAAAATCACTTGGGAGAATTTGGGTCTACTCTTGTCTTCTTCAAGCGAAACGGAGACACAGGCAAGCGTGCTTAATGTATGTATATATGTAGACATGTATGTATATATACGGGTGTATACATGCATATATGTATGTGTCTATATGTAGGTACTTGTACCATGCAAACCTGGTTCAGAAGCACTGGATAGATGTACATAGGAGTAGTGAGTCAGGCAAAGAAGGTGATGTGAAACCTATCCACAGAAGGGGCTATTGCGTTTCTTTGTGAGAAACAAAATGGACAAGAGGAGTCAGAGCTTCTTTTCGATGGTGAATAATTTAATACATATATCTAAAACTTTATATACAACACAAAGAACTCTGAGTACTACCACAGCATTGAAGAAATTCATCAACACACAGGTTTTAGTACTCCGCTTCAACAACCATTGTCAAAGCAAAAAGACATGTTTAAGGCAGATCTACTCTACAGAAAAGAAAGTTACTTGTAATCCGAGTTCTTCTAAATGGGTATGCTCTCTGAATGTATTAAAGTAAGTAGAACTACATAAATGTGAGAGCCAGGATGATAGTTTTAAAAAATGGCATGTTTTTAAATAAAATCAAATATATAGAAATCACACCCAAGAAAGCAACAATTACGGATTGTTTTAATCCGTTAATCAAAATAAAACTTAAAAAGTACAGTTAGCTGAAAACACCACCTAAAACAGTGTACTTGGCGTAAAAGAAAGCAGAAAATAGTGTCCCAAAGTAAGACAATGCACATAGTAAAATCAGATTTTGCCCCTATAAGAATCCTGGTGGTCTGTGCTAGCCCATTGTATCCAGCACAGGGTTGGTTAGGCAGTTTGTTTTTTTGGAGTCCAGGGAAGAAAACTATATGTATAGTATCTAGTTAAAAATCTGTGGCCGGAAATGCAGAGATGCGGGAGGACTTATGCATTCAGAGAAATATGCATGGTGAAGAACTAATGTTAGAACTAAGCATCTTTTCAGTCTTCACCATGGAACTCTCTCTGATATTCATGAAAGGCAGACTAGAGCTGCAAGCTATCCAAACCTCAAAAGCATAATCAAGGCCACAAATTGAACACTTTAGGTTACAAAGAGAAACCTGACCCACCAAAGTATCAGTCATGGAGGCTGAGTCCAGACAATTAAGAATAGCAAAGGTATGGAGCGACCTCTAAATATTAGCCTTACTAATGTCAGGTATGGGGACGATCCTCATGAAAGAAGCCGCAGCTGTCTTCTCCCTTGTGCTATGGGCCCTAGATGTACCAGGCGAGGACCCACTAGCTTTTTTACAACAGGCAACATTGCAACAAACTACCCACCTGGCTATTGTCAGTTTTCCGCTCTGCGGAAGATTATGTAATTTGGGTGGAGGCAGACTTAAATATTGTGGACCCTGTAAAAGCCAAGGAAATTATCAATAGGAATAAACCCTTTGCCAACAGAAATGTCATTTGAGATGTCATCAGTGATGTCACTTACCATGTCATGAGTGATGTAATATGTGACGTCATCAGCAGTGCATTGCGGGGGCGCGAGTTATAGTAAGCTGAACTAACTATAACGGGGGAATTTCTATGGTTTTGTACGAGTGAAATGTCCATTTAACTAGAACTTTCCCTAAAACCTATGTTTGTTTCAGTGAATTTCAAAGGTTTTTAAAATGCTAATTTCTAACTATAACGTGCCTGAAACCTATGTTTTTTTCAGTGAATTTCAAAGGTTTTTTAAATGCTAATTTCTAACTATAACGTATCTGAA